>NC_083230.1:14103251-14405036 GCF_032191835.1 Heteronotia binoei
GAAGGAAGGAAGGAAGGAAGGAAGGAAGGAAGGAAGGAAGGAAGGAAGGAAGGAAGGAAGGAAGAAAGGAAGGAAAGGAAGAAAGAAAGAAAGAAAGAAAGAAAGAAAGAAAGAAAGAAAGAAAGGAAGGAAGGAAGGAAGGAAGAAAGAAAGAAAGAAAGAAAGAAAGAAAGAAAGGAAGGAAGGAAGGAAGGAAGGAAGGAAGGAAGGAAGGAAGGAAGGAAGGAAGGAAGGAAGAAAGGAAGAAAGAAAGAAGAAAGGAAGGAAGGAAGGAAGAAGGAAGGAAGGAAGGAAGGAGGAAGGAAGGAAGAAAGGAAGAAAGGAAGAAAAGGAAGAAAGGAAGAAAGAAAGAAAGAAAGAAAGAAAGAAAGAAAGAAAGAAAGAAAGAAAGAAAGAAGAAGAAAGCCCAAACCTAGTTTCTATTTTGCTGCTGCTGTTGTTGTTAGTGATATAGGCCTAGTGCTGGTGATTGCTCTGTTGTTCATGTTAATGTTAAATGACAGGCACATTTTCTTGGTATTTACCCATTCAAATAACACAAGTTTGAGATGCATCAAATTGCGCTAAAAACAATTTAGACGGTCAATAAGCAGAGTGGCTGTTCATTTTGCAGGTGCAGCAAATAATTTGCTACTTTTTCTTCTCCTCCTTCCTCTGGTGGATAAGGCACACTTTAATTACATTTAACAGGAACAGCATTACAAAGGCTCTTTTCTCATGGAGAATTTTCTTTTATGTAACCTCACATAAATGCAGTGCGGCAATGCATACCTTTAATGATTATCTGGGAGATTAATGGCTGGATATATAAAGCAATAATAATTAAAGCATGTTAGGTTTCAGAATGATGGGCTTTTAGTCATTCTGCAGTCATTTAGGGCCAAATTACCTGCTGGCATGAAAGAAAAAAAAATGCTTTCTTCTGAGTTCTGTAAAAGCAAACATTTCATCAGATGCTGCTAAATCTGGCTGCCAGTTCTTATTACTTATGAATGAGGATTTGTATTTTTTTAAAATCCTGAATTTTATGGAGACTTTTTCATAGGCCTGACTATTTTTAAATAGACATTTGCAAAACATTTTAAACTAGTAATAAGACCCAATGTGAAGAAAAATACAATAGGCTCTAGAAAGAGGCTCTGGGTGAGTGCCTCGCCCCTTGCTGTCTTCCCACCCACATAAGTGAAGGCATTCACTCTCTCCCACCTCAAGCAGTCGCAATTCTGGAGATTATACACAATAGGCTACACAGAGGAATGAAGTTGCAACCAAATAAATCAAAACCACTCTGTGAAAAATATATTTACAAAATGTGATTCATACAAGGAAAAAAGTGCCCTTCAGCAACCTCATCATTTTACATACCGCATGTGCATGTTTATGCATATATAGATATTCCACCACAATGTCCTTGGATTTATTTATGATTTGTGGCGAGAAGAATACAGTACGTACAACGCATCATCAAACAGAAATCAAAAAGTGACAGCTGCCCCTCCCCCACAATTTCCTCATTAAACAGCTGCCCCTCCCCCCCACACCAGCCCCCCACCTCCTGATCAGTAAATGAATGCCTGACGTAGTGGGATTGTACTTTTTTGCTGCCCCTTCTAATACATTAATTGTAACCATCCCAGCATTTTCTTACACATTAAATCCTAACATTTACCTAGCCACCTAACAGCATTTTAGATGCCTATTCTAATACATTAATTGTAAACATATAGCATTTTCTTACACATTAAATCCTAACATTTTTCTATCATCTTCAGTGCCTGTTCTCAGAGTGAGACAAAAGTATTTGACCTTAAAAGGTCAAGTGCTGAAATGTATATCTCGCAGACGTGGGAGGATATTCACCCTGTGAGAGAGAGCAAGAATCTTAGCAAATTATTTAATGCTGACACAGTTTAGACCTGGACAAAATAAAACAGATGAAATTAGGTTCTCACGCAATAAATTTCCTGTTCTTATGGTCTGTGATTTAAAATAGCTTTTCCATCAAATTTATGTATGGGCTAATTGTGAGAATAGTGTTTGACCCCCAAAAAATGGTCCTAAGAGGTCAAGGGGTTTTATGGCTGTGAAGTGCAGAAAAATGTAGACTTAAGAAAAATGCAAAAGCAGGACAGAGATATACAATTTAGGTTATTTTAAATATAAACAAAGATAGGATTTTCTGACATGTATAGAAACACACAGGTTACAGAATGCCCCATTGGTTTTTTTGTGGATATACTCTGACTGTGTCCAATATGTAGATAAAATAAAATTTTAAATAAAAACAAGCAACAGTAAGCAGTGTTTTAAATGATTTTAGTTCTACATGCCCTGTTAAATGTGCATTCACCCCATGTTCCCCAAGTATTGTTGACAACACAAATATTTACTGCCAACTTTGGTGATTTTTGATATGGTTCCACCAAGATCAGGATCTGAGCCTTTAATTGTATTCAAGTAGGCATTCATTTGCTTTTGATGGAACTCTTAACATCAGAAGATCTGGGGCTTAGTTCTGAGCCATGCAGCTCACTTAATATCTTGGCACACAATACAACTTTTTTTCCATCGTCAGCATCCTCCACCTGTTAGCACTCCAAGGAGCTGTCTGGGGGGTTACTTGAGCAATGAAACAGGGCCCCGGCAGTAGGAGGTTGCCTAGGATTCTATAAGAAAAAAGAAGAGCTTATCGTTGCTGCTTTAGGGAGAAGAGGGGGTTGTGGGTCACGGGCAGCCTAGGAACTGATCTCCTTGATGAACCAAGGGTGCAGAGAGAGGAGCGAATTCCACATTTTAATCACTCTCTGTGTAAAATAGTATTTCCTTTTGTCCACCCTGAATATGCTATCAGCCTCGTTGTATTGAGTTCTAGTATTTTGAAAGGGGGAAAAAGTTCTGTTTGTCAACTCTCTCCACCCCTTGCATAATTTTATAAACCTCTATCTTGACCCCACACCCTCCCCCTCCCCTAACATAGCCATCGCTTTTCTAAACTGAAAAGTCACTCATCAGCCTTTCCTCATAGAGAAGGTGCTCCCCCCCCCAACCCCCCCCCAATCAACTTTGCTGCCCTTCTCTGTACTTTTTCTAGCTCTGCAATGTCCTTTTGGAGATACGGTGACCAGAATTGTACACACTATTCCAAACAAGGCTGCGATATAGATCTATATGGGGGCATTACAATATAGGCTGTTTTATTCTCAATCCCGTTCCCAAGAATACCTACCACAGACTTTGCCTTTTTCACCGCTGCAGCACACAGGGTTGACACTTTCACCAAACTATCCTCAACACACTTGGGATTTTCCCCCCTCTCAGTCACAGCAAGTTCTATCCCTATTAGCTTATACGTGAAGTGGGGATTTTTTTTGACCCACTATGCCATCACCTTACACTTACCAGCACCTCACCCCTAGTTCCTAATCATTTATGAATAAATGAAATAGTCTTGCCCCCGTACCAATCCTTATCGGACCCCGTAGCATACTTCCCTACATTGTGAGAATTGTCCACAGATCCCCACTCTTTACTAACAGTCATTGAACCAGTTTTTTAATCAGAAAGAGAACCCATCCTCTTATCCCATGACTGCTAAGTTTACTCAGGAATCTCTGGCGAGTCTTTCTCAATGAACTCTAAAAGGTTGGTGAGGCAGGACTTCCCTTTGCAGAAGCCATGTAGGTGAAGAGTAGGTGGAATTCACTGCCACAGGAGGTGGTGGCGGCCACAAGTATGGCCACCTTCAAGAGGGGTTTAGATAGAAATATGGAGCACGGGTCCATCGGTGGCTATTAGCCACAGTGTATGTGTGTATATAAAATTTTTTGCCACTGTGTGACACAGAGTGTTGGACTTGATGGGCCGTTGGCCTGATCCAACATGGCTTCTCTTATGTTCTTATGTTCTTAAGATTAAAAAAACCAAAACAAAAAAACCTGGCACGATTGTGATCTGAGGGTGGAAAAATGTTTTTGTTTCAAACAGTCTTATTAGTAACATATGGCAATAAATTTCAATTTCTTACATCATTAATAATTACTTTTTATCTATCCCATATATTACTTTCTACCCACTCCTCCCCCGTTACTTGACACCCGCCGGTGTTATATACTTAAAATCTTAATATTAAAGGTACCCTTAATTAATAAGAACCAAAATTAATATCCTCCTCCCTCTTGTACTTAGTCATTATCAAAAATTGTCCAATGTCCTTTTATTTTCCACTCTTTTTCTACGTATCTTCTGAACTTTTTCCACTTCATCTTAATTACTTCTAAATCATAGTCTCTTAAGGTTCATGTTAACTTGCCCATTTCACCCCAGTGTCATAACTTTTAAAATCCAATCCCATTTTTCTGGTATTTTTTCTTGCTTCCACAACCGCGCATACAACGTCCTAACTTTTTCCACTCCATCTTAATTACTTCTAAATCATAGTCTCTTAAGGTTCATGTTAACTTGCCCATTTCACCATGTGTCATAACTTTTACAATCCTACCCCATTTCTCTGGTATTTTTTCTTGCTTCCACAACTACGCATATTATGTCCTAGCAGCTGAAAGCAAGTATCAAATTATAGTTCTATCTTCTTTTGGATTTTTTTTCCATTTGTAATCCCAACAGGAAAGTCTCTGCAACTTTCTTAAATTCATATCCCGAGATCCTAGAAATTTCTTGTTGAATCATCCGCCAATACTTTTTTTTGCCCTTTCACAAACCCACCACATACGGTAGAAAGAACCTTCATGTTTTTTTTACATTTCCAACACCGGTCTGGCATCTTATTATTCATCTTTGCCAATATCACCCAGTGAGTTGCATTTGAACACGAGTCTCCTAGGTTCTTGTTTAGCACTTAACCCGCTAGAGCCAGCGGAGTATTTTACTTACTTTACTGTAGCCCCCCCCTTTTTTGTTTTTGTTTTTTTGCTGAGACTGAAATGTAAGAACAATGTTCTCAACTAGGATAGGCATTAGAGGACCACACTAGGATCCGGAACCATCAAGTTCAAATCCTGACTCTGCCACGCAAGATTGCTGGTGACTTTGAGCCTATCACGCTCTCTTGCCTTAGCCTACCTCACAAGGTTGCTGTTGCGAAGATAAAATGGAAAAGGAGAAAAACAATTGATAAGCTGCTTGGTATCATGATTAGGGAGGGAAACAGGATGTAAAAACTAAGCACTACACCACAATGGTTTCAATGAAATGTGGAGGCTGGACAGTTGTAAGAGACCGCAGAGGCTACTGTTACACGGCTAACCCTACTGACGTCCAAGCTCTGACAAAATTGGGCTAGTCGGTTATATTCAGGCTTCCCATGAAACATTTACACGCGGATAATTAGAGAAATAAGAGCCCCAGTGGTGCAGAGTGGTAAAGCCGCAGCACAGCGGTTCTAACCTCTGCTAACGACCTGAGTTTCACGGTTAAAACAATTTTATTTGGTAACAAATTATATGTCCTGCATCATTAATAACATCTTTTATCTATCCCATATATTACTTTCTATCCATCCCTCCCCCATTACTTGACCACCACCGGTGTTATTTACTTAAAATACTAATGTTTAAAGGTACCCTTAACTAATAAAAATGAAAATTAACATTCTTCTTTTTTCTAAGACTTAATCATTATCAAAAATTGTTCAACGCCCTTTTATTTTCCACTCTTTTTCTACGTATCTCCTGAACTTTTTCCACTCCATCTTAATTACTTCTAAAGCATAGTCTCTTATTGTTCATGTTAACTTGTCCATTTCACTCCGTGTCATAACTTTTACAATCCAACCCCATTTCTCTGGTATTTTTTCTTGCTTCCACAACCGCGCATACAACATCCTAACTTTTTTCCACTCCATCTTAATTACTTCTAAAGCATACTCTCTTATTGTTCATGTTAACTTGTCCATTTCACCATGTGTCATAACTTTTACAATCCAATCCCATTTCTCTGGTATTTTTTCTAGTTTCCACAACTGCGCATACAACATCCTAACTTTTTCCACTCCATCTTAATTACTTCTAAAGCATACTCTCTTATTGTTCATGTTAACTTGTCCATTTCACTCAGTGTCATAACTTTTACAATCCAATCTCATTTCTCTGGTATTTTTTCATGCTTCCACAACAGCGCATACAACGTCCTAACTTTTTCCACTCCATCTTAAATACTTCTAAATCATAGGCTCTTAAGGTTCTTGTTAACTTGTCCATTTCACCATGTGTCATAACTTTTACAATACAATCCCATTTCTCTGGTATTTTTTCTTGCTTCCACAACTGAGCATACAACGTCCTAACTTTTTCCACTCCATCTTAAAAACTTCTAAATCATAACCTCTTAAAATTCTTGTTAACTCGTTCATTTCACACAATGTCATAACTTTTACAATCCAACCCCATTTCTCTGGTATTTTTTCATGCTTCCACAACTACGCATATAATGTCCTAGCGGCTGAAAGCATGCACCAAATTATAGTTCTATTTTCTTTTGGAAATTTTTCCATTTGTAATCCCGACAGAAAAGTCTCTGCGACTTTCTTAAATTCGTATCCCAAGATCCTAGAAATTTCTTGTTGAATCATCCGCCAATACTTTTTTGCCCTTTCACAAGTCCACCGCATACGGTAGAAAGAAACTCCATGTTTTTTACATTTCCAACATCTGTCCGGCATCTTATTATTCATCTTTTGCCAATTTCTTAGGAGTCATATACCACCTGTACATCATCTTAAAACAATTTTCTTTAATACTCTGACACGTTGAGAGTTTCATAAAGTTCTTCCACAGATATCCCCAAGTTTCCATATATATTTCTTTATTTACATTAATTGCCCACTTAATCATTTGAGATGTCACTACTTCATTTTAAAAGTAACATATAGATTTTTGAAATTAATTTTTCATTGTCTCCAAGCAGAACTTTTCCCATTTCTGTTTGTTCTCATCTTATTCCTTCAGTTTTAACATCGCTTTCCACCAAACTTTTTATTTGTTGCGTTTGAAACAATCATATTTATTATTCAACTCTTCGGCAGTTTTCAATTCTATTTTACAGCTTTGTATTTTTAGTTTATACGACACCCTTTTTCCCTCTCCCATCTCCGCCGTTATCCTTATTACTTCCGCAGGCACTGAGGATAGAGAAATGTTACGACCGTTCCTTTGTCATAGATTGCTATTTGATCGTGTTTTGCGCGCTTCGGTTTTAATACAAAGGCACGCAAATCGGGGCCCTCGGCGGTAGTTTCTAAAGCATCCGCGCAATTCGATGTTTTGATTACGCGTGTCTTAGACGGTCGTTGTATATAATCGAATAAAATATAATACGCGATCGCGATGTATAACGTTAGACAACCTTGTTACTCTGACTTTTGACAACCCCGAGATAGGCCCCCCTTCTGCGAATTCGGCTCCGCGGCCCGTCACCAATAGGGGAGTCGCCGTTGTTCAAACGCGCCAGCGGGTGCGGGGGGGTCGGCGCAGGATTCTCTTTAAATACGGGAAACCCGAGCGCCGTTCTGACGGCTCCGTACCACCATGGCGAATACACCTCTGTCTGTTTTTAATCCCGTGGCCCCCGGAGCACCCGTGAGGAGGAAAACTACAGCGAGGATTCAAAAACCTAGCACCGATTCTGACAAGGAGAATGTACAGCCGGTTCTTGCTAAACGCCTTTTTGCTTCCCCCGAGAAAATGAAAGATGGGGCAGAAATCTGTACATCGAAGCGGAGTAGATGTATCCAGGATGGTGAGAGTTGTGACTCCGTGAATCCGTCACAACAAGATACATTTAAGGTGGGTAGAACAACATGGGAAAGATGTGTAAAAGGTTGTGTTGTTTCTGTTTAGGCTCCTTTTCTCATTTTGTGTGTTTGTGATTTTTAGAAAATTTGTCTCGTGGACTTGTCCGGTGTTCAGACGTCGATTCATACCGTCCTGCAAAAATACGTGGGAGTGTCCGATGAAGACGTTCCACCTGTGGACAAGCAAAAGTCACGTTCTGCGATGTACAAACTGATAACTGCCACCGCTTATTCTGTTCTCAATTATTGCTCCAACGATCTCTCTTATTCTATGTGTGACGGATGCATTTTAGATAGACCCGGACAGAATTCTCATGTATGTTTGACGTGGTCCTCTGCTTTTTACGATGAGAACTTAAGATATGTTTGTCGCAATCTGAATATGGGCCCCGTGTTGTATGTGATCACGGTTATTGCGTGTTTTCTTGATTGTTGTGGTATTAACAAGAATCATGTCATAACGTTGGCCAACCTGGTGGAAGGCGTACGAACATCCCCGACCCCCTGTGAACAATTGAGAACGTTGTTTCAGAAATGCCACCGACCCTATGTGACACTTGTTGAGAAATTTCTGCATAATACATTTCAGAATGGCACATCTGTGAATACCTTTCTTTTCCCCCTTTTGTAAATAAATTTTAAAAACTTTCTGTAATAAATGTACATTTTATACATTCACATGTATAAAAATAAAAATGTATTTAGAAGCCGTTGAGTTTGTGCAAATTTTGATACTAAAAAATATTCGATATTAAAAAAGATCACGCTGCATTTAGGGAGGTCGCTTTTGATCAGTAAGAGGGAGATTGACGCCGATACGCCGATAGACGTATGGTTTTACCAATAACGATGAAAATAACGGCTCTGCACCGAGAAAACTTAAAATAGTCCGAGAGCTATTTAAACACAAGTCCTAATACCGACAGCGTGTTTTCACGGGTTCCTTACTTTAAAAAACAACACCGTGCACGCTCTTCCCCACATAATCCTGAACAGCTCTTTAAAAGTTCTTTAAAAGCCGGAGCAAGTCTTTTTCTGTAGCGGTTCCATTCTTATGCCCCGGCTGAAGGAGGGGGCCGTCTCTTCTCTCATCCGATACCGCCAACACAGAAAGTCCTTCTCCTGGTTTGTTTTAATAATGTATAATCATGCCAATTTTTGGCTAATGGCTTTTTGTAAAACACTTTGGGCAACAAAGAAACAAAGTATAAAAATACACTGAATAATCGGACACACCCTGTTATTACATATAAGCTTTTTTCCTTTATTTTCACTTTACGGTGAAACACTCCCCTGTAAATATGACCTATTGAACAGGGTAGGAGTGACGGTGTAAAGGCTGCGGATCGCAATTGTGGGAGGATAGGTTTCTTCGGCGTTTGCTTGGGCGGATTAAAATTAGCTGGGGCAGGTGGGGTAAGAAACGGAGGGAGTCTATCTGATTTTATATAGGAAAGCGGGTGTAATATTGTATAAAGATGGCTACGAATCAAAAGTGCCGAGGGTGAGCATAATGGGAAAAGGTGAGAATGGGGGGAGGCCGGAATCAGGTTGGGGTGCAATAAACATATTACAAAGTAACACACGAGCAACAGCGTTATAGTCCGCTGCCGGATCATGTTAGGGAAAGGGGGGGGGTATGTTCCTTGTCTATACACGTAGGTAATCCCATCATTCTTTTACCCGTGTTCTTTCGGCCGGTACTTCCTCTACATTTCTATGACCGTATCTATTACAGATGCTTAATTTGTCGGCTTCTCGGTTTGTAAGAAACCTACCGATTGGGGGAAAGTAGGTTGTAAAACCGTATCTGTATAGAACCGGCGGTACTGGGGCACGGTTGGAGCAGGCCGACGTATTCATAGGCAGTCATCGAAGAGTCGCTATGCTGAGCGATCTGACAGCCGAGACAAGGCGACTGGTGGATGGCTACTTGCGACGCAACCTGAGTGGTTCGGTGCTGTCTCACAGCCACACGGCCAAGACCCTGCGGAGAGTGGCTGACAAGCTGGAGAGCCGTGAGAAGACATTCTTTCACTCCATTTGCTCCACAGCAATCTTGCCGGAGCCTGGTAGGGCAGACGTCCATTTGAGACGTGTGGCGGCGCAGATGGCATCTGATGGCGGGCTTAACTGGGGTCGAGTAGTGGCGCTGTTTGTGTTCACCGGCACCTTGGCAACAGCGCTGGCTGGGCGGGGGGCTCACGAGGAGATCGGCGGCCTGACAGAGGCATTGGTCATCTATCTGTCTGTGGAGAAGCGTGAGTGGCTGGAGGCGCATGGTGGCTGGGAAGGGTTCTACCGCTACTTCAACAAACACGGTTCTGATTCAATCAGCCGGTGCGATACCAAAAGCAACACTATCATAGCGACCGCCGGATTTGTCCTAGCAGGATTAGCTTTCCTCATGGCCGTGAGATAAAAGTACATCGTGAACTCGAAACTATGAACAAGCGCTATGAAACTATGAACAAGTACCCGTGATGAGTCCGCTCTATATTTTTACAATTTTAATAACGTTGCTTAAATCGGTGTCTAGGCCTGAATGTTTAAATGAAGCACAACCCACCTTGGCAACGTCAAAAAACCAAACAAATGGAAACAAAGATTGTTCAGGTCCTAAGTTTGTATGTTTTGTTAGTTCCATTCTAGAGAACTGAGACGTTATGCTAAAATACGCTAGATGACCTTGCGGTGCAATCGACGTAACGATGTGTGTTTGGATTTTTATGGAGGGAATTCTAAGCTTATTTCAGTCGAGCACACCACGTGTTTCATACCGTCATATCTAATAGAAAAGCATTTTATTAAAGCGAGAATATACAAAGCGTAGCTTTTTTAATTAACAACAATCTGCATCCCGACCCACGTGTCTACAGTTCCCCGCGAATGAGGCGTCTTCCACTTTGGTGTCGAATAGGAGGGAAGGGGGATTGCCGGGAAATCCTGCAAGGGGGGGGGGCAGGGTAAGAAATACACGGCGTACATCTTTGTCGTGTTGCGATTCACAAGGATTAGACACGTGTGTATGTACAGAAAGTGTAGCAACGATACATCCGCTTTATCAACGTGAGAAAACAAAAACAAGCGTGCTATTTCCCCCACCCTACTGAAAAAATACAGTTCTTACTATCCGCTTCAGGATATGTGTCTTATATACAAACAGACGTGTGTGTTTTCTCATCTACATGTGGTTGGGACATTCTCGATTCTAATCTGTATGTTTTTCCTTCTTTGCAACCTCTTCTTCTTCCTCCATGAGGGAATCAACCTCCTTTGGAGACTCCGGTGTTTGCGCTTCATCAACCGGGGGTTCCCTCGCCTTTTCCACAGCTTCATCCTTCGTGTCTGCTTCAGAATCTCCAGAGGTATCCTCCATGTCCGCTCCGGAATCACCGGCGGTATCGTGCTCGGCATCTGCTAGGGAATCTTCCTCATCTGAATCTTGAAAGTGTGCTAGACCCCCGCAGTATGGGCAGTGACAGGTGTCCGGCCTCCCTGAGTTGACCGCTGCCACATTCTCTACCTAAAAGTTTGAAGGAAAAAAAAAAATAGTATCCTGTCTCATGAGCGGGCCCCCCACCCCCCAATTCCATACCTCGGTGTTTTTTTTTTAGGCCTTACATTCGGAAAGAGCGCTTTCAAATAGACCGTTTCCTCCACAATCTCCATATTTTCTTGTGCCTTCCCTCCACGTTCTGACTCCTTGATAGAGACGCCATTCTCAGAGAGCTCTGCCTTTTCCCAAGCCTTCTTTGTGGAACTCTCCCACAAAGGGGATTCATTATTCTCCACCTGTGTTGAGTTCTTGAGATTAGAACCACGCTTTCTTAAAGATTTGAGCAACACCAGGGTTAGCATCCCACACATGATCAAATCCTCTAAATCAGCGACTTTGGTCTCTGATCCCTCCGCCGCCTAATTTAAAAAAAAAGAAAGGGCATAACGCTACATGACCCGCCATCGCAATCCTCCCAGCTTTCCTCTTTTCTCACAACTTACCCGTGCATCTGTTTCTGCTTCCTGGTTCTCCAAACTCTCCTCTTCCATGTTTTCGGGTACAGATTCTAGAGGGGTCTTCTCGGGGGTGGTGTTCTCCGCTTCTATCTCATCACCGTTGCCTTTTCTTGAATGTTTGTGAGGCTTGATGCCTAGGGGTCCCTCCATGTTAGAAAATTTCTCCATGGTGGTACGGAGCCGTCAGAACGGCGCTCGGGTTTCCCGTATTTAAAGAGAATCCTGCGCCGACCCCCCCGCACCCGCTGGCGCGTTTGAACAACGGCGACTCCCCTATTGGTGACGGGCCGCGGAGCCGAATTCGCAGAAGGGGGCCTATCTCGGGGTTGTCAAAAGTCAGAGTAACAAGGTTGTCTAACGTTATACATCGCGATCGCGTATTATATTTTATTCGATTATATACAACGACCGTCTAAGACACGCGTAATCAAAACATCGAATTGCGCGGATGCTTTAGAAACTACCGCCGAGGGCCCCGATTTGCGTGCCTTTGTATTAAAACCGAAGCGCGCAAAACATGATCAAATAGCAATCTATGACAAAGGAACGGTCGTAACATTTCTCTATCCTCAGTGCCTGCGGAAGTAATAAGGATAACGGCGGAGATGGGAGAGGGAAAAAGGGTGTCGTATAAACTAAAAATACAAAGCTGTAAAATAGAATTGAAAACTGCCGAAGAGTTGAATAATAAATATGATTGTTTCAAACGCAACAAATAAAAAGTTTGGTGGAAAGCGATGTTAAAACTGAAGGAATAAGATGAGAACAAACAGAAATGGGAAAAGTTCTGCTTGGAGACAATGAAAAATTAATTTCAAAAATCTATATGTTACTTTTAAAATGAAGTAGTGACATCTCAAATGATTAAGTGGGCAATTAATGTAAATAAAGAAATATATATGGAAACTTGGGGATATTTGTGGAAGAACTTTATGAAACTCTCAACGTATCATAGTATTAAAGAAAATTGTTTTAAGATGATGTACAGGTGGTATATGACTCCTAAGAAATTGGCAAAAGATGAATAATAAGATGCCGGACAGATGTTGGAAATGTAAAAAACATGGAGTTTCTTTCTACCGTATGCGGTGGACTTGTGAAAGGGCAAAAAAGTATTGGCGGATGATTCAACAAGAAATTTCTAGGATCTTGGGATATGAATTTAAGAAAGTCGCAGAGACTTTTCTGTCGGGATTACAAATGGAAAAATTTCCAAAAGAAAATAGAACTATAATTTGGTGCATGCTTTCAGCCGCTAGGACATTATATGCGTAGTTGTGGAAGCATGAAAAAATACCAGAGAAATGGGGTTGGATTGTAAAAGTTATGACATTGTGTGAAATGAACGAGTTAACAAGAATTTTAAGAGGTTATGATTTAGAAGTTTTTAAGATGGAGTGGAAAAAGTTAGGACGTTGTATGCTCAGTTGTGGAAGCAAGAAAAAATACCAGAGAAATGGGATTGTATTGTAAAAGTTATGACACATGGTGAAATGGACAAGTTAACAAGAACCTTAAGAGCCTATGATTTAGAAGTATTTAAGATGGAGTGGAAAAAGTTAGGACGTTGTATGCGCTGTTGTGGAAGCATGAAAAAATACCAGAGAAATGAGATTGGATTGTAAAAGTTATGACACTGAGTGAAATGGACAAGTTAACATGAACAATAAGAGAGTATGCTTTAGAAGTAATTAAGATGGAGTGGAAAAAGTTAGGATGTTGTATGCGCAGTTGTGGAAACTAGAAAAAATACCAGAGAAATGGGATTGGATTGTAAAAGTTATGACACATGGTGAAATGGACAAGTTAACATGAACAATAAGAGAGTATGCTTTAGAAGTAATTAAGATGGAGTGGAAAAAAGTTAGGATGTTGTATGCGCGGTTGTGGAAGCAAGAAAAAATACCAGAGAAATGGGGTTGGATTGTAAAAGTTATGACACGGAGTGAAATGGACAAGTTAACATGAACAATAAGAGACTATGCTTTAGAAGTAATTAAGATGGAGTGGAAAAAGTTCAGGAGATACGTAGAAAAAGAGTGGAAAATAAAAGGGCGTTGAACAATTTTTGATAATGATTAAGTCTTAGAAAAAAGAAGAATGTTAATTTTCATTTTTATTAGTTAAGGGTACCTTTAAACATTAGTATTTTAAGTAAATAACACCGGTGGTGGTCAAGTAATGGGGGAGGGATGGATAGAAAGTAATATATGGGATAGATAAAAGATGTTATTAATGATGCAGGACATATAATTTGTTACCAAATAAAATTGTTTTAACCGTGAAACTCAGGTCGTTAGCAGAGGTTAGAACCGCTGTGCTGCGGCTTTACCACTCTGCACCACTGGGGCTCTTATTTCTCTAATTATCCGCGTGTAAATGTTTCATGGGAAGCCTGAATATAACCGACTAGCCCAATTTTGTCAGAGCTTGGACGTCAGTAGGGTTAGCCGTGTAACAGTAGCCTCTGCGGTCTCTTACAACTGTCCAGCCTCCACATTTCATTGAAACCATTGTGGTGTAGTGCTTAGTTTTTACATCCTGTTTCCCTCCCTAATCATGATACCAAGCAGCTTATCAATTGTTTTTCTCCTTTTCCATTTTATCTTCGCAACAGCAACCTTGTGAGGTAGGCTAAGGCAAGAGAGCGTGATAGGCTCAAAGTCACCAGCAATCTTGCGTGGCAGAGTCAGGATTTGAACTTGATGGTTCCGGATCCTAGTGTGGTCCTCTAATGCCTATCCTAGTTGAGAACATTGTTCTTACATTTCAGTCTCAGCAAAAAAACAAAAACAAAAAAGGGGGGGGCTACAGTAAAGTAAGTAAAATACTCCGCTGGCTCTAGCGGGTTAAGTGCTAAACAAGAACCTAGGAGACTCGTGTTCAAATGCAACTCACTGGGTGATATTGGCAAAGATGAATAATAAGATGCCAGACCGGTGTTGGAAATGTAAAAAAAACATGAAGGTTCTTTCTACCGTATGTGGTGGGTTTGTGAAAGGGCAAAAAAAAGTATTGGCGGATGATTCAACAAGAAATTTCTAGGATCTCGGGATATGAATTTAAGAAAGTTGCAGAGACTTTCCTGTTGGGATTACAAATGGAAAAAAAATCCAAAAGAAGATAGAACTATAATTTGATACTTGCTTTCAGCTGCTAGGACATAATATGCGTAGTTGTGGAAGCAAGAAAAAATACCAGAGAAATGGGGTAGGATTGTAAAAGTTATGACACATGGTGAAATGGGCAAGTTAACATGAACCTTAAGAGACTATGATTTAGAAGTAATTAAGATGGAGTGGAAAAAGTTAGGACGTTGTATGCGCGGTTGTGGAAGCAAGAAAAAATACCAGAAAAATGGGATTGGATTTTAAAAGTTATGACACTGGGGTGAAATGGGCAAGTTAACATGAACCTTAAGAGACTATGATTTAGAAGTAATTAAGATGAAGTGGAAAAAGTTCAGAAGATACGTAGAAAAAGAGTGGAAAATAAAAGGACATTGGACAATTTTTGATAATGACTAAGTACAAGAGGGAGGAGGATATTAATTTTGGTTCTTATTAATTAAGGGTACCTTTAATATTAAGATTTTAAGTATATAACACCGGCGGGTGTCAAGTAACGGGGGAGGAGTGGGTAGAAAGTAATATATGGGATAGATAAAAAGTAATTATTAATGATGTAAGAAATTGAAATTTATTGCCATATGTTACTAATAAGACTGTTTGAAACAAAAACATTTTTCCACCCTCAGATCACAATCGTGCCAGGTTTTTTTGTTTTGGTTTTTTTAATCTTAAGAACATAAGAACATAAGAGAAGCCATGTTGGATCAGGCCAACGGCCCATCAAGTCCAACACTCTGTGTCACACAGTGGCAAAAAATTTTATATACACACATACACTGTGGCTAATAGCCACCGATGGACCCGTGCTCCATATTTCTATCTAAACCCCTCTTGAAGGTGGCCATACTTGTGGCCGCCACCACCTCCTGTGGCAGTGAATTCCACCTACTCTTCACCTACATGGCTTCTGCAAAGGGAAGTCCTGCCTCACCAACCTTTTAGAGTTCATTGAGAAAGACTCGCCAGAGATTCCTGAGTAAACTTAGCAGTCATGGGATAAGAGGATGGGTTCTCTTTCTGATTAAAAAACTGGTTCAATGACTGTTAGTAAAGAGTGGGGATCTGTGGACAATTCTCACAATGTAGGGAAGTATGCTACGGGGTCCGATAAGGATTGGTACGGGGGCAAGACTATTTCATTTATTCATAAATGATTAGGAACTAGGGGTGAGGTGCTGGTAAGTGTAAGGTGATGGCATAGTGGGTCAAAAAAAATCCCCACTTCACGTATAAGCTAATAGGGATAGAACTTGCTGTGACTGAGAGGGGGGAAAATCCCAAGTGTGTTGAGGATAGTTTGGTGAAAGTGTCAACCCTGTGTGCTGCAGCGGTGAAAAAGGCAAAGTCTGTGGTAGGTATTCTTGGGAACGGGATTGAGAATAAAACAGCCTATATTGTAATGCCCCCATATAGATCTATATCGCAGCCTTGTTTGGAATAGTGTGTACAATTCTGGTCACCGTATCTCCAAAAGGACATTGCAGAGCTAGAAAAAGTACAGAGAAGGGCAGCAAAGTTGATTGGGGGGGGTTGGGGGGGGGAGCACCTTCTCTATGAGGAAAGGCTGATGAGTGACTTTTCAGTTTAGAAAAGCGATGGCTATGTTAGGGGAGGGGGAGGGTGTGGGGTCAAGATAGAGGTTTATAAAATTATGCAAGGGGTGGAGAGAGTTGACAAACAGAACTTTTTCCCCCTTTCAAAATACTAGAACTCAATACAACGAGGCTGATAGCATATTCAGGGTGGACAAAAGGAAATACTATTTTACACAGAGAGTGATTAAAATGTGGAATTCGCTCCTCTCTCTGCACCCTTGGTTCATCAAGGAGATCAGTTCCTAGGCTGCCCGTGACCCACAACCCCCTCTTCTCCCTAAAGCAGCAACGATAAGCTCTTCTTTTTCTTATAGAATCCTAGGCAACCTCCTACTGCCGGGGCCCTGTTCATTGCTCAAGTAACCCCCCAGACAGCTCCTTGGAGTGCTAACAGGTGGAGGATGCTGACGATGGAAAAAAGTTGTATTGTGTGCCAAGATATTAAGTGAGCTGCATGGCTCAGAACTAAGCCCCAGATCTTCTGATGTTAAGAGTTCCATCAAAAGCAAATGAATGCCTACTTGAATACAATTAAAGGCTCAGATCCTGATCTTGGTGGAACCATATCAAAAATCACCAAAGTTGGCAGTAAATATTTGTGTTGTCAACAATACTTGGGGAACATGGGGTGAATGCACATTTAACAGGGCATGTAGAACTAAAATCATTTAAAACACTGCTTACTGTTGCTTGTTTTTATTTAAAATTTTATTTTATCTACATATTGGACACAGTCAGAGTATATCCGCAAAAAAACCAATGGGGCATTCTGTAACCTGTGTGTTTCTATACATGTCAGAAAATCCTATCTTTGTTTATATTTAAAATAACCTAAATTGTATATCTCTGTCCTGCTTTTGCATTTTTCTTAAGTCTACATTTTTCTGCACTTCACAGCCATAAAACCCCTTGACCTCTTAGGACCATTTTTGGGGGTCAAACACTATTCTCACAATTAGCCCATACATAAATTTGATGGAAAAGCTATTTTAAATCACAGACCATAAGAACAGGAAATTTATTGCGTGAGAACCTAATTTCATCTGTTTATTTTGTCCAGGTCTAAACTGTGTCAGCATTAAATAATTTGCTAAGATTCTTGCTCTCTCTCACAGGGTGAATATCCTCCCACGTCTGCGAGATATACATTTCAGCACTTGACCTTTTAAGGTCAAATACTTTTGTCTCACTCTGAGAACAGGCACTGAAGATGATAGAAAAATGTTAGGATTTAATGTGTAAGAAAATGCTATATGTTTACAATTAATGTATTAGAATAGGCATCTAAAATGCTGTTAGGTGGCTAGGTAAATGTTAGGATTTAATGTGTAAGAAAATGCTGGGATGGTTACAATTAATGTATTAGAAGGGGCAGCAAAAAAGTACAATCCCACTACGTCAGGCATTCATTTACTGATCAGGAGGTGGGGGCTGGTGTGGGGGGGAGGGGCAGCTGTTTAATGAGGAAATTGTGGGGGAGGGGCAGCTGTCACTTTTTGATTTCTGTTTGATGATGCGTTGTACGTACTGTATTCTTCTGTGGCGGGATTTATTTTGGATTGGCCCTCTTTATGATCCTAACCATATTCTTTATGGTCTTAAACATGCTCTTAAACATACTCTTTATGAAATTGGCAACCAGAGTTCTAAGCTTTTCAGCAATATTAAGCATTCATATTTCACTGAACAGCAATAATTGCTCTCAGCAGCTCTAAGCTGTTGATTTTAGATGCAGTTATGAAATATGGCCACCAGAGGTCTCAGACTTTCAGCATCATGGAGCCTCTATAGAGGACCAGATGGGGTAATTGGGTGAAAGGTCAATCAGCCTCTTCTATGGAGGACAAGAAAACAAGATAGAGGAAGCAGCCATTTGCAAAGACTCAGAAACTGGGTAAAAGGTTGAAGTAAACTAGGGACAGCAGCCATGTTTGTTTTGGTTAGCTCTGATTGTTTATTTGGCAAGTTTTATTGTTGATATCAGAAGCACAGCTGGGGTGCAGTGTAACCCAGTAGATCTGATAAAGAGATTGGTTGAAGCCTTTATAAGCCCTTCACTTTTGAGCAAAAGCTACAGACTGTATCAGAGGCAGGGACCTCTTTGTCAGTCTAGCCCAGAAATTAACAATCCTTGTTAATTTCTGTTTGAGGCCTCAAACATTGAACATATGAGCATAGCTTTGATAGAATGGGACTTGGAACTTAGATTTTAAATGGGAAAATGTGGACTAATAGGGCTAAGTCCTGTTGGGACTTAGATTTTTTAGTATGCTCTCTGCTTTATTGTATTTTATGCTTTATGCTCTCATTGTGTAAACTGTTTTTTTTTGTTCTGCCTTTCTATCCATATATTTTAAGCCTTCTAAAGGAGTCTTCTTATGACTAAAGGAGCAACTGTAGTAATGTAATCTCTTGTTTTGCCTTTCTAAACTGTTTGCCTCCTGTCTAAAGAGAAATTTGGAGTCTAATAAACTGTTTTCTTTTCTAAATAGTCTATGAAAGTTTATCTATGACGTCTTAAAACTTATTAGTGAGTATGTA
Organism: Heteronotia binoei; assembly: GCF_032191835.1. NCBI lineage: Eukaryota > Metazoa > Chordata > Lepidosauria > Squamata > Gekkonidae > Heteronotia > Heteronotia binoei. The sequence continues at coordinate 14,122,343 of NC_083230.1, forward strand.
TTAGCCTTTTGATAACTGCAGGTTGTTTTGATAACTGCAGGTCCTGATTTTGGTGTTTTATATTCTTGGGGGTACAATAGAAATCCCCCAACAGACATGAATCCAAAAAGAGCTCCAACTGACAGCTAGCAGTGTAAAGTCTATATAGGACCACCAGGTCGTTCCTTCAGGGAGCATCTTGCAGAACTTGTGGTATATGCGTAGAGAATTTCACAATATTCAGATCTTTCACAAATTTATGCACAACATTGGAATGCGGCTGCCTCCGTCTGGTCAACAAGTTAATTGTGTCGAAATCAATACCCTACAGTCCCACCGAGCCCCAACCAATCAGGATTGTCAGATTTGCCACCACAACAGGATAATTATGATTACAGATGAGGAAGGAAAACCATATACAGGCTACATACAGACATGAGGAGGGAATATCACTTATAGGCATGAGCAGTACAATCCTGTCTTATATCCTTTTTAGGCAATTGACCTCAGTGGATTTGAAGGCTACAATTCTGTTTAGGATTGAACTGGTAGTTACTTAGAATATCTCCGCAGAACAGGATTCTTATGCTCCTAATTCAGTGTTCTAGTGTAAAAACTAGATGTTGCAATGAAATATTGAAGAAGGCGAGCTACAGATGTTCTGTTCACACAGATTTCTCTTTAGATTTGGAATTTTTGGCTTTGAAGTGGAAGCAATCCATTGCTCTCATTTGCATTTCCAAATTTATTACCCATGCAGATTAATAAAACATTACCAAAAAAAGCAACTTTGATATAATCATAAAATGTTGTCAAGATTATTTTTGTGTGCTGTTGACCAATACATAGAAGCACATGTGCACATCTGTGTAACACAATATAAAAACAAAACAACAATCATGGAACAGTGATGATTTAAAGTGAGGAAATGTCCATTCTGCCTCCAGCACAACCACCAGAAGCAAGAGAAAAGCAGTACATGCAGCTGTTTTAGCTGCTGTCATAGGAGCATTGGCAGGAACAGGGCAAGGTTCACCCAGCTCTTATGATTGGGGCATTAGGCCAGATGAATTTGCGGGGGGGGGGAGCTCTAGAGATCACATGTTCTGGATAACCATATTTTCTAAACAGCTGTGTCAAAATCCTACTATCCCTCAAATGGTCAACTTCCAATGTGCTGTTCTTTTTAATCTGCAAGAACTGACTGAAAGGTAAGTTGTTTCAGTATGTGGTAAATTATTCCAGTTTATTTGCATTATAAATCTTGTACCCACTACATTTTCATTGTGGATTGTGTCAAGTATGTGGTCTAGTCTTACACATCAAGGGATATTTTGCCCCATACAGTGGTGGTAAAATAGTTCTTAAAACATTCAGTAACTGTAATACAAAGCTTACTGTGTATGTCATGCTCTGCCCATGTCAGAAAATGTACATAGACTGCATCACATGACCAATTAAATCTCAAATCCTGGAACATCAGTCATAGAATTTTTGAGCCTTCCCTTGCTGGCCTGGAGAAAAATTGCTGACTGACCCCAAAGTGTTAATCATAATTTCCCTGGGCATATAAGAAAGGGCACGTTGGTCTGTATTTTGAATGGTATATGTGGATTATTGCTTTAAGAATATTTGTGTAAAATTATTGGGAACATCTGTATGAACTTTTAACTGTCGTCATATTGTACTGTGGAATCACCGTTTGCCCATTCCAATGTAAAAGACTTTGTGGTCTCATGTAAGAAGCCTGATTGATATCACAGATAACCCATTTTAAAGGGTTTTTTTAAAAAAAAAAAATAGATAGTTTTATTCTTGATGTTCTTATACATTTAATTGTTACATGTGTTTTTATTTTGAAAAATCTTTCAGCAAAATGTGGCTTTGTTTGAAGCTAGCCAGCTTGTCAAAGAAAGAGCTATGGACCGATACACTCACATTTTGGATTTTTAAATCCTGAAGTGTCACTTTGGATGGACTTTTGGATGATAAGACTTGCTTGATTATTCTTTTCTGTGCGCATGTTCATTTTGAGGTATTCATGAAATTTATTTTCTAAGCATAATCTTTCTATTATTCATTTGATGGAATTGATTTAATACTTAAGACACTATACTCTTTTGTAAATTCATAATAATTATTAATCATGGTTTACATTTTTTTTGAAAGGTAATGGAGATGCCAGCAAAAGTGGCATGAATGGGAGGACCCATCTCAAAAAGAAGTTGGTTTGAGAAATTGGGAGTCAGTATTTTCTGACTTAATACTTCTATCACGACCAAGTCAAATTTATGCCTGGAAGAGATCTAATTGATAATACTCATAAGGTTTTTAATATACTTCATTTCTTCACTGTCAAAAAATTTCCATTAGCTCTAGAATCATAGAGTTGGAAGGGACCTCCAGGGCCATCTAGTCCAACCCCCTGCACAATACAGGAAACTCACAAATACCTCCAGGGGTCATTTTGTAGAAAAATAGATGGTGGAGCTCATCCAAGGATTGTTATGCTGCTACACCTACTATTCATTGGACAAGGTGGGAAGGAGGAGATGGAACTCTCAGAAAGGTTCAAGAGCTGAATTCCTGTGAGCTCCCGCTGAATCCGAGGCCTGAATACCATCCCCTAAATTCACAGGATCCTCATTGCTGTCAGATGGCCATCTAGCCTCTGTTTAAAAACCTCCAAGGAAGGAGTGTTCACCACCTTCTGAGGAAGCCTGTTCCACTGAGGAATTGCTCTAATGGTCAGGAAGTTCTTCCTAATGTTGAGCCGGAAACTCTTTTGATTAAATTTCAACCCATTGGTTCTGGTCCAACTTTCTGGGACCACAGAAAACAATTCCACGCCATCCTGTATACCAGGGGTCTCCAGCCCCCGGGACATGGACCGCTACTGGGCTGCAGCCTGTCTGCAACTGGGCCGTGAAGCCTGGCAGGCCCCTGCACCCTGCTGCTGCCACGAAGTTTAGCTCTGTCACCCCCCTGCCGCTGCCCCTTCCCTTTCTCCCCGGTGCTGTAATGCAGCGCGGTGCTCCATTGTCGTCCGCCCTCCCTCCCTCCAATTGTACCGAGCTGTGAAGTGCCGAAACTGGGCCTTACCAGCTTTACTGCAGCTGTGCCAGCTAACACTTTGAAGTTCGCATGAGAGAAGGCTTCTCCCCCCCCCTCACTTTTGGTTCCAGGAAGGAGGGGAGGAGAAGTCTTCTCTCCCACAAACTTTAAAGTGTTAGATGGCTTGGCCGCAGCGAAGCTGGTAAGGCACAGGTTCGGCGCTGCTCGACTTGGCATGATCTGAAGGAGGTAGGGAGGATGACAACGATGGAGCACCGCAATGCATTGCAGTGCTGGGGAGAGAGGGAAGGTGGCAGCAGGAGGTTTTTTTCTGTGAGCATTTATGACTGTGGGTTTTTTTCTATGGGCTTCTTTCCTAGTTACCATGAAGTGGATGCCTGCTCCCCTGAGCCGAGAGAAGGCCCGCCAAAAATCTAAGCTCTAGAACTTTCCTGAAGAGAGGCACAGAGCAGGTGCAGTACCCAGTTTGTGGCATGCACAGAGACCACGAAGAAGATCTGCCTGACATTTGGAAAGATACTGGGGTCCATCATATGGGCTCCTAAAAAGGTTCACACAGTGGACTCTCATTTTTCCATTCACGTTTACCCTCTTGTTGTCCTCCCCCCGCCCCGCCAACAGTGCCTGCAGCCCTTTCATTTTCCTTTTGTCCCTCCTGCCTAGCTACATACCTACCTTTCTTTGTTTCTTCCTTTCACTGCCATTTCATTTATTCATTCACTCACCTACCCACCTACCTTTTTCTGTCTCCCTCCTTCATCTTCATCTTTCCCTTGTACTTTATTTGCTCCTCCCCCTTTATATTTATATCCCCACCCTCCAATTTTTTTTTTACCTTTTTGAATTATTTCTATCTCTCCCCAGTCCCCTGAGCTGGTACTAGATGAAGTTTGTTCATCGGGTGGGGGATTACCTAGCACTTACCAGATGGCCACCAAGATCTCCCGACATTGTCCTATGAGATCTTCAAGCATGAGTTTCCAAAAGAAACAGGCAATACTTCTATGTTAGGGATTTAACTTTCTCTCTCTCTCTCTCTCTTTTACATTTCACATTTTTCTGCAAACCTGGGGCTTCCCCTCAGCTTGTACATGTATATGTACCCCATATATGTACATGGACCCATTGTGAATATTTTTTTTATCCATGCTGAAGCCCTTTATTCAGAACTGTATATAATAATGTGGCTGTTCAACTGATACTTTATAATTTTTGCTTGGAAGCCTCTTCAAAGGTAGTATTATAGAGTAATAACCAGTTTGGTGTAGTGGTTAACCACTACACCAAACTGGTTATTACTCTTATCTGGGAGAACCGGGTTTGATTCCCCACTCCTCCACTTGCACCTGCTGGAATGGCCTTGAAAGGGCAGCTTCTGTGAGAGCCCTCTCAGCCCCACCCACCTCACAGGGTGTCTGTTGTGGGGGGAGAAGATATAGGAGACTGTAAGCCGCTCTGAGTCTCTGATTCAGAGAGAAGAGTAGGGTAAAAGATTGCAATTCTTCTTCTTCTTCTTCTTCTTCTTCTTCTTCTTCTTCTTCTTCTTCTTCTTCTTCTTCTTCTTCGTTAAATGAAAGAGACAGGAAGAAGCTTAAGCTCTTCTACTTGATGGCTGTCAAAACAACCAAGGTTACTGGGGGGGATGTCCTAGTGTAAGCAATGATTTACAGGAGCTAGTGTAGCATGTTGGTTAAGAGGCTGTCCTGTTTCTTTAATAAAATCTTAATGTGTGGAAATGGGCAGCTGAAGCTTTTTCATGTCATGGAGGTAAATGACACCCCATAAAGCCTCTTTGCCCAGGACCACTCAATGCCTCAGCCCTTCCCAGGAAGCTGCAGCTCTTCTCCTTACCCCAGGAAGCAGTCACACCAACCGGAAGCTGTGGAAGAGGAGAAAATATTAAGATATGATGATGCGCCCAGCCACCAAGGAGAAGGAGCTGCTGATTAGTTGGGCTGTACAATAAAAATGCAGCTGTTTGACCCCAAGGAGACACTTTCCTTGCCTCCACAAATGCCTGCCTCAGTGTTCCACATGGCAGCAAGAGAAAGCAAGAGCCAGTAGGAAGAGCAGGCAACAACTATGGGATCCAGCCCACCCTGATCCAGAACAAGGAGGCAGCCAGAAGTAGCTCCCAGAAAGGAGGAATATGCCAGGATGGAGAGAGGAGCAGTAGGGTGTATATTGAGGGGCTGGGGTCAGGGGATATGGGAAAATCTCATCCAACTTATAGTAGGCTGCTGGAAGCTCAGCCATCAGGAGGGGAATAAGTGGAGGAAGCAGGGGTTGGCAGAGGCCCCTATTGGATCCTGGGAGTCCAGATGATGGACCAGCTTCACTTTAAATAGAAGGGCTTCCAGAGGGCGAAGAAGGAGGATAGCTGGAGTGTTCTGTGTACAGGCAACCAGCTCACTGGGGTGAGGACTCATTCGGGTGCAGTTTAGTCCTCCCTACATCCATTCTGATGTCTGGGAAGCCTCTCAGGCAGAGGTGTCACTATGGTGAGGGAAGACAGACCGGACCAACAAAGGATGAACCTCACACTCTATTAAAGAAATGGGAAATTTTTCTCCAGGCCTGTTGACAACCCTAAAAATGACTCGCTTTTCACCAGTTTTCACAGGTAGAATGGTAAGGATTAAAGATCCTAAGTGGCCCAAGGTCAATGGGCAAGTATACATCTAAAATGGGTCTTGAACCAAGGTCTTCCTGTGCTAAGTTCAATGGTCTGTGCTGTAGTATCAAAGTATAAGTACGACTAATACTGCTACCTGTGGGAATTACTAGCAGTTTTAACATATTGATACAAGGCAGTCCTCATACGACTTCATACAATCATGGAAACTACCCATATTAAAAGCTTGTATATAGTCCACAGAATACTATTAATTGCTATCGCATATAAAAGGACTCTTTGTGATTTGATTTAAATTTAATTGTTTCAAACACAGGAAGTAAAGGGTTAAGGTTGACCAGCAGAAGCAAAGTAATCAGAATTCATAAGTCTTTAAAGAGCCTTTTCTATCATTTGTGCAGGATCTTTTAGTTTTAGAACCCTGGGTCTCATTGACTGGGAAGGTTTAATGCTGTGAGTATTTCAGTCAGTTCCTTCATTCATTCACATAGGCATATATGCAGAAAGTAATATTTTTGTTATGTATTGAACTGGGATATGTAGTTCCTACCTGGCTCATTGGAGACAGGAGAGCAGAGCTTGGGGACTTGGGAACAATGGGCAGCAAAATACCTGCTGCCCTAAACCAATCACAGGCCGCTGCCTGTTTGAATGGCCCAATGGCATGTTAGCGCGGGAACCAGACCTGTAGATACGTTGGGCCCGCAGACCCCTTAGGCAGTCTGGTTGGTGTAGCCAGTTACCATGCTGCTTCCAATAAAGAGCTGTTCTTACTGTGGCTTCGCCTCATCGATGCATTGAACCCACTATGTTATAACTTTATATTCTGTTTTTCTACTTCTGCAGTGTAAATATTAAATATTTTATTTGACATTTCTGCATGTAAATATTGATTTCCCCCTTTCTTGGATAAATAGCTTCCTGCTATAAAATACCATGCTAAAAGAGCAATTTACCACCCCGCCCCCCTCATTTTTGCCATCTCTCTTCCTAGCTGTTTAAATAGCTGCTTAAAATATTAGGGGGTAAAACTTGATCTTACCTAAGTGATCCTAGTAGAATCTGATCATTTGAACACGTATAATTGCTATGTGTGGGAATTACTAGCAGATTTAATATATTTGAACAAGTACAATTGCCCCCTCCCAACAATACCTTTTTGACAAATAGTTATCTAAGTATGAATACAAAGTTAATTGACAATAGTTGAGTCGTAATTTGAGTAGGTTATCAGAAACACTAATAATTATTATTTTGAATAACAGAAGCTTAACTTGCTTCCTCTTTATTCCAACCAATTAATCATATTTCCATAATGAGTAAAACTATATAAAATGTGGTAGAACAAACTGATAAGCAAAAATATGGTTTTGTGAGGAAAAACATGTTGTATTGCCATGCTGGTGTTCCTCATTTAATAGAAACCATTTCTAATTTATTTTGCATTTATTTTGGGATATGGCATATTCATCTATATGCAAAACCTATGGTTTTATTCAACTAATATTTATGTAATCTTTTAAGCTAGTTCTACCTGTCCACTGAAAACCAACCACTTTTCAAGAGAATTGGGCCAAGGTGCCCCAGCCATCCTACTTAAAGAGGAAAAAGAGCCCGGCCCCCACAAAGGATGCAGGGACAGTGAAGAAGCTGGTGAGAACCAAAGTCCTGTCATTATTCCTGATGGTGGACTGGGTGGGGGCTGGTTAGGATGTTTTCTAACCAAATCTTACAGATATTGCAGGGAAGATAATACCACAAGTCTACTAAAGATCCCACCTCCAAGTTTCAAACAAATTGGACCAATGGGTTGAATCCTATGCCTCCCAAAAATTGTTCCCACCCATCCTACTTATAAAGTGGGGGAAGCCCCATTCCCCACAAAGTAGGGAGGGAAGGTAGACTCACAGCTTTGCTGGGCCCCACACATGGCTTGCCTTGTCTGGGAGCTGCCTTTTCCAGGTCACTACCTGTGAAATTTGGAGCATCAAAGGGGAGAAGATACCTGCTTCTGCTGATGGTAAGCACCAGAAAATGGAGAACTCCATGTTGTTGTTGTTTTCCAGGGAGAGGGGGTTGCTTTCTGTAATACCTAAGAATACCAGATAAGTGTAATCATTCTGAAAAAATTCATGGTAACAATCTGATATAGTATGTTTTCAGCTCAAGAACCATGGAATGCACACCCCTAAAACCAATTGCAGACAGTACTAATAATCCGGGTTAAAATACTATCTAATGAGAAATACCACACCATTAGTGGAAGAATACCACACCATTAGAGGAAGAATTTAATCAATCAGTAAAACAAATACAGTAAAGCAAATGATTGTCTGGATCACAACTAACTGTGGCAAGTCCTTAAAGAGATGGGAGTACCAGCCCACCTCACATGTCTCCTGAGAAACCTGTATAAGAGTCAAGAAGCAACTGTCAGAATGGGATATGGAACAACTGATTGGTTTAGAATAGGAAAAGAAGGATATATATTGTCACCCTGCTTATTTAATTTACATGCAGAGTTCGTCATGTGGAATGCTGGCCTGGATGAAGCACAAACTGGGATTAAGATTGCCAGGGAAAACATCAACAACCTTAGATATGCAGATGACACCACTCTAATGGCAGAAAGTGAGGAGGACCTAAAGAACCTCTTATTGAGGGTGAAAGAGGAGAGCACAAAAGTAGGCTTGAAACTTGACTTCCGGGGGAGGAAAATGTCGAGGTGAGCTGCTTCTCATAATGGGAGCAGGCTGGCACTTCTATCTTTGAGGCACTTCTGTTTGGGGTAGTGGAAAGCAAATTAATGCCCAGAGATTAGTCCAAGATATGCACAGGAAACTTTGAGGAGATTTACCTTGGCTAAAAAGGAGTCCCGGGGGGGGGGGGCTCCTTTGAGGCTTTGAGGGGTCTCCGGGAAGAGTTGCATTTTCATCATCTGCAGAAGTTCTCAGAGTCATTTATTTGACATAAGCTTGACAGAATTCTAACCTTCTTGGACATTGCTAAACATCGAAAGCTACGCAAGACTGGTGGGAACTTGGATAATTGGAAGAGAAGGTACAGATAACTATCTTTCATTCCGGGACTATTTACAGTTTAATGGAATAAATTCAAAAGGTGGGAAATGAAAATCTAGAAAGTTTAGAAGAAGGGAGGAAGAGGTGAAATTTGGACTTTGTAAATATAAAGGACAGTGCTAAAAAGTGGAAAGGAATTTATTGTTTGGTCTACTTGTGGTTTTGAAAAAAAGAGCACCATCATCACAGGCCTGCAGCATATTCAAGCAATACTGGAAGTATGTGAAATATCATGAGATCTCTTTACCAGTGAGAATGAGAAGTGGTGGCAAGTAAAGCAGGAAGTAGCGGATGAAAACCTACTCTAGGATTATACTACCATTGAGAAACATCAGTGGCCATTGCTTGGAGGTAAAAATTAAAATAATGTTTTTAAAGTATTCGGGACATTAAAAACTGTTGGAATTAATTGAGAAGAGGATAAGAAGATAAATACTATTGGACATATTATTTGTGTGGACTTTAGGCATTTTTAAAAGGGAAAAAAATTGCAAAGAGCAGCAAAAAGTCGCGACCGCCATTCTGAAAGATTTTAAAAACTTTAAAAATTAATATCTTAACTTTGGGAGCTCTGAGGACGGCGAAATTGGGCTTGTTATAAAACGCAAGTCCTATTCTTTTGAATCTGATAGTTGAATTTAAAATTGGTGAGGTCAAAATTTTCGGTGTTTTTAAATGTCAGAACACAAGCAACCCCGTACAAGGGCTACTTCATTGGAAAAAATGCAGGTCCAATTACAGGCAATGGAGGCCAGAATGATGAAAGGCATGAGAGAGATGATAACTGCATCAAAAAAAGAAATTATTGAAGAGATTAAAAAAGATATGGAAGATCTCAGAAAGGAAACAGAGGAAACATCTAAGATAGTGCAGGAGGTAGAAGGGAGAATGAAAGTATATGACTCCACCTTGTTGAAAATGCAAGAAAAAGTGACAATCCATGGCTGCAAATTGATGGAGACTCAGATACATCTGAGAGGAGTACCTGAAAAGGAAGATGGTGACCTAAAAGAATATATAATAAAAATAATTGCAGAATTTTTAGAAAATAAAAATAATTGCAGAATTTTTAGAAAATAAAAATAATTGCAGAATTTTTAGAAAATAAAAATAATTGCAGAATTTTTAGAAAATAAAAATAATTGCAGAATTTTTAGAAAATAAAAATAATTGCAGAATTTTTAGAGGAAGATCCTGAAGAAACTAAAAACATGTATGGCTATATGTATAGAGTGAACTCACTCTATGCCAAGAAAAAATAACTTACCAAGAGATGTTGTCATAAGATATTTGACAAAGGAAATGGTGGGAAGGATCATGAATAAAAACTTTGAAAAGACATTGATAGTGGGAGGCAGCAAAGTAAGAATCATAAAGGAGTTGCCAAGGCAAGTGATAAATGATAGAAGAACATATAAAAAGTTGACAGAAAAATTAAGGGACAATGGAATGAGGTTTAGATGGATAATCCCTGAAGGTTTGAGCTTTGAACTTCAGGGGAAAAGAATCATAATTATAGAAAGACATTGGAGATCTTAAAAAAGAAGGTGAAGATTTTAAAAATGAGTTGGGTATGGTTACAAACAGAGTCAAAGATGTTGAAGAGAAAGTCAATGTGCATGCTTCCACCTTATTAAAACTTCAAGAGAAGGTAACAGTTTATGACTGCAGATTAATGGAAACTCAAGTGCGTCTGAGAGGAATACCTGAAGAGGAGAGAACTGATTTAATGGATTATATGGTGGAAATAATTGCTGACTATTTAGAGGAAGATCCCGAAAAGTTCAGAAACATGTTGGACAGTATCTACAGAGTTAATTCAAGAATCATAATTACAAATGCACAGGAAGAAAATAAAGAATTTGCACCATGATGGATTACAAATTATTGTCTTGGAATGTAAATTCACCACAAAAAAAGAGGGCAATATTTCATTGGATTAAGAAACAAAATTGTAACATAATTTGTTTACAAGAAGTGCATATTAAACAAAAGGATTATAAATTTTTATGGAATAAACAATTGGGAGTAGAATTTTTTTCATTGGCTGAACAGAAGAAAAGGGGAATGATTTTTTATATTAAACAAGAATTGGAGCCAAAATTAGTGTTTAAAGATAAAGATGGAAGATTTGTAACTAGAGACAATATTAAATGCAAAAAAATGTTGTTATTGGGATTGTATGTGCCTAATGGTGCAAAGGATGCTTTTTTAAAGGACATTATACAACAGCTTGATGAACTGACTTATCATCAAGTTTTGATAATGGGAGAATTTAATGGAACAGTTAAGAACTCATTGGATAGATCTGCAGGGGGGAAAGAACAATAGCAAAGAAGGAAAATTGCCAAAGTCTTTTTTTTTGAATTGGTTAAACAAGAACATTTGGAAGATATATGGAGGAAATTTAACCCTGAAGTGCGGGACTATACTTTTTTTTCAGCAAGATTCAAAACTTTTTCTAGAATTGACATGTTGTGGGGAACTAAAGGTTTAGATCTTATAACAAGGAAAATTGAGATTTTACCGAAAATTGGGGCTGATCATAACCCAATAATGTGGATTACAAAACTGTCTAAGAAGTTGAGAAGATGGAGACTGAATGAAGATTTGCTACAGAATAAAGAAACAGTGACATACGTAGAAAATGAAACTAAAGCTTTCTTCCAAATGAATGACAAAGAGGATATAGATTTTCAGATGGTCTGGGATGCTTATAAAGCAGTAATGAGAGGAATGTTGATTACTTTGAATAATAAGGATAAGAGAGTAAAAGAAAAACAGCTGTTGGACAGTCAAAATGAAATAAAAAAAAGAAGGGGAGTTGAGAAAAAAGCCAAGGAAAAAGAAACTTATAAGGGAAATTGCAATATTACAAATGCAAATGAAACAGTTGTTAAATAAAGAATTGGAATGGAGTTTGAAAAGACTGCAGCAGAAATCCTTTGAGGGAGCAAATAAACCGGGAAAGTATTTGACTTGACAATTGAAGAAAAAGAGGGAAAATAAAATTATTAACAAAATTGTGGTAGATAGACGAGAAGTGGTTACCCAAGAGGGAATAAAAAGATAATGTTTTAAGTACTACACCAAATTATTTAAAGGTGTTAAAATAAAGAAAGAGAAGATGGATGAGTATTTACAAAAAATAAAAATAGAACTCTTAAGTGAAAATATGCAAAAAGTTTTGAATGATCCAATTGAAAAAAATAGAAATTGAAGCAGCAATTAATTTAATGAAAAATGGGAAAGCACCTGGGCCAGATGGATATACAGCTAAATATTTTAAAACCTTTAAAGACGAGTTAATACCAAATTTGCAGAAGTTGATGAATAGGATAAGAATAAAAGGGAAAATACCAAATACATGGAAGGAAGCTGTTATTTTGTTGATAACTAAGGAAGATAGACCAATTTCGCTATTAAATAATGACTATAAAATATATACAAGAATCTTGGCAGAACGGCTTAAACAACATTTGATAAATTTTATAAAGGAAGATCAAGCAGGGTTTCTTCCCAAAAGGCAAATAAGAGACAATATTAGAACTGTTGTAAATATTGTAGAATATTATGAAAGATATCCAGAAAAGGAAGTAGCATTATTCTTTGCAGATGCAGCGAAAGCATTTGACAATTTAAACTGGGACTTTAAGTTTGCAGTAATGGAAAAAATGGAGCTGGGAGAAAGCTTTATAAGAATGATAAAAGCAATATACTCTGAACAAAGTGCAAGGTTATGTATAAATGCAGATCTTACAGAAGATATGAAAATTAGCAAAGGTACTAGACAAGGTTGTCCACTTTCACCATTGTTGTTTATAATGACTCTTGAAGTATTATTGATGCAGATCCAAGAAGGAAAAGATATAGAAGGATTAAGAATAAAAGGATTTACTTACAAATACAGAGCTTTTGCTGATGATATAATGTTTATAAATGAAAACCCCATACAAGTTACACCTTTGCTGTTAGTTAAAATAGAAGAATATTGGGAGTTGGCGGGACTTTGTATTAATAGAGAAAAATCAAAAATTCTGTGTAAAAATATGCAGATACACAAGCATCAAGAATTACAGAGACTGTGATGGAATAAGAAAAGAGCAAACAGAAATGGAAAAAGTTCTGCTTGGAGACAATGATAAATTAATTTCAAAAGTATATAAATTACTTTTACAATGGTCTACAGAAGATGAAGTAGTGAAATCTCAAATGATTAAATGGGCAATTAATGTAAATAAAGAAATACAGATGGAAACTTGGGAATATTTGTGGAAGAACTCTATAAAACTTTCAACATGTAAGAGTATTAAAGAAAACTGTTTTAAGATGATGTATAGATGGTATATGACTCCTAAAAAGTTGTCAAAGATGAATAATAAGACGCCGGACAGGTGTTGGAAATGTAAAAAGCATGAAGGTTCTTTCTATCATATGTGGTGGACTTGTGAAAGAGCTAAAATGTTTTGGCAGATGATTCAGCAAGAGATTTCTAAGATCTTGGGATATGAATTTAAGACAGTTGCAGAGACTTTTCTGTTGGGATTACAAATGGAAAAATTTCCAAAAGAAGATAGAACTTTAATCTGGTACTTGCTCTCAGCTGCTAGGACATTGTATGTGCAGTTGTGGAAGCAAGAAAAAATACCAGAGAAATGGGATTGCATTGTAAAAGTTATGACATGGAGTGAAATGGATAAGTTAACAAGAACTTTAAGAAACTATGATTTAGAAGTATTTAAGATGGAGTGGAAAAAGTTTAGAAGATATGTAGAAAAAGAATGGAAAATAAAAGGATATTGGACAATTTTTGATAATGATTAAGTATAAGTGGGAGGAGGATATGAATTTTGGTTCTTATTAATTAGGGGTACCTTTGATAATGATGTTTTGAATATAGTACACTGGCGGGGGTCAAGTAATGGGGGGAGGGGTAGGAAGAAAGTAATATATGGGGTAGAGAAAAAAGTAGTTATTAATGATATAAGAAATTGAATATATTGCCATATGTTACTAATAAAATTGTTTGAAACAAAAATAGGCTTGAAACTCAACATCAAAAAAACTAAGATCATGGCATCTGGTCCCATCACACCTTGGCAAATGGAAGGGGAAGACATGGAAGTAGTGACAGACTTCACATTCCTGGTATCCAAGATCACTGCATATGGTGACTGTAGCCATGAAATTAAAAGATGTTTGCACCTTGGGAGGACAGCTATGATGAACCTAGGCAGTATAATAAAAAGTAGAGACATCACCCTGCCAATAAAAGTCTGTATAGTCAAAGTGATGGTATTCCCAATATTAATGTATGGCTGTGAGAGTTGGACCATAAGGAAGGCCAAGCTCAGAAGCATAGATGCTTTTGAGCTGTGGTGCTGGCGAAGAATCTTGAGAGTCCCTTGGACTGCAAGAAAATCAAATCAGTCAGTCCTAAGGGAAATGAACCCTGACTGTTCCCTGGAAGGTCAGATGCTGAAGCTGAAGTTCGAATACTTTGGCCTCCAAATGAGAAGGGAGCACTCACTGGAGAAGATCCTGATGCTGGGAAAGACAGAAGGCAAAAGAAGAAAGGGATGGGAAAAGATGAGATGACTGGACAGTGTTACTTTAAGGATTTTGAGTCCTGGGCCAAAAATAAGATCATACTTAAGGAGTTAAAATTGAGAGAAAGAAAGGCCAAGCTTCAGCGAATATCTGTAAATTTAGGAGAGACAGAAAACCTTACTACAGCTTTAAATAGACGATTGAGTCAGATTCTTCTTACAGAAGAAGAAGCAGAGTCTTCTCAAGAGATTGTCACCTCTGCCTTCCGATTATACATTTCCAAAAAAGTTCCTGACAGCATTTCCCCGGACATTGTTGTTGAATTTAAACAACTACAGATGATGAATAAACTTTTCTAAATTCCAGGGAAAATCAGGGACTGTGCCTTGAAGACAGGATAGTTGGTTTTTTCCCCTGATATTCCAGCTGAAGTAATTAATTCAAGGAGGAGACTGAGAGAAACAACGAAGGTTCTATATGATAAAGGAATTCAGTATAGTTGGTTACCGCTAGGCCATAGAATAATAGAATCATAGAGTTGGAAGGGACATCCAGGGTCATCAGCCCCCTGCATAATTTTATTTATTTTATTTATTTCATTCGATTTATATCCCGTTCTACCCCACCGAAGTGGGCTCAGGGCGGCTTACAACATAAAACTCTAACAATAAATCAGTTTAAAATACATTAATAATTTATACAGTAAAATACATAAAAACTCATTTATCAATATACCATGCTACATCTTCCCTAAAAGTCGGTTCTTCAAGTATTCCAATGTTCAGATATGGTGATGTTCACGAGTTTGGATATTCAGATATTGGTCAGTTGTATGCCAACCGGAAGAGGGTTGTCTTACAGGCCCTGCGGAACTGTCCGAGATTCCGCAGGGCCCTCACCTCCTCCGGGAGCTGGTTCCACCAACAGGGGGCTGCAATAGAAAAGGCCCTGTCCCTAGTTGTTTTCAGATGGGCCTCCTTTGGCCCAGGGATTGTAAGGAAGTTCTGAGACCCCGATCTCAGCACTCTCTGGGGAACATGTGGGGAGAGATGGTCCCTAAGGTAGGCAGGTCCTAGGCCATAATGCAGGAAACTCACAAATACCTCCCCCTAAATTTACAGGATCTTCATTGCTGTCAGATGGCCATCTAGCCTTTGTTTAAAAACCTCCAAGGAGAGCCCACCACCTCCTGAGGAAGCCTGTTCCACTGAGGAATCACTCTAACAGTCAGGAAGTTCTTCCTAATGGTGAGCCGGAACCGCTTTTGATTTAATTTCAACTCATTGGTTCTGGTTCTACCTTTTGGGGCCATAGAAAACAATTCCACACCATCCTCTATATGACGGCCCTTCAAGTACTTGAAGATAGTGATCATATCACCTCTCAGCTGCCTCCTCTCCTGGCTAAACATACCCAGCTCCTTCAACTTTTCCTCATAGGACAGTATCCAGACCCCTCACGGTCTTCATCGCCCTCCTCTGGACCCATTCCAGCTTGTCTATATTCTTCTTAAAATGTGGTGCCCAAAACTGAACACAATACTTCAGGTGAGGTCTTACCAGAGCAGAGTAAGGCGATACCATCACATCACGTGATCTGGACATGATACCTCTGTTGATACAGCCCAAAATGGCATTTGCCTTTTTAGCCACCGCATCACACTGTTGACTCATGTTCAGCGTATGATCCACTAAGACCCCTAGATCCTTTTTGCACATACTGCAGCTAAGACAAGTCTCCTCCATCCTATAACCATGTATTGGATTTTTCCTCCCTAAATTCAGAACTTTACATTTATCCCTGTTAAAATTCATGTCATTGATTTTAACCTAGTTTTCCAGCTTGTCAAGGTCATCCTGTATCCTGTTTCTGTCTTCTACTGTATTTGCAACCCCTCCCAATTTAGTATCATCTGCAAATTTAATAAGCATTCCCTCTACTTCATCCAAATCATTGATAAAGATGTTGAACAAAACATGTCCCAGGACAGATCCTTGAGGAACTCCACTTGTCACTCCTCTCCAAGAGGATGAGGAACCATTCACAAGCACTCTTTGGGTGCAATCTGTCAATCAGTTACAGATTCACCTAATGGTAACAGGATCCAAACCACATTTTACCAACTTGTCAACAAGGATAGTATGTGGAACCTTATAAATAGCCTTACTAAAATCAAGATAAACGATGTCTATAGCATTCCCCTGTTCCAGCAAGGTAGTCACTTTCTCAAAAAAAGAGATCAAGTTAGTCTGACATTACTTGTTCTTGAGAAAGCCATGTTGGCTCTTAGTAATCACAGCCATCCTTTCTAAATGTTCCAGGACTGACTGTCTGATTATTTATTCTAAAACTTTTCCAGGGATAGACATCAAGCCGACAGGCTGGTAGTTACCCGGATCCTCCTTTCCCCATTCTTGAAGATGGGAACACCTGCCTCCAATCTTCTGGCTCCTCTCTTGTTCTCCAATAATTCTCAAAAATACTAGCCAAAGGCTCAGAAATTACATCCACAAGCTCTTTCAAAGAAACTAGGTGTTTATGTACTACCCCTATGCTGATCCTAGGTTGGAACTTCATACCCTCCTTGAATGTTCTGTTTTTGCCATGTTGAGCACCGTTTCCTCAGAAGAGAAGACTGAGGAAAAGTAGGAATTAAGCAGTTCCGCCCTCTCTTCATTACCTGTTACAATTTCACTTTCTTGCCCTCACAATGGGCCTACCATGTCCTTGCTCTTTTTCTTACTCTGAACATAAGAAAAGAACCCTTTTTTGTTGTTTTTAGCATCTTTCGCCAGCCTCTCATACTGAACTTTAGCTTTCCTAACGTTTTCTCTACAAGCACTGGTGATTTGTTTATATTCATCCTTGGTTATAAGCCCTCCTTCCAATTCCTAAAGGAGTCTTTTTTATTTCTCAAGTCTTTAGAGAGCTGCTTATGGAGCCAACTTGCTTTCTTTAGGCTTTTTCCATTTTTTCTTCTCATAGGTATTGTCTGTGATTGCGCTTTCAGTATTTCGTTTTTAAGAAACCCCCATCCCTCCTGAACCCCCTTCTTCCTAAATATTTCTGACCATGGGATTTTACCCAGCATAACTCTAAGTTTATCGAAGTTTGCCTTTCTGAAGTCCAACCTATACGTCTGACTATGTATAGCTTTTCCCTTCACTAAAATTGTAAATTCAAAAATCACACGGTCACTATTGCCCAGGGTGCCCATTATTTTCACTTCTTCAATCAATTCTTCCTTGTTGGTGAGAATCTTCATCGTTGCCCTTCTCATAGTTCAAATCTGTCAAGAGAGAAGCAAACCAAGGGTCTGATTTGGTCAAGGAAGGATTTACAAGTATTCATTTCTTTATCTCTTTTAGTGTTTGGTATTTTTTTTCTCTTATTTTTCCTCCAGCCAGGATGAAATATGATGACTTGCGCAAAGACACTGAAAGAGTTTCATGACTGAAAGAGGAACTTGTGCCTAATGAACTCTAATCACTGTGCAGGAGAATCTACAGTGGAAAGATGCAGTCAGGGTACCTTCTGTATAAGTTTAAAAGATTGGCAATGCCATCCTAAATGGCATGACATCCTTCTCAGTCCATTGAAGTCAATGGATGTAACATTGCTCAGGGTGGCATTGTGAATGCCTGTCCTTATAAAAGAAATAAAGAAAGAATTGAAGATAAACATGCATAGAAACTCATTAATCTTCCAGAAATAATTCTGAAGATTGACAACTTTCTTCCAAATACTTTTTGACCCCCATTTTCATTTCATTAAGGATTTCTTTACAGGTATTAAAAGTCAAAAATGTATCTCCAACAAGTCCCTCCACCTCCATAACTATATTTTTTATTCATTCCTCTGTGGATAGACAGATGGGACAAATGCATCACTTTCAAATGCTCTCCTTCATAAAACAGGCTCGGTGAACATTTACTTGGCTAGATGAAACAGATACATTATTTTGATAGAAGAGCAGTTAGTTAATGTCATAGATGATGTATGGCACATGAACACTTAGGAGGGAAATAATGGTGATTGTCAAAGAAGCTGAGAGGAAGAACGGTAGAGTAAGTGAAAAAGAATGGTATAGGATGTAGGTGAAATTATGTAATGTAATACTGGTGAAAGGGAGGAAAACCATAACAGGACCTGAAACATAAGGAAACAAAGAATATATAAATAATTAGAATATTGCTGCAGGCATGGAAAACTATTTATTATATTTATATCCTGCCCTCCCCTATCCGGCTCAGGGCAGCTAGCAACAGTTAAAATACATAATGTTACCATAGTAAGATTAGAGCACTGAAATATTTTATGTACTGTAGTTTATGTTTTTGTATTATTCTATGCTCTATGGTTTTAATGTATTACTGTGTTTTCTCATGCTTATGCATGTCTATGTGAGCCGCCCTGATGTCAGCGTTAAGTTTCTTTAAGAGAACATACTGCTAAGTCACTATTATGTAACCAAGCTATACAGGTGTGACTATAGTCACGAGAGTCACGAGAGTAACAGGTGCAGCTTGTTACTGCTGCACCACAAGAATGCAAGCCTTGCTCTCAGCCATTGTGGGATGATGAGGAGGAGGATAAGGACGTGAGTGAAGGAGAAAACATATTGGCTATAGAACTGTTACTCTGAAGGTTTGGATGAGACTGGCTACTTATGTGATATATGGATTGGATTCTGGACTTCTCTTATTGGACATTGAATAGGTACTGTTAACTTGGAAGGACTGTTTTTCTGTGCATGAACTCTTGGACTGCCTGTGACTGCTCTTACGTATGTACCCAAATACAACTGTTAACCGGCTATTTGAAGCTTGTCTCTTTGTCACAGTTTGCTGGAGTTGCACTCAACAGTTTGCTCACACAGGGGAACTTCCATGCACAACACTGTCACCTGAGCCCGCCTAGGCGAGGAGGGCAGGATACAAATGGAATAAAATAAATAAATAGTATACAAAAGAATAATTAAAATCATTTCATACGCATATAATACATTTACAATCCTAAAATCCAAGATGGCATCAGTATTATCGGTTCATATTTAAGGAAATAGGATACAAATGGTGAAATATGGGAGACATTGGCCAAATTATTGATTAAAACAGAGAGCCTGTAAAAGGGTCAATAAGTAATGCAATTAATAAAAATAATATGGTGAGAATAATGACTTTCTGCACTTTATACTTCTGTTATGAGTCCACAGTAATACATTTGGCACATTTATTCTTGAGCAACCCGGTGAGGTTCCATAAATTTCAGTTGGAATAGATGGATGACATCAACAGTGTTTTATTCTGCTTTTATTATCGTACTCCCTTAGATAAATAAAATATGTCTCATCAGATGATTGATTTTTTTTTTTTTTTTAGGATGACGATAAAATGGATCCAAGCAGGTTTCTTGCTGGGAAAGAAGAAAGAAGAGGGTCCGATTTGAACACATATAAATTCCTGTGGGCATCAAGGCGTGTGCTTGGACAAAAGGCATGTTCTGCTGGTACTGTGGTAAGGAAGGGAATTAGATGAGATTTTGTGGGAAAGCCGGCTGGCTCCAACTCAGTTAAAATGAATATGTTCTTTTCCGATGACTATTATGATAAACATTGGTGCTTCAATAAAACGACGAACTTCGCAGGCGCAACACAGCACTCTGAATTGCCAAAGGATGTTTCTTTCAGTAGCTTGAATTATGCTGATCCTTCAACGTCAAGAAACCATGGATCAGATAACTGTGTGGAGGGATTTCCGTTTATTAGGAAATACTCATCAATATGCAGAAATTTCATCTCCTAGCCTGCACCTTTACGAAAACAAAACAAAAAAAACCCAAAAACCAAAGCCTGACCATTTCTCCAATGCTTATTTGGTTAAACGGCTTATTCATAAAGCTGTCTTTGACTCGCAGTTGCAAGTCTTTCCTATATCCATTCAAGTGGCAGCGATTTTCCTGAGTTTCAGGTGAAAACCTTCATTAAAACCTTCAGGAGAGGAAGCAAAAGAGGAGGCCAAACATGCCTTCAACAATTGATTGGTGGGGTATCAGGTGTACATGGGAGTAGTGATGTCAGCATATTCCAATGGGAGTGGCACTTATATGTTCACTTGGGATACATGCTTAAGGTAGGGGGTGCTGGCCTGGAAGGCAGATGCATTGGAGTGCGATGCGACCTTTCACAAGTGCGCATCCCAGAATGAGAGGGCCCACTGTGGGACTT
Organism: Heteronotia binoei; assembly: GCF_032191835.1. Classification (NCBI taxonomy): domain Eukaryota; kingdom Metazoa; phylum Chordata; class Lepidosauria; order Squamata; family Gekkonidae; genus Heteronotia; species Heteronotia binoei. The sequence goes on from NC_083230.1 coordinate 14,142,888, forward strand.
TTGTAATAAGACATGGAGGGTGGTGGGCCCCCAAATAAAAGGGAAGTGGGTCTCCCAATGGGTCCAGTCTGCAGCGTATATTGAGAGTCAGTAAGAGGCATTTTTAGAGTGTCTGCTGTAAGTTTAACCACAATTGTGAGCTTGGTCTGGGCTACCACCTCAGAGTGTCTTGCTTGTGCTCAGACAATGCCAAGCAACCCCTTTCAGAGCAGCAGTTTCAACTCACTCTAATGGTGCTGCTTTGAAAGGGGGGAAGGGTCTGCTGGCACCTCTTTCTCTTTCAAGCCGATGGTTGGTTGCCTGGCTGTCACCCCAGTCAACCAGCAGATCCTTCACCCCCCACCCCCCGATGCTTATCCCTAGAGGTTTGCCACTACTTGTCTTAGAGATGGCCTTAAATTCAGGTTTCTATCCCTTCTCCCCTTTTACGAGCTGGCAGGTTGTGCTGCCAATAACATCAAATCAGCTAGGGAGAAGCATGAGGTGGTAGCAGCAAAATCTGGAAGGAGCCCAGATACGTTTGAGAGGTGTGCCTGAAAAGGATGGTGATTCAAGGAAATACATAATAAGGATTATTGCTGAATATGTTGGAGATGATGCTGAGGAGACTTATTACTTTTATGACTATATTTACAGGGTCAATTCAGAATATGCAAGGGAAAATAAACTACCAAGAGATGTGGTAGTGAGATGTGTAACAAGAGTCTTGGTGGGAAGGATTCTAAGTAAACAGTATGAAGGCAAGCTGATTGTGGAAGGCAGTGATGTTAGAATTATGAAAGAATTACCAAGGAAATCTTAAGTGACAGAAGATTATATAAAAAAAAATTGACTGTGCAATTGACAGAGAGTCAAATGAGATATAGATGGATTCTCCTAGAAGGATTGGTTTTTGAATACAAGGGGAAGAGGACTACCATTACAAGCACTCAGGAGATGGAGAAGTTTTTGGTGGAGAATAAAGAATTTGGAGGTTCAGATTAAAATAGAAAACCATGATGGATTACAAATTATTATCTTGGAATGTAAATGGACTTAATTCACCACAAAAAAGAAAGGCAACTTTTCATTGGATTGGAAAGCAAAAATGTAACATAATTTGTCTACAAGATGTACATATTAAACGATTGGATTACAAATATTTGTGAAATAAGCAATTTGGTATGGAATTTTTTTCATTGGCTAAGGAGAAAAAAGAGGCATGTTTTTTTTTTATGTAAAACAGAAATTGGAACCAAAATTGATTTTTAAGGATGATGATGGTAGATATACTGCAGTGCAAGTGATGATGAACCACAAGAAGACTTTGCTATTGGGACTGTATGCTCCTAATGGAGCAAAAGATTCTTTTTAAAGGACATTATGCAGCAACTTGATCAAGAGACATATGAGCAAATCATGTTAATGGGAGACTTTAATGGTACAGTTAAAAATATTTTGGACAGATCTGGGAAGAAGCATAATGAAGGTAAACTACCAAAGTCTTTTTTTGAATTAGCCAAGCAAGAAAATCTTGTAGACATTTGGAGGGAGAAAAATCCTACAGTTAGAGACTATACCTTCTTCTCAGCTCGACATAACTCTTTCTCAAGGATTGATATGTTATGGAGTACAAAAAAATTGGGACTTACAACAAAAAAAATAGAGATTCTTCCAAAAATAAGAGCAGATCATAATCCAATAATGTGGTCTGCGAAACCTACCAAAAAGACTTTAAGATGGCGAATAAATGAAAATTTACTGCAGAAAGATGGGGTAGTGGAATCTCTGCAAAAAGAGACTAAAGCCTTTTTCCAAGTAAATGAAAATGAGGACGTTCAATATCAAATGGTATGGGATGCTTATAAAGCATTGGTGAGAGGTATTTTAATCACATTGAATAATAAAGACAGAAAAGCTAAAGAGAAACAAATGACAGACATACAGAAGGAGATTAAGAAGGAGGAGAGAGAGCTTATAAAGAGACTGGGGGAAAAGAAGATTTTAAAAGAAATTGGAATTCTACAGGACCAACTAAGACACTTGTTAAATAAAGAAGTAGAATGGAACAAAAATCTTTTGAGAGTGCAAATAAAGCTGGAAAATACTTGGCCTGGCAAATGAAAAGAAAAAGGGAAAATAAAATTGTTAATAAAATTAGTTTGGGCAACAAAGAAATTGTTGACCGGGAAGGAATCAAAAGAAAGTTTTATAAGTATTATGCAAATTTGTATAAAAGTCATGTGGGGGAAAAGAGAAAATGGATGCCTATTTACAGGAAATTAATGTTAAACCCCTAACGGACAATATGAAAAATATCTTAAATGACCCAATTGGTAAGGAAGAAATTGAAGCGGCAATTAACTCAATGAAGCCAGGGAAGGCTCCGGGTCCTGACGGTTTTACAGCAAGATATTATAAAGTTCTTAAAGAAACTCTACTTCCAAAACTTTAGAAATTGATGAACATTATAAGAATAGACTGGAAGATACCTAATATTTGGAAGGAAGCAGTAATCTCGTTGATACCAAAAGAAGACAGAGATGTGATTAATGTAAAAAACTATAGACCAATTTCATTGCTAAATAATGACTACAAAATATATGCTAGAATTTTAGTGGAACGCCTGAAGCAGCATTTGAATGGTTTTGTTAAAGAGGAACAAGCAGGGTTTCTCCCCAGAAGGCAATTAAGAGAAAATATCAGAACTGTAATAGATATAATAGAATATTATGGAAAACATCCTGAAAAAGAAGTAGCTTTGCTTTTAGCTGATGCAGAGAAAGCTTTTGACAATGTTCATTGGGACTTTATGTTTGCAGAAATGGAAAAATTGGGACTGGGTGAAGACTTTGTTAGAATGGTAAAGGCAATATATACTGACCAACAAGCAAGACTTTGTATAAATGCAAATTTGACAGAGAAAATAGCAATTTGTAAAGGAACAAGACAAGGGTGCCCTCTATCCCCTTTGATATTTATCATGACACTGGAAATACTGCTTATGAAAGTTCAAGAAGATAAGGAGATAGAGGGTTTGAAATTAAAAGGCTTTTCTTATAAATATAGAGCGTTTGCAGATGATGTAATGTTTATAAATGAAAACCCAACTCAAGTTACACCATTGCTGCTCCAAAAGAGTGAATAAAAGAATATGGTGAACTGGAAGGCTTTTATGTAAATAAAGAGAAAACAAAAATTTTGTGTAAAAATATGTCAAAATCTAAGCAGATGGAATTACAAAATTTAACAAACTGTGAAGTGGCCTCTAAAGTGAAGTATTTAGGAGTAGAAATTACAACAAAAAATACTGACTTGTTTAAAACCAACTATGAAAAGCTTTGGTGGAAAATTGAGGTGGACTTACAAAAATGGAATAAGTTGAATTTGTCTATCCTGGGTAGAATATCGGCAATAAAAATGAATGTATTACCAAGAATAATGTTCTTGTTTCAAACTATACCAATAGTGAAAGAAGATAAACAAGTTCATAAATGGCAGAGGAAACTTTCGGAATTTATATGGGCTGGCAAGAAACCAAGAATTAAGATGACAATCCTGACAGACACTAAAGAAAGGGAAGGCTTCCAAGTACCGGATTTAAGACTATATTATGATGCAGTTTGTTTGGTATGGATTAAGGATTGGATAGTGTTATTAAACAAAAATTATTACAATTAGAAGGCCATGGAAAGGTTTTTGGTTGGCATGCATATTTGTACTATGGGAAAAGTAAAATTGATGGTTTTTTCTCACATCATTATGTAAGAAGTAGTTTGCTTAAAACTTGGTTGAAATACCAAAAATATTGAGATGAGAGGAAACCGCTGTGGATTGTGCCAACGGAAGAAATAAAGTTATATTCGGATATTGAGGAAGAGAAATGGTTACCATATAAACAATTGTTAAAAATACAAGGAGGCAAAACAGAATTAAAATCAGTGGAAGAATTGAATTATAAATTTAATTTGTTTCAATGGTTACAAATTAAAAGTCTGCTGAAGCAGGATATTAGGAATGAAGGAATAATACAAGAACAAACAGAAATGGAGAAAATGCTGTTTGGTGAGGACGTAAAATTGATCTCAAGAGTATATAAACTGTTACTGAAATGGTCTGCAGAGGAAGAAGTGGTAAAATCTCAAATGATAAAGTGGGCAATTCATATAAACAAGGAAATTCAGATGGAACAATGGGAATATTTGTGGCAGAACTCTATGAAAATATCGACATGTAATATAAAAGAAAATTGTTACAAAATGTTGTATAGATGGTATATGACACCAAAAAAAATGTCGAAAACAAATAATCAGATGTCTGATCGATGTTGGAAATGTAAAAAATATGAAGGGTCCTTCTACCATATGTGGTGGACTTGTGAAAGGGCTGTACAATATTGGCAAATGATCCAGCAAGAAATGTCAAAGATTTTGGGATACAAAGTGAAGAAGGCACCAGAAATCTTTTTGTTGGGATTACCACTAGAAATTTTTCCGAAGCAAGACAGAAAATTACTTTGGTACATGCTTTCAGCTGCACGGACAATGTATGTGCAGTTGTGAAAGCAAAATAAAATTCCAGAAAAATGGGATTGGGTTATGAAAACTATGCACTGGAGTGAAATGGACAAATTAGCAAGAACACTAAAGGAACTTGATATGGAAAAATTTAACAATGAATGGCGAAAGTTTCAGAACTATGTGGAAGAACATTGGAGAGTGAAAGGACACAGTGATATTTGATAATGGATAACATGTTTATTAGCTATTTTTAATTTACTGAGACAAGAATGATAGTTAAAATGAGAGTATGAGAAAATATTTTGTTCTTTCTTAAAAGATTATAATAAGAAAGATAATATGACTTAATTTAGTAATATATTGGATCATTAATCGATGAGGTAATAACCATAAAGAAATATAAGTTCCTTTTTTTCTTTTTAAACAGTTTTTTTTTTTAAAAAATGTTAAATTACCTTTATTGCTTTTATATTGTAAGTAACACTGGGGAAGTCTTGAAAGGGAGGAGGGGAGGTGGAAAATGTGATGCAACATATTGACTTTTATTTGAGAGAAGTAAATGAAATAGAATAATAAAAATTGCAGAATAATAAAAATTGTTTTTACAAAAAAAAAAAGAACTGTTATATGTTTGGTACGCAAACTTGTCCTTATGTGTTTGTCCACTAACATAATATTTTTAACTCACTACATGACAGGCATCTCCGGCCGGGTCTCCGGGCTCTGCACTGGCTCCCAATAACATACCGAGTCCGGTACAAGGTGCTGGTCATTACCTTTAAAGCCCTATATGGCCTGGGACCTGCCTACCTGAAGGACCGTCTCTCCCCACACGTTCCCCAGAGAGTACTGAGGTCTGGGACTCAAAACCTTCTCACCATCCCCGGGCCTAAGGAAGTCCATCTCAAGACAACCAGAGACAGGGCCTTTTCCACAATGGCCCCTACATGGTGGAACCAGCTGCCGGAAGAGGTGAGGGCCCTGCGGGACCTTGCTCAGTTCCGCAGGGCCTGTAAGACAACCCTCTTCCGGTTAGCCTACGCCAGACTGGGAAATAAATGTAGCTTATTAGACTTCTGTGACTCATATGGTATAGATTTAATGTTAAAATTTTAAGGTTTTTAGGTTTTTAAATGTTTTAACTTTTAAATGTAATACTTTGAATTCTGTTTTATTGTTTGTTGTGAGCCGCCCTGAGCCACTTTGTGGGAAGGGCGGGATATAAGTTATAGAATAAATAAAAATAAATAAATAATCTGTAGCAGCATCATGGATGTAGTGTCTCACCTTCAAGAGGAGAGGTTTTTGCAGCCTGGCACCAAACACCAACTGTTACACAGACCCATTTTCTGAGGAGCTCCAGGAATTTGGGAATATACCATAATCCAGGGAGCATCTTGTTCAGTTGCCTCTTCTACCTTTGCAGTGGCTGCAGCCTTCTTGGCTTTCTTAGCAGGTGCTAGGTGTCTGGATGCCTAGCCAGTGTTGGATGAGTGGAGTCCACCAGTATATATCCCACTTACAGGACCAGGGCTTTGTCCCCAGCACCATACACAGGGCTGCTGTTTCATTCTTTAATAAACACCACAGCTTACTGGCTCACAAGGCAGTGGGAGGTTTTAAAGGCATTCACCTTGGCCTTTTCTGGAGCACTGAGGGTTGGTGAACTATTGGACACAGCCAAACACCCACTGGGAGTCAGGGATGCTGCAATTGGTTGAGGAGGTAGCCCCATCGTCATAGATCTGCAGCACTCATAGTCAACACAGGAAGTACTTCAGACATAGTGAGATTTCTCTACCAGTGAAAAGAGACTTGGTGTCAGGAAAAGCAGGAAGTACCAGAGGAAGAAGAAGGAAGTAAGAGAAGTAAACAGCCTACTCTAGGATTATAGTATCAGAGAGAAACATCGGCGGCCATTGCTGGGAGGACAAAGTTTCAACAACGTTTTTAAAGTGACTGGGACAATAAAAATTGGTGGAGTTAATTGAGTTGGCAATTATAAAATAAGGACTATAGGGATGCCACAATTGGTGCACCAGGGCTTGCCTAACCATCAGGATGTCTAAGACCAACCAGCAGGTGAGGGGGGTGGGGCTCACCTGAAGCTGGGTCCTTTCACAAGAGGAGGTCCATGCCCAGGGGAAGCTATGAAAGCATTCTAGTAGCCCCCCTTCCTCCCCTTTTCACTCCAACATACAACATACGGTTTAAATATACATGCCTGAATGCACATCTGTGTGTACACTCTAAAGGTGCCCACTTTCTGAGTTGCACCCCCAAGTACCTCTGAGGTTGGGCTCACTGGTCATTCACACCTCCCCTCTTTCCATGGACTTCTGCACATCTGGATGGTAAATATTCCTGCAACACCCTCCCTTGTGTTAGCTCCCATTCCAACCTATTTTTCCATGGTGTACTTGTATGTTATCAATGTGTATGGTATAAATTTGTATGATATAAATTTGAGCAGACTTCGGAGGATGGTGGAAGACAGGAGGACCTGGCGTGATTTTGTCCATGGGGTCGCAAAGAGTCGGACTCGACTGCGCAACTGAACGACAACAAACTTGTATGTATGATTTATAATCTGCTTCTGTGTGTATGTCTAAGTTCCTATTTCATTTCTCTGGTGTCAGTGAGAAGTTTTGTCCTTCAGAATTGATTCTGTTATACATAGGTGGTGTTTCTCACCTGTTTGCCATATTTGGTCTCATGCTAATTTCCCCATCTAAATTTGAGACAAAGTAATTCAGATAACAAGGGGTCCTCGCCTTGACTGCCGTCTCCCCTCTTCGAGGTGCTAGGACATTTGTATCAGGAGAAGATGCCATGCATCAGAGCAAGGCAGCTCCATTAGAGGAATAGAGACACAGGACCAACTCTGTAACTAAGCATAGCAGGAAGTTAATAGGGTGAATGAGAATTTAAAGAATGTTTTGTTTGCTCAGGCAGGGCATTTATTATAAATAGATAAAAAGCTTCTGCACTTAAAAATAAATGATCTTACTCCATTTATATATTTCTGGTCTTCACAGTACATAGACAATTAAAACAAACACAGGCTCTTGGGCAGAGTTATAGAAATTTCTGCCGGTTATTTATTCATTTCCTTAAAATATTTATTTCCCCAATAAAATATTCCCAAGTGGTCTGACTATGCAAATGCTCAAACTACAAAACAAAACTTGAACAGCCAAAAGCAATTAAAAGGCAAAGCTGGAAGATAAATGCATAAAACCGCAAACTCCACTTAAAAAACAACACTTAACCCTAAAAAACATGAGATGAAGAGAAATAAAACAATTTCATGTTTGGATGCATGCATACGCTCTTTCTGGTGGGGATCATTGTCTAATCCCATCTCCCCCATTTGTACATTGCTGAAGGATTTACTGTCGCAGGGGTAGTTTTGTAAAACAATAGGTGATGGAGCTCATCCAGGGATTGTTATGCAGCTAATCATACTATTCAAAGGACAAGGAGGTGGAACTCTCAGAAGGTGGAGGTGAAACTCTCAGAAAGGTTCAGGAGCTGTGCTCCTGTGAGCTCCCACTGAATCTGAGGCCTGCTGTGTCGTGATGTTGATCTATATGTGATATTCATTTATTTCACCACAGCCTTTCTTCCATTGTTTCAAATCCAAGACTGAGTTTGTCCTATTGATTAAATATATATCAGGGGGGAAACCCATCATTGTCTCACCCTATTGAAACAATGTTCGAAATACACCTTGTCAGCTGTAGTGTGTGAAAACTCTACACATTGCCTTAGTGTTCATGCGCTCACATTTATAAGCATGTGCTATAGAAGAAATGTCAGGGTAAATCGATTAGCACTTACTATTCTTACAAAGCATTTATTAATTGAAAATTATAATAGGGCAATATGAAATTATAATAGGGCTGTAGTGTGTGAAAACTCTACACATTGCCTTAGTGTTCATGCGCTCACATTTATAAGCATGTGCTATAGAAGAAATGTCAGGGTAAATCGATTAGCACTTACTATTCTTACAAAGCATTTATTAATTGAAAATTATAATAGGGCAATATGAAAAACTCTATATGCCCCCTAAACAGGAACGTCATCAAGTGACGTTCCCAAAGTGATGATCAATAGCAAAAATGGGCTCCTGTGTTAAAACAGTACACAACTATATAGCTGTGCCCAAGCGTCACGTGGAGGATGCTTTTGTTTTTGATCAAACTCTAGGTTTAAGTCCAATTTAACCATAAGAGTTTGCCCAAAAACCAGAGCATCCTTCATGCGACATTCCCAATATGACGTTACTTCCAGGTGACATCATCACATCAGGGACACTTCATGATGTCCCTTCCCACCCCTGAAATGCCCCCCCAGATGTACAAGGGCACCTGGCACCCCTAGAAAAAGCCTAGCTATGGCCATGGTTAATAAATGCTGTAATGCAATAATACTATCAATCTATATATTATCAAAGATTTCAGGTTTTCACGGCTGGTAACATCATTAGGGTTTGTAGAATCTTTCGGGATCAAGTGCCGTGTTCTACTGGAGAAAGTTTTCCTTCCAGACGTTTCGTTCTCAGCTGCGAAGAACATCCTCAGTGGCGTTGCAGCCGGAGCAGGCGCTCTGACCTTCTTGGCTGCTGTGCATTGAGTGGGGCCAGGGCTGCACAGCAGCGAAGAAGGTCAGAGCGCCTGCTCCGGCTGCAACGCCACTGAGGATGTTCTCCGCAGCTGAGAACGAAACGTCTGGAAGGAAAACTTTCTCCAGTAGAACACGGCACTTGATCCCAAAAGATTCTACAAACCCTAATCTATATATTCAATACTGACATTTGCCTTCTCAGTGGATATCTAAACCCACAGGTGAAGGACACACCGGCACTAAACAAACGTTCTCGCAAAATTAAAGACCCCCCACAGATTTGCAGAAAAAAAATCTTAAAAAAAAAATACATTGTGATTTTGGGGCAAACCTCAGGTTTGTAGAAAAATCTGAAATCTAAGCACATACACACTGGGGGGTTAACTCATCCTCATGATACAAATATTAGTTGCAACTTTAAGAAAGAAATTTCCTCAGTGGCCATTGCTAGGCAACCATAACAGTTTCCCTCACCTTCAAGACCTGGTTTCTTTAATAAAAGGTAGGAGGAGGAGGCAAGGCCCTTTTCAGAGCTGTTTCACTTTTTGAATGAAGACTCATCAGGATCAGGACCACCAGCAACTATCAGACTAGTTGCTACTGTCAAGAGTCTACCCCCACACTGTATCCTCTTGTTATGGTATAATCAGGCATTGTGTAACAGTAACCACGAACATTTTCGTAACTGATGAGTGAGACAGTCTGCATTCCAATCTGAAATATATAATTACTGCTTTGCTTTCCTTTTGCTTTTCACTAGCTGGCGCATCCCCAAATGTTATCTTAGATGCTTGTTAACATGGCAATTAAAGCCACGCCGGAGGAGATCGGAGAAACTGATAGATAGGGCACCTGGACTGAAGAGGGGAGGAAGAGGGGTGTAGAAAGACCGCCAAATGTACCCGCTATATTTTGCCACGCTTTCTTGAAATGGTAACGGCCCACCGAGGGTATATAGGTGGTGCCTTTAGGCTGGAACCCCAGTTTCAGCAACTTCTTGTATTGCCTTAAGATGCTTGGAATAAATGTCTGAAGTAATCATCTGCGTGTTCCTTGACTCTGGGGTCTGACATATTGTTGAAACTTCATTATCCCGGGCTGCCTGACCATGGCTGATGAACAGGATTAAGCCACGGGAACAACCACTACCACTACGACCAGAGATGAGGAGCCCAAGCCAGAGGAGCCTAAGATAACTTCATCCACGGTCACAGTCAGGAGAAAAGAATGGGGGGCCATTGATTTCTGGGAGAGTATTATTGGAGAGCTACACAGTGATGCTCCCGCACAGTTCCGTACCTCGAGCCTGCAACGATCCTCCTGGCCATGGGGGTTCCAGGGCGAGGACGACAGCCTGAATCACTCCCGGAAGAGTGGGTTCAGGGACAGCTCAACCGAGTGGGTGCAAGAAGCACTCGCCACGCAGAGCCGGCAACTACGAGATGAGTTGCTGACCGTGAATGCTTACTTGGTACAAGAGGTGCAGGGCCTTAGTCGCCAACTATGAGACATCGCGGTGCAAGTGGCAGGGGGGCCGCCTTGCCAGCTACCACTGGCGGAACTGCCGAGAGAGGCCCCAGCTGGGCTACCGAGGCGCCCAGCGGAACCACCCATGGGGGGAAACTGCCAGCTGGGGAGGAACAACCTGTCCTGCCTCCCCCACCCCAACCGGAGGAACCCGCCCCAGTCCTGGGGGGCCCCTGGGTGAGCAAAGCCAAGTTCGACGGGGACCCGGTGAAGCTGGCTTATTTCATAGTGTTGGTGAGGGGGCACCTGAGTGTGTGGGCCCGCAACTTCCCTACAGAGCAGTCGAGAGTGGTCTACATAGGTGGCTACCTGGAAGGGGTCACCGCTGACTGATTTGTCACCCTGTTAGAGAGCCACTCTCCCGCCCTTAATTCAGCGCAGGAACTACTGAGGGCCCTGTGCCACCACTTTGAGCACCCCCTTCAAGAAACCAATGCTATATCAGCACTCCAAGACCTGAGGCAGGAGTCGAAGACCGTACGAGAGTACACGAGTGAGTTCCGTGTCCTCAATTCCAAGGTGCACTGTTGGGACGACGGGGCGAGGGGCAAGCAATTTAAAAGAGGACTGAATTCCAATATCTTTGGGGAGGCCCTCAAGGCGGGAGAACCCCACACCCTAGTGGATTGGATCCAATTAGCCTGTGAGATCGAAGACCACCACAAGATCATCACCGTCCACCACAAACAGCAAGGGGGGGCAGCGCGATGGGAAAGAGAAATCCTCCAAACCAACCCCTCCCCCAAAATGGGGAATGGAAATGGCAGTGTCTCAGGCTGAGAGGGATTGGAGGGCCAAAGCCAAGCTGTGCTTCAAATGAGGGGGTGAAAATCACATTGCCAGTGAATGCCCCAGCAAACCAAGGGGCCCAGTCACTTCAACCCCCATAAAGGCAAATCCCAAGGTGAAGCAAGGTGAAGCCGGTCCAGGGGACATGAAGGGGAGAGCCGCGGTCATGCAGTACCACGATCCCACCTCTGAGGCGTCAGGGGAGGAGGACAACGATGGCCAGGCAGCGGGAAATGACAATGACCTGCTGTGAAGTGCACACAACAGCAGGTCCGCATGACAACCTAGCCAGTCCGGGTGAGACTTTTGGGCACTTTATATTATGTCCCTGTCACCTTAATGAACCCTAGAACTAAGTGCTTCTCCTGTGTGAGAGCATTATTGGACTCGAGGAGTCTTTGAAGTCTGTGCTCCACACCTGCAGAAGCAGATGGGTGGTAGAGACAAGACTTTTTCAGTGGTGGCATTTTGTCTGTGGAATGTCCTACCCCTTGAGGTTTGCTTGGCACCTGCATTATTTTCCTTTAGACACCAGTCCAAAATATTTCTTTTTGGTAATAAACAATTTTTATTAGTATCACATGGTAGCAAAACTATATCTACAACTTATAAAAACTTAAAGTAAAAGAAAAAACTTTCTACCCCATATCTTACTTTTCCCCCACCCCTCCCCCCGTTACTTGACCCCCGCCAGTGTTATTTACTTAAAGGAAACAAATATTAAAGGTACCCTTAACTGTTCAGAAAAACCCAAAAGTTATAGTCTTATTTTAAAAAACCTTAATCATTATCAAATATTTCTTTTTATCCAAACTTTTAACTAAGGGGGTTTTTTTTTCTGAGGGGGGGGGGGTGATGTTTGTGGTAGCAATTTAATGATTTGCTTTTGGCCTGAGATGTGTTTTACCTTTTTATTTATTTTTTTTAGGATGCTCAATATTTCCTTTTTGTGTTTGTTTGTTTTTGTTTGCTATTGTGTTTTAATGGCTTGTTTCCTTCTGGGTATTTTGTCTCTGTTTCAAGGGACCTTGAGCAAGTGTCTGGAGAAGTGTCATATAAATTGTATAAATGAATCAATACCTAAATACTGCTTAGAACTAGAGCACTGAGAGAACAGTAGCCTGCTCTGATTACACGAGATCTTTTCTCTCCCTTCATTTCTTCTCACTGGGTGAACCTGGGCTCTCACTCTGTAGCGTCTTGTGCTGAAAGAAAGCACCATGCGGTCCTGCAGCAGAGGCGACCAGGGAAATCCCCAGGTCACCTAGCGCAGCGCACGAAAGGTCCCCGCCAATCAAGATCTGTGGCGGGAAGTTTGACTGGCCAGGATGGGACTGGCCAGTCCAGGGGCTGTTCCGGGATAAAGTGTATATAAAGCGGATCCCGGCCCGCGTTCCCCATTTGTGTGATGTACCAGCTAATAAAGGATGTTGCCTTCAACACATCTCGTCTCCGAGTACATTACACACTCTGAAACAACAAGTAAGCAGGAAGCAATTACTAAAAAAAAAAAATCCCAACTCTGATCCTACCCAAAAGAACTAAATCTCTTGGGATTTGCCCTTCAAAGACTCAGTTCTGGGGGCTCTCTAGAGCTAACTACCTGCTGTGAAGACCTGGTGAAGCTGATATCACACTCAACTGAAGAAAACACTTCCACTCCAAATGCACTTACTGAAACTTCGAAATATGAATGGACAAATGGAGACAACTGGAGGGACCTTCAAGGTAGCAATGGTATCTCATTTCGCCCATTGGTACAACTCTTTTCCAACAGCTTCCTGGTGCACATTATACTTTCTCAAGGAGCCCACCCAACTCAGAGAACCACCTGACCAGCTGATGCTACTTCCAGGAGAGGAAAACAGCCTTGTACTCACTGAATTTGCTAGCTAATACTTGCGGGCAGATGGAAACAACTGGAGGGGGAGCTCAAGGTTTTAGCTCTTCACCTGCTGCTAGGGCACCAGCATCCTAGTGAAATTCACGTACCACTTTATGCTTGGGCAAAATGCCATTCCAATAGACGGAAATGACTGCTGACAGCCAAGAGTCCATGTCTGAGCACCAAGCACATTTGTGGAAGGATTTCGAACGTGGAATGACAAAACAGCTGCTTGCTTCAAAGGCTGATATTCCTGCAGGCAACATGGGCAATAGTTGAGGAGATTCATCACTAGATTCCATTTCCTTCCATCTGCTGAAGCCAATACTGCCAATTCTGTACAAGGGAAGTGTTATTGCAGACACATTTGGATTATGTCAGCTCATGCACTGACCATAAAACTAACAAATTGGAAAATGAGCTTAGCCAAAGAGTTTGCAAGTTATCCTACTGCTATTTTCCACTGAATGTTCTTGAGTATTCCATATCGGTTCAACTGAAATATTTTTTTTTCATGCTGAAGGATAGTTAAGTCAAACCACAAAACAATGAGAATCACAGTATCAACTTCTGTAAAAAGAAGCAGAGAGGAGGGGCTATTCAGGTTCCAATTAATCAGATCTATGTATCCCATAACTGTAACAAGACATAGGACAGATCCACAATGCATCCTGAATTGCTTGTTAGCTGCATTTCACAGGAACACAGAACCAAGAAGCTTGGCTGAACACCAAGTAGCATTTTAGCATCATCCTAAATCTGGGCATGCCCAGTGTGAGTTCTGATAGTTTATCTTTAAACAACAGACTCCCACTCCCCATGCTGAATATCACATCAGAAGCTTCTTCTGAAAATCAGTTTGATTGCAAATGTTTTGTTTTTTCTGTGTTACAGGATTATAGGGAGAAACGTAAGCCTAAAGTTCCTTTGAGCACTAAGAAGAACGAGTTTTGCAGTTATTTGGGTAACAGCTGTTATTTGTGTGTTGTGCTATGTTGCGGAGGTGCATGTTATTGTTGTTCAGTGGACAAAGTCACACCAGGCCCTCCTGTCTTCCACCATCCTCCGAAGTCTGCTCAAATTTGTGTTTGTTACATCAGTAACACTGTCCAGCCATCTCATCTTTTGCCGTCCCCTTCCTCTTTTGCCTTTTGTTTTTCCCAGCATCAGAATCTTCTCCGGTGAGTGCTCCCTTCTCACTTGGTGGCCAAAGTATTTGAGCTTCAGCTTCAGCATCTGACCTTCCAGGGAACAGTCAGAGTTCATTTCCCTCAGGACTGACTGATTTGATCTTCTTGCAGTCCAAGGGACTCTCAAGATTATTCTCCATCACCACATCTCAAAAGCATCTGTTCTTCTGTGCTCAGCCTTCCTTGTGGTTCAGCTCTTACAGCCATACATTACTACTGGGAATACCATTGCTTTGACTATACGGACTTTTGTTGGCAGGGTGATGTTTCTACTTTTTATTATACTGCCCAGGTTCGCCATAGCTGTCCTCCCAAGGAGCAAATGTCTTTTAATTTCATGGCTACAGTCACCATCTGCAGTGATCTTGGATCCCAGAAATGTGAAGTCTGTCACTACTTTCATGTCTTCCCTTTCTATTTGCCAAGGTGTGATGGAGCCAGATGCCATGATCTTAGTTTTTTTGATGTTGAGTTTCAAGCCTACTTTTGTGCTCTCCTCTTTCACCGTCAACAAGAGGTTCTTTAGGTCCTCTTCATTTTACAAATAAATAATAAATAAATTTATTATTATTATTTTCTGCCATTAGAGTGGTATCATCTGCATATCTGAGGTTGTTGATGTTTTTACTGGCAATCTTAATTCCAGTTAGTGCTTCATCCAGGCCAGCATAACGCATGATATACTCTGCATATCAATTAAATAAGCAGGGTGACAATATACATCCTTGTCAAACTCCTTTTCCTATTTTAAACCAATCAGTTGTTCCATATCCCTTTCTGACAGTTGTTTTTTTTTTACTGTTATACAGGTTTCTCAGGAGGCAAGTGAGGTGGTCTGGTACTCCCATGTCTTTAAGGACTTGCTACAGTTTGTTGTGATCCACACAATCAAAAGGCTTTAGTGTAGTCAATAAAACAGAAAAAGACATTTTTCTGATACTCCCATGCTTTCTCCATAATCCAGCGAATGTTGGCAATTTGATCTCTAGTTCCTCTACCTCTTCGAAACCCAGCGTGAACTTCTGGTGGCTCCTGATCTACATATTGCTGAAGCCGAGCTTGTAGGACCTTTAACATGACCTTGTTGGCATGTGAAATGAGAGTAATGGTCCGATAGTTTGAACATTCCTTGGCGTTACCCTTCTTTGGGATTGGAATATAAATTGATCTTTTCCTATCCTGTGGCCACTGTTGCATTTTCCAAATTAGTTGACATAATGTGTGCAGCACTTTAACAGCATCACACTACTCTGGAACCAACTCCCGGAGGAGGTACGGGCCCTGCGATGTGTAAATCAATTTCGCAGGGCCTGTAAGACTTACCTCTTCAAAATAGCCTTCGCCCATACCGAACTAAGATAATGTCGCTGTGTATGTTTCTTCTCCTCTACTGAACTATTTAGCACTTCAATGTTAATTTTATTGTAATTGTATATCAATTTTATTGTTTTATGATTTTACTATATTGTATTGCATTCCTATGTTGTGAGCCGCCCTGAGCCTGCTTGTGCGGGGAGGGCGGGATACAAATAAAAAGTTATTATTATATTATTATCTTTTAGGACTTTGAAGAGCTCAACTGGGATACTGTCATCTCCACTCACTTTGTTGTTAGTAATGCTTTCTAAGGCCCACTTTACTTCATACTCCAGAATATCTGGCTCGAGGTCAGCGATTTCACCATCATGGTTGTCAAGGACATTGAGATCCTTCTTGTAGAATTCTTCTGTGTATTCTTGCCACCTCTTCCTCATCTCTTCTGCTTTTGTTAGGTCCCTACCATTTTTGTCATTTATCATAACTATCTTTGCACGAAATGTTCCCTTGATTTCTCCAATTGTCTTGAAGAGATCTCTTGTCCTGCCCATTCTGTTATTTTCCTCTATTGTTTTGAATTGTTCCTTCAGGAACGCCTCCTTATCTCTCCTTGCTGTTCTCTGGAAATCTGTATTCAGTTGGGTGAATTTTTCCTTTTCACCTTTGCCTTTCGCATTCCTTCTTTCCATAGCTATTTGTAAAGCCTCAGACAGTCACTTTGCTTTCTTGCATTTCTTTTTTGGGGGGATGGTGCTGATTGCTGCCTTCTGTACAATGTCACGAGCCTCTGTCCATAGTTCCTCAGGCACTCTATCTATCAGTTCTAGTTCCTTAAACCTATTCTTCACCTCCACTGTATATACATAAGGGATGTGATCAAGGTCTACAATGAGTAGCTCATGATCTGAGCCACAGTCAGCTCCAGGTCTTGTTTTTGCTGACTGTAAGGAGCTTCTCCATCTTTGACTGCAGAGTATATAATCAATCTGATTTCTGTGTTGCCCATCAGGTGATGTCCACGTGTAGAGTCACCTTTTAGGTTGTTGGAAGAGGGTGTTCCCTAAGACCTGTTTGTTCTCTTGACAAAACTCTATTAGCCTTTGCCCGGCTTCATTTTATTCTCCAAGGCCAAACTTGTCAGTTGTTCCTGTTACCTTTTGACTTCCTACTTTGGCATTCCAGTCCCCTATGATGAGGAGGACATCTTTTTTGGGTGTTAATTCTAGAAGGTGTTGTAGATCTTCATAGAACTGGTCCACTTCAGCCTCTTCTGCATCAGTGGTTGGGGCACAGACTTGGATTACTGTGATATTGAATGGTTTGCCTTGGCTACGGACCGAGATCGTTCTGTCATTTTTGAGATTGTATCCCATTACTGCCTTCCTCTCTCTCTTGTTAATTATAAAGGCCACACCATTTCTTCTATGGGACTCTTGCCCACAATAATAGATGTAGTTATCCGCTGAGTTAAATTCACCCATTCCCATCCATTTTAGTTTACTCATTCCCAAGATGTCTATGTTCAGTCTTGCCATCTCTTGTTTGACTACATCCAGCTTACTGTATCTTGATTCATAGATCTTGCATTCAATGTTCCAATGCAGTATTGTTCTTTGCAGCATCGGGCTTTCCTTTCATCATCAGACACATCCACAGCTGAGCGACCTTTGACCCAGCCGCTTCACTCTTTCTGTGGTGACTTGGACTTGCCCTCTGCTCTTCCCCAATAACATATTGGGCACCTTCTGACCTGAGGGGCTCATCTTCCAGCACCATATTTTTTTAGCCTTTTGTTAGGGTCCATGGGGATAACAGCTGTTATTTGTGTGTTGTGCTATGTTGGGGAGGGGCATTGTTTAGTGGTAAATTATTTGCTTTGCATGTAGAAGGTTTCACATTCAGTCCCTGACATCTCCAGTTAAAAGAGCCAGAGGCAAACAGTATGATACATTCTGCAATTTATTTAACAAGCTTGGAATGGCATTGCAGACACTCCTGTCTCCTCCCCAGCAGTTTTCTCACACAAAACCACATTGAAGGAGGTATTGTGCCAATTGTGCTGCTCCATGAGGAGTATCTGTGCATGCGGAGCAGCAAAATCAGCGACCAAATGCACGAATGAGGAACGTCAAAGATAACTAGAGAATCATCAAGAAAATCTGCGCCTTCATGGCATAATCTCTCATTCAAGGAACACCTTCCTTGACAACACTCTGGAGGGCCTTGAATGAGGGTCTTGTAGGAAAATATTGAGGAAAGATTCTCAGATTGCTAGCAAAATAAGAGCATCAGTCTCGAAAGCTTCGCTGAGATACGAGATCTTTTTGGATGGCTGCCTTTTGTTTCCTCTGGTCCCCCCCCCCACTCCCATTAGTGTTCACAGGTAGCACGACTAGGGCAGAGCCAGAACTCGCAAGACCCCACAGCTTAAAGGAAATACTGCTTGTGAGGTAGATGGGGTTGAGAGTTCTGAGAGAACTGTAACTGACCCAAGGTCATCCAGGAGGCTTCATGTGGAGAAGTGCAGAATCAAACCCGGTTCTCCAGGTTAAGAGTGTGCTGCTCTTAACCACTACACCACACTGGCTTACCATGCATTGGGCTGGGATATCATCTGACTCACTGTTTAGTCCTTCACTAGGTATGGGCGATTTCCCACACAGCTTACCGAGGAGCAAAGTCCCTCCTCACCGCGCAGCATCTGCTCGGATTTCCCACCAACTGCTCCGCGGATTCAGGAAGTGCTGCACCTTTTGCGTTGCTAACGTAAACTAGGGTTTTAACGATTTCCATTTGAGACACAAAAGGTGCGGCACTTCCTGTATCCGCAAAGCAGTTGGTGGAAAATCTGAACAGACGCTGCCGGTGAGGAGGGACTTCGCTCCTCGGTAAACTGTGTGGGAAATCGCCCCTATGTAATCTTTCCTCTGAGTAATCCAGAAAAAGAAGGAAAAGCAGCAGGGGGTGGGGGGGGGATCATCCTGGAGCAGAGTCAAGTGACTTGAAACAGTACTGGAAAAGAATGGGCATTTTCCCAAAGGGTTCTTTATGGAATCTCTAATCAGCTAATACAGAGTTCTTTCATAAATCTTCAGCACAACTTTTCAAAGCATTGGTTTATTCACTTCGCCTTTCTCTCTTGCATGCTATATAAACACTTCACTGAAGACCTTGTTCATCCCTGGACTATGGCGTCCTCTGTCCTTCAAAATTAGAATGAATACAACAGCTCTAACTTTTTTTTTTTGTAATTAACATTTTTATTGTGATTTTTCAAGGAAAAATGTAAAATAAAAAATAATAGGGTCAAAATTCAAAATAAAGTACTACATGCAGGTATATAGATCCAAGTGGGTAGCCATGTTGGTCTGAAGCAACAGAATAAAGTCCAGTAGCACTTTTAAAGCCAGCTGGGACCAGCCGTAGGGCCCACAGCACCCAGGAAGCCTTATCATCTGCCACCCCCCACCACCACCCCCCACTCTCCCTGCAGCACCTTTGAGGCAGGCAGGGAGGGAGGGGAAGGAGGTCGGAAGAAATGGCAGCAAAGGGTGAAGAAGGCAGCCATTATTTGGGGCAGGGAGGAAGGGGAAGGAGGCCAGGAGAAGCGGCAGAAAGGGGGAAGAAGGCGGCAACAATTTGGGGTGGGAGGGAGGAAGGGGGAGGAGGCCAGGAGAAGTGACGGAAATGGGGAAGAAGGCAGCCATGATCTGGGGTAGGGAGGGAAGGGATAGAGGCCGGGAGAAGTGACGGAAAGGGGTAAGAAGGCAGCAGCGATTTGGGCAGGGAGGGAGGGGAAGGAGGCCGGGAGAAACAGGGGGGGGAAGGCAGCCACGATTTGGGATGGGAAGGGGGGAAGGAGGCAGGGAGAAGTGGTGGAAAGGAGGAAGAAGGCAGCAGCGATTTGGAGCAGGGAGGGGAGGGAAGGAGGCCGGGAGAAATGGGGGAAAGGGGGAAGAAGGCAGCTGCAATTTGGGGTGGGGAGGGAGGGGAAGGAGGCCGGGAGAAGTGGTGGAAAAGGGGAAGAAGGCAGCAATGATTTGGGGTGGGGAGAAGCAGCAGCAAAGGGAAGAAGCGATTCGGGGAGGGAGGAGAAGGATTTTTTAAAAAACAAAAGGTGGGGGTGCCTAATTTAGTGCCCCTCCAGGGCCGGTGCCCTAAGGCAACCACCTAGTTTGCCTAGTGGAAGAGCTGGCCTTGAGGCCAGCAAAGTTTTCTTGAGAATGTAAATTTTTGTGTTCTAAAAGCACACTTCATTAGACAATATTATGGGATAGAATTAGCAGCCCTACCTATATGGAGAGTGGACAGTAACTTAGTATGCAGAATAGTGAAAATGTTTTAAGCAGATTAAAAGAAGAATAAGTTGGGGTCTGGTAATCATTTGGGTTTGGGTTGACCGGGTGGAAAAAACAGCAAAGGCAATAAACGTCAGAATTGGAGATCGATGTCCATGTCTTATTGTCTTTGCTGGGGTTTTTTCCACCCAGTCAATCCAAACCGATGATTACCAAAACCCAACATAGATCCAGGTGGGTAGCCATGTTGGACTGAAGCAACAGAATAAAGTAAGAGTCCAGTAGCTGTTTTAAGACCAATAAAGTTTTATTCAAGGTGTAAGCTTTTGTGTTACACACACTTCTTCGGATACAATGAAATGAGAGAAAAACATTCAGACTTATAGACAGGATTGAAAAATATGAATTAGTATATAATGTAGGAGTCCAGTAGCACTTTTAAGACCAACAAAACTTTTTTCAAGGTTTAAGCTTTCGTGTGTTACACACACACTTCTTCAGATACAATGGAATGAGAGGAAAGCATTCAGATTTATAGACAGTATTGAAAAAAATGAATTAGCTTTGTCTCAAACTGTCTACATTGTGTTATATACTAATTAGATTCTCAAGAGAACTTTATTGGTCTTAAAGGCGCTACTGGAGTCCAACATCGTTCTACAGGTGAGACACAGGTATAGTGGTCTTGCTCTTTGGGCTAGCCTGGGAAGCAGGCCTGTAGTTTCAGGGAGGGCGGGGGCCAAGGCTACTCTATTCAAAAACCCCTTCCCTCTGTGGAGCCCCTCTATTGGAGGGCCTCCAATACTAATTCAACAGCAGGACCCAAGGAAAAGGAAGGGAGGAAGAGCGAGCACAAAAAAGAGCAACAAGAGCGAAAGAGCAGGAGAGAGCAACAGAAAGAGAGAGAGAGAGCAACAGCGAGAGAGCTACAGCAAGGGGGGAAATGAGAGAGGGACAGCAAGAGAGACAGTGAAAGAGAGAAAGAGCAACAACGACAGCGAGGGGGAGAGAGAGAGAGTGGAAGAGAGAGCAACAGCGAGAAAGAGAGTGGAAGAGAGAGCTGGGGCCTGGAGGGCTGGCTGTTGGAAAGAAGAAGCAGCCAAGCCCCATGTCCTCTCCACCAAATTTTTAATCTCCCGGGATCCTCCACCCAAAATTTTCTGGCTATGGGCCTGCTGAGAAGGATTTCTGAATAGTGATATTAAGCAGCTCATCTCAGCAGCATAGATGCCTGGGATAAGATGCTTCAATACGTATCAGTTTTATCAGCAAGAGATGTTTATCCTAGTAGCTTGGAGTGAGAAGAGGGGGCCTTTCACTTCCCCTCCAGCCAGTTTGGCTCAGTCATCAATCTTTGTGATAGTGTACTGAGCACTCTGAATTTTAACAGCACCACAACTTTCATCCAATGACATATTGCCAACGTGTCTTAGCTAATAGAAGAATTTTGTGTCAAATAGGTGTTTTTTGCAATTGCCATTGTTATGAATTATGTCTCAGTTATCTTGTCTGTATGCCAACATGTCTCATGGTGTACATGAGGTACAAAAGGTTCTGACATCTTTGAGAAGTCAGGAGAGCGGCTTGGTATGTAAACCTCAGCTTAGCTCTGCTCTGTCTTTATTGTGCAATAAACTTTATTTTTCTTCCTCCTCCATTGGGCTTCGCTGGGTGTCATTCAATCGGGCAGAGGGTATCCTGAGTATACTTGTACAACAGGTACATATCATATGGTTATGCAACATAGTATATAGCATTTACGACACAGTTGAAATAATAAGCATTGCAAAGAAGATTCCCACAGAATAATAAAATTATCACAGCTGTAACTGATCTATTTGTCTGGGTATTTCTTGTTGAGATAATTACAACTGCTGTGCAGAGGACAGACACCAGCTCCCCTGTAAGTGGGGGGAGTGAATGCCTTCACTTTGGTGGGTGGGAAGACAGCAAGGGTAGGGGGCACTCACCTGGAGCCTCTTTCTAAAGCCCGTTGTATTTTCCCTCACAATGGGCCTTATTCCTAGTTCTATATAATGGCTAAACTCACAGATAACCTTAATAGATTTGTTAACACTCAATCAACCTCTGATTTTGTATCAGTATGGTTTCCTATCTTAGAATATCTATTCTGAGTGATCTCCAGCCCCGATCTGGAGATTGGTAACAATGGTTCTCTGGAAGGAAATGGCTGGTTTGGAGGGTGGAGTCTATGGCATTGTACCTCTCTGAGGCCCCACCCCTCCTCAAACCCACCCTCTCCAGGTTCCGCCCCTCAAATCTCCAGGAATTTCCCAGTCTGGACTTGGCGACTGCTAAGTCACACTGGCTGTCATAACGGGGCTGCTGCTGAACAGGAGCAAGCAGCCAGGCCTAGTTAAGTCATGCCAGTCAGAAGAATAATTATGGGGGGCACAAGGGGGAATGACGATGGTCACACAGATGCTGAAAGTCAGCATTCCTTTTGTTTGCAGTGAATTGTTGCAACCTTTTCCTGACATATTCAGCCTTGCAGTATTTAGCATCAGTGTGAGCTTGTGGTGTGATCTGTTTGTTTGGGGTTTTTTTTGGTCTGGCATAGTTGAGTTATGGTATACAATAGAGTAGGGGAACTGATCTGACTTCACCTTTTTATCTTCTCCCCTTTCCCTGCAGCTTCTACATAGGAAAAGTACAGTCTTTCTCCACAGTGGGTACCAAAGCAGGAACTCTCCAGATGACAAACATCAGCAACCCTGGAGGTGGGTGGAGGGAATGCCTTCACCTAGGTGGGTGGGAAGAGAGCAAGGAAGCGAGCTCAGCAGGGTATAATGACACAAAGGCTGATTCCGCACTAACCTTGCTCATGCCAGGCTTCCATTTCTCTCTGGAGCAAGCTAGCGATTTTGCATTTTGTGCGGGGAAAACCCACAATTTGCTATGCCGCAGTGTAAACCTGAAAAAACAGACCTCTAAGGAAATGCTACCAGCAGGGCCAGGCCTTGCTGCCTAGTCACATTACTGTGGCAGCGACTCCCTAGGTATTTCTTTGGCCTTCAGAGGCCATGTGTGGTGGAAGGCCATCTGTATGGGCCATTGATGGGGCAGCAGAGGTCTGTTGCCAGTGACTCCTTTTGTGAGGCCAGTTGACAGAAAGGACACAGAGATGTGTCTGTCTCTGAAGTAAGACTGTTTGGGTGGTTTGTTCAACATTTCTGGACCTTCAGTAAACAGGGGCAGGAGAGTCAGCCGATGGGATGCCAGAGACAGTGACTGAGCCATGATGGGCCAATGATTTATGGAGTGTATGAAATGCACTCCTAAGCCGCCACCACTGGCCAGCAAGGTTGCTTCCATTCTGGGTTACACCATATATGGCTTCTCTTCTAATCTGGGGACCTGTCCACAAAGTAGAAACTTAAAGGCTGCTCTAATGCACTATTTAAAAGAATGCCGGAAGTGAGGTATGCACAAGGATTGGATATCAACAAAGGAACGAGGCCTGTTAGATGTTGTACAATGATTAAGGGCAAAGGGGGTTTTGACTGACTTTTTCCAACAGCACTGGAGCCCATATGTCCAGGGATAGCTTCAATTTTTAGTGCTTTGGGCTGAAAAGCCAGCTGGAATGCCCTTAAATGGCAAAAAAAAAAAAACCACAATTCACTGAATAACTGACCACTGGGTCCTCCATAAACGGCAGCCTGAGGTGGCCTATTTTGTCCTGACTAGTGATAAGGTTGACCCGCATAATACAAGCTCGTTGGAAGTGGATAGTAGTTTCAGAAGTTTGCAATAGGTTCTCAGGGTCAAAAGTACAAACGGATTTTTTTTAAAGTTTACCTACTTTATACAAGCCCTCAGGTACATGGAGTCCATGTTTCTTAATTAGCAAAATAGGGACATACAAAGAAGTATCATCCTGATTTATCAAAAACCTGGAACGGGGTTAAAGAGAACTCTCTGGCATCCCTACTTCTCCCTATATTCCAGAAGGAAAAATGTTTTTCTTTGGTTTCCTACGGCAATATTGTTTTGCTTAAAATGCAAAAGGATTCCTAACCCTTCAGCTAGTATTCCCCCCCACACACACTCCCTTCGCAACATAAATGCATCTTCTAGAAAACCAAATCTAGGTTTACTGATGTTTCCTCTCTTTTTTGTATAGTAGCCAACACAGCTGCAACTGTTGGTGATCCAAACCAGAATCTGACTTTGGATCCTGTTTATTTCCCCACTTAGCTCCTGAGCAGTCCATTTATCATACTCACCTCCAGCTCCATCTGCAGTCTTTGTTCATTTCACCTCCCCTCCTCACCTCCCATTGGCTCTGCAATGACTCAATAAATAAGAATTTAAGATGGAGTTTCCTGTGAACACAACAGAAGAAAATCGTAACAGAGATCAAATCCTCTCTCAAAAAGAATACCCAAAATGTATGATACCGGGATTCACTTATTTTCTTGATAATTATTTTGTTTTATTGCATTATTTTATGATTTAAAAAAAAAAAACCCTTCTCCTTATTCAGAAGAGTTTCAGGAAGCAAATTGTTCCAAATGACAGTCCTCGGATTCCAGCATTCACAATATTTGGTGTGTTTTTCACAGCTCCAGCGCTTGAAAACACGTGTTTTAATCAGCATTTCAATTTACTTTTTAATTGCCATGACATACATATCTAGTCCTCTTAGGTTGCAATTCACAGACCACTTAAGTTCAAGTATCATCACTTAAACCAGCGGGCATCTCTCCACTTTAACTGCTGTAGCATAAACAGCTGCTGAGGTTGCCACAATGAAAACGGTTTTAAGTTTTTCAACTGGAGCTATCTAGAGCTATACTTCATATGCAGTGAATATTCATGATTTTCCACTCCTCAGATGGGGAGAGATTATTGTATTTAAAGTGCAACAAATAAGGAACAGGTTTGTGACACTGGCAGCTCATTATACAACTTTTTTGTGTATGATGGTGGGTTTTTAAAAAAAAAAAATGGGGGAAATTCTCAACAGTTTTCTGAATGGGGGAATATGATTAGCAAAATTACTAGCAAGTAATAGAGAGCCAGTATGATGAACCAGTTAGTGCTGGCCTAGTATCTGAAATGGGGCTGTCAAAACAACAAAAAATCGGAAATATCTGGATTTGGAAATATCCGGAAATAAATTTTTTGGTATTCCGGATATTACCGAATAGTGGTATTTGGATATATCGGAATATACAGATATATTCGGATATATACCGTATTCGACTCCCATTATACCCAAGGGCCATTGAAGTCAATGGCAAAATAGGGTATATTGGAAGCCACCTGGAGAGGAGGGAGTTTGAGAGAGAGCCCCCACATTTGCAGGGAACCTGCAGAGGACTCTCCCTTACAAACGTTTGAGCCAGGGGGTTCCATTATAGGGGCACCCAAAGAGGGTGACCCTATCCCACCATTATACCCTATGGGCCATTGAACTCAATGGCAACATAGGGCATAATCAAAGGCTGCTGGGGGACTGGAGGTTTGAGGGAGAGCCCCCCCAAACTGCAGGGAACCTGCAGGAAACTCTTCCCTACAAAACCCCCAAGTCCCCAAAAGATTGGGCCAGGGGGTCCCTGTCTGTGGGTTCCCCAAAAGGCCCATTGCTACCAATGCTGGGGAAAGCCCAATTAGCCACTTCCTCCACTATAATTGCTGTGGAAAAAGTGGCTCTGGCCAGAAGGGGATTAGAGGGAGAGCCCCCCAAAACTGCAGGGCAGCTTCAGGAGACTCCCCCACATGCAACCTTCATGGCCCAAAAAGACTGCACCCATCTGTGGGCACCCCAAAAGGAACACTGTTCCCAATGGCGAGGGAAAAAAAAACAATTAGCCACTTCCCCCACTGTAATTATCATGGGAAAAGTGGCTCTGGGGAGCAGGGGGTTTTGGGCAGAGCCCCCAAAACTGCTGTGGAGCTTTGTCCCACACAAAACCCACAAGGCTAAAAAAAATTGGACCAGGGGGTCCAATTCCTGGGGCACCCAAATTCAAACCTAACTTCAAATCAGAGAATCTCTATAGGACCCCAATATACTAAATCTATCTATCTACTCTATGCATCCTGGCACCAATATAAACCCAGTTGCCAACTTCAGTGCAACAGAAAACATAATCTGCATAATCCTGGCTTTAGCAAACTCAGATGCCAGCTCTCCAGCCCTAGCCCAAACAATGCAGGGAGAGTTGGCCAAGCACAACAAGCATGCTGGTTCTGGGTCTCTCACCCAGATGCCAGCTTCCCTGCCATGGAACAAACAATCTACAGATGCCAGCTCTACAGCTCTGCCCCAAACAACACAACTCTTAAACAGAAGCAGTGGACCACACCTAGCTACACATCTATATCTGACACAAAGCAAGAAGCATTTAGACTTACCTTGAGCAATGGATGGTTGGCTGATCTAGGCTCTTTGGCATTACCTAGGGTACATCACGAGGAGGCGAGCCAGAGTTGCACCCCAAATGAGGGAGATGTCTGGGAGGGCCTCAGAGAGTGAGAGGGAGGAAACCATTCCCTCTCTCTCAGCAGCAACACACACCAGCCATCACTGTCCCAATAGGGGAACTTTAGCCAAGGTGTGGCTGCCCTCCTCATCACAGACCCCCCCAACATCACAGGATGAGCAGCAGCCACCAAAGCGGATGAGCTACTTTCACCCCTTGCTTCCTCAACTCCTGCCGACCTTGCCCTCTTGGCCCGCCTCTGCTCAACCTCCTGGGAGAACTTGTCTCACCATCGATTGAGCTCACTGACTCGCTCAGTGACCTTGCCCTTACTGAGTGGGTCACACATGGCTGCCAGCATGTAGACCTTCTGCTTCGTGATTGCCCCAAAATGTTGCTCAAGCCCACTTTGCAGATGTCTCACGAGTGCATGCACCGCTGGACGGAAGTCTGCAGGGTCTTTGCAACACACCAGAAACTGGGCCAGTATCTCATGGGCCAGGTGGACCATGGGAACGACCAGTGCGATGCTCGCCATATCAGACGAGAGCATCTCTGTGAAGGTCTTGAAGGGCTCAAAACCCCCCACAGTCTGAGAGATGTTCAACTAGTCATCCTGGTTGAGCGTGCTCTCCTCTGAAATGACCCCACTCTCATTGATCAGGGCATCCAGGTCTGCTCTCAGCTCCACCAAGCACTCCAGCATGGCACAGGTGGAGTTCCAACGAGTGCTTACATCCCCCATCAGGTGGTGATCTGGCAAGCCAATCAGCGCCTGTTTCTCCTCCAGCAAACGAGTGTCAGTATTGCTCTGGAAGAAGTGACTCACGATGTGTTGGCATTTCTGGAGCAGAAGCCGACACTCATGGGTTGTCACGATGTAATCAGTATCCTTTCAAGATGACTGACCCAAGGAGTCCGCCACCACATGGTGGATCAGGTGGGCTGCACAGGGAATGCATGTAATGCCCACATACTCAGTCATCGTCATTATGTTCGTGCCACCATCTGTCACCATGTAGCCCGCGGTGACCCCACTGCCTACCCAATCCTCTATCGACCTAGTGATGATGGCACTGATGTTGTCCCCCATGTGTGACCTGTCGATTGGTTCGGCATGTAGCAGGGCCTTGCGATAGCCAGCCTGGGGGCCCTGACCCTGCCTGCCGCATCCCCCACCCCACCCACCTTACCTGGCTTGCTGCCAGTGTGCAGTCAGGGACAGATACCCTTTGTGCGAACTTTGGGGAGTCCACAGATATGAGGTGAAGTGAACAGTTACCCCGGCAGCATGGGACACCACAGACTTCATTGCCTTGAAAAGTTTTGGCACAATGCTCCTGCTCATCGTGGTGCGGCAAGGAACCTTGTACCAGAGGGCAAGTGAACGGAGCATCCCTTACAAGCCATTACTCTCCATTAAGGTGAAGGGATGTCCCTCGGTGATCATCTCGGCAATGTACCAAGTGACCTCCGCAGTAATGCGCTTCCTCACCGCCCTTGTTGGCATGCTAAAGCCACCCCCACCAAACATCTCGATCACAGTTGCCTGGAGCTCCCTCCTTATCATGAAACTCCCTGAGAGAGCTCTGGAGGTGGATGCAGCAGGAGGACCCACCTCCTCACTGGGTGGCGTGTCCTGCTTGGGCTCCACACCGACAGCATGTCTCTCCCCTTGAAGAAGCTCCGCCGCATGGAGCTTCTTCAAGTGGATCCACATCCCCACAGTCGAGAGATGGGCAAGATCCCTCCCACGATTGATGCGGTCCCTACAAAGCTAGCACTGTGAAAACCGGGGATCCCCCGTGATCTGGAAGTGCTTTCAGACATTGAAGGAGAATGTGTGCCCACGCTTATTTCATCTCTTCCTCCTCCACCTCCTTCAGTGGCATCTCCTCTTGTCCATCCCCAGAAGGCCTACTGGAGTCCAAAGGAACCGGAGAAGTGGGTTGGTCGGTGGCCACCATCTCCTCCAGCTCCACCATGACCCTCCACGTCCTTGGGGTGATGCTGCCAGACAGAAAACTGTCACTCAGCCCCATGCCCAAAGGTGACCGCTCTTGCTCCCCCTCCTCCCACTGCTGAGGCTGAGCAACAACAGCTGGAGAAGCAAGTGCCTGAACAGCAGACCCTTGCCCAGTGCCAGCACCTACAGGCACCTCTGCTAGGGCAACCCCAGAGGCAGCCACGGGGAAGAGGTGGGGCCTCTTCCTCACACCACTGAACCTCAAGGGTGGAGTGGTGAAAGGCCGCTCTGGAGCAGTCCTATGCACAGGTGTGGGGGTCCTCCCCCTTCCCCTCCCCTCCGCCCCTCTGGTCTTCTCCTTCACTTTGCCCCCAGGGCCCCTCTGAGTTCCCTTCCTGCCACTCATCTCTCCCCTTGGTCAAGCTCGATCTAGACTGAGGAATAGTGTTTGGGGTGTTTAGATCATCTAACCACCTGTTACGCTATGCAACCTGACAAATTAGAACCTGACTCCTTTTTAATTATCCTCCTCCCACCGAAGATTTATATTTAAGAAGTCCATAACCTATCCTGTTAAAAATTTTACTTTTTTGTGTTTGAGCTGGTAGTAGTGGTTTAAACTAGGGAAATCTGACTGTACCTGGCTGAATGTTTTAAAAGGCTTCCTTGAGACGGACAAGGAAGTGGGACTTAAAAGCTTCTCCTTACTGGAATCTACTGGGACAAACCTGATTTCCATTTAAACAAGAAATACAAGTGTCCCCTAAATGAAGGAAAATCTGGTGTAACCCTAACTAAATCAAAGTGTCTGGCACTAACCTTCAGTCACTGAAGGTGAAGTGCACTGTTTCGCTGTGCTGTGTTTTTAATACAGCCTCCCCTAGCCTACTTAACCTGCCTTTATAAAGTAAAGCCTTCGCTCTTTTTAACAATCCTGACACTTCCTATTAAAATGCCAAACTGCAGCCCTACACTTAGTTAAGTTAAAGGAAAAATATGGATCAGACGGTCCCTCCTAACACTAGCCTAACAGTTAACACAGGATCCTATTTAAATGCCCTGCCAAAAAAACCAACAACTCCAAGAGTCCCAGAAGACCAAAATAAAATGTCTGCCACTGCACAAGCAGGCCACAGACAGACAAAAGCCAAAAAACAGAAGGAAACCAAGCGCCCTCCCCGCACAAACCCTCAGGCCACAGAAAAATGGCCTTTGCCAAGGGACCAAACCAGGCTACTAGAGGCCCAAAACAGCAGAGTAGAGCAGACCAGGAAGGGTAACCAGGCCTCCACTTCCCAAACCCACCCACAAGCACAACAACCAGACCAGGGAGGCACTCAGGCCACAGGAAAATGGCAGGGAAAATGGCCTTTGCCAAGGGACCAAACTAGGCTACCAGAGGCCCAAACCAGCAAAGCAGAACAGACCAGGAAGGGTAACCAGGCCCCCACCCCTCAAACCCACCTGCAAGCACAACAACCAGACCAGGGAGGCACTCAGGCCACAGGGAAATGGCCCATGCCAAGGAATCAAAGTAGACTACCGGAGGCCCAAAACAGCAGAGTAGAGCAAAAATAATTTTAACAAACTAGACAATGTAATAAAATTATAAAGTGATTAAAACAAACAATCCCAGCAAGGCCAGGCCAGAGCCACCACCAATCCCCCCCCCCCCCCAGCAACCCCTCTCCAAACACAAAACCACTCAGACACCTTCCCAAAGCAGGAGGAAAACAGAAGGTTTTCTAAAAGATAGAAACAAAAACCTGCTTATAAAAATTCCCCAATCCCCTTCCCCACAATAAGGGAAAAAAGGAAGGATCTCACCCAGTCAGATGCTGAAGTCCAGGTCCAGGATTCAGGATCAGGATCACCACACCAGGCCACAGAGAGCACAGCAGCAGAGCACTGTGCCAAAATAGCAGAGGCTCAACACCAGCTCACAGTCTCTCTATTGCAACAGGAACAGCAATGAAGTCCAGGGGGCAAGAAATGGTAAATAAATACCCTCTCTCTGCCCATGGACAGAACAGGACAGAAAACTTTGAAAATAAATTGTTCTGTTCTCTGATTGGCTTGAGGGGGGGGGAACATGCAATTCCACTGTAGAATTGCAGTTTCTCCCTTCCCCTCCCCCCCACTTTGCACAACAGAAACAGCCCTGCAGGGTCCTGCAAAACCATGCATTAGCAATCTGCAAAAATGCATGGCTCTGATTTGTCAGAGGCCTCCTCCCCCCCCCTCACTCCAGCCAGAGGTGGGGAAAGGTCAGAGAAAGGCGGGAAAGGCAATCATAGACTGCCGTTTGCCTTTCCTCATTGTTTTCTATGGAAGCAATAGCTTTACCAGATATTTCTGAAGAATACCATAATTATTCGGAAATCAGGTATTCGGAAATAAAAAATAGGCTCAAAAGCCTATACGAAATACCTATTTCCGAATATTTACTGAAAAGGCTTCTATTCGGTAAATATTTGGTAAAGCCTTTACCAAACTGACAGCCCTAATCTGAAACATCTGGGTTCCCTACTCTGCCTTAGATACTTGCTGGGTGACCAGGCCAATTAAAGTCTCTCAGCCTAACCTACCTCACAGTGTTGTTGTGAGGATAAAATGAGAGCAAAGAAATATTAGACTCGTTATGGAGACCTGTTTATAAATGGGTTAAAAGTAAAGGATTTGATATGGAGTAAATATACTGAAACACTATATATTCATTGAGTAATGAAAGTGTATTCTTCTAGTTAAGAAGCAATGGTTTTGATAGTAATATTGAGTTACTTTTTTGCTAAAATATGAATGAAATGACTTTGAAATTATAACTGAATATTTTCTACCAGCTGAAACCTCTCCGTCTCCCAGTGTGTGTGACTGGGTATGTGTTGTGTTTGTGTGGTAAAGGATGATGTATGTATTGGTTTGTGGTTTAGTCTTTGTTTAGTTATATGTTCTTTTTCTTTTGTGGATGTAATGTTTTCTTTTCCTGAATAAAAGCAAAATTCTTCATAAAAAAAAAAAATGAGAGCAAAGAAGAACAATGTAAGTCACTTTGAGTCCCCAGAATATCAATGAAGTAAATAAAGAAAGAAATATAATTAAACCAACTCAGTTCTAAAAATGAATAAGCATACAAAGTTCTTCCCTTTCTTTCTGTGGACAGTCCCCAGCCAATTCCCTCTGGCCTAAGACTGGGTTGGTTTAAATAGTCCAGCTAGCCCCTTCCAAACTTCACCCCTTTGTTCCCTTCTGTGACTGGTTTTTTTTGCCTTGCAAGATTATCTTTTATGAGCTGGGTCAGGATTGAGAACCCTCTGCTACCACCTGCAGGTCCAAGGATCTATTTGCTCCCCTTTGACCTACCTGAGCCACTGTTCAGCTGCTGGGATGGGGCCTTGACAGCCCATTCAGCATTGTCTCTGCTGTGGCTGAGAGCTCCACTGTGGTAACTGCTGTCGATGCAGACCAAGACTTCTTGGATCTTACCAGCTGCTGGCATCTGTGTGCTCCTCCATAAGCTTTTGTGGTCCCAGTGACCAGTGCTAGTGGGAACGACAAGGACTGAATGCCCTCCAATCACTGGGCAAGTGCAGGCCTCCAGACACCAACTTCACAAGGAGGGTAGAAGGTCTGAGCTTCTTGAAGAAAGGATGGGCTAAAACGTGACAGCTATTAGGATCTTTGTGGTCCTCTTTTGCACTCAGTTCAGGCTGTCACAGGCTAATATGTATAAGAGGACTGCCTTGTAATCTTTGACTTTAGTCGTTGTGGATGGCCCAGGCTAACTCAATCTTGTCAAATCT
Source organism: Heteronotia binoei (assembly GCF_032191835.1). Taxonomy (NCBI): domain Eukaryota; kingdom Metazoa; phylum Chordata; class Lepidosauria; order Squamata; family Gekkonidae; genus Heteronotia; species Heteronotia binoei. Next base: position 14,175,246 of record NC_083230.1, read on the forward strand.
CAGAAGTAAAGCTTTGGTTAGTACTTGGATGGAAGACTTCCAAGGAAGTGCAGGGTTGATATGCAGAGGCACACAATGGGAAATCATCTCTGAATGTCCAGGGCTTTTTTTTTTTAGAAATAGCCCAGCAGGAACTTATTTGCATATTAGACCATGCCCCCTGATGCCAAGCCAGCCAGAACTGTGTTCCTGTGTGTTCCTGCTCAAGAAAAGCCCTGTGAATGTCTATTGCCTCAAAACCTCATAGGGTCAAAATAAGTTGGCTGCAACTTGATGGCACTTTCCACCACCAGTTGTTCTGTACCAGAGTATAAATTACTCCAAGTTTTTTCGAAGTGGCCATTTTTAACATTTTTTTTTCCTGCTCTACCATCACAAGAGCTTCAGTCATATAATTTATAACATATTTCATAGGTATTGAAGATGAATGATCAAAACCACCCTAAATATTTATGGAGTTATTAGTTGAGTGCCGGTATGCCAATCCAGCATTGCGCTCAGACTGGTGGATGCCCCAAGGAATTTACAATCAAAGGGTGAAAAGAAAGGGGAACAACCAGTGGAGGGGCTCATTTCACATGCTATGACCTTCAGACACCTTTCTGCAAGTAATGAACCGCTTTCATTTACTCTGCTCTCACATTACAAGAGGCACTGAGGTCCACTTTTGAACTTGGCACTGGAATAATTTTCAACATAGGGTCTCATTAGTGGGCACCTTATTCATGCAAACATTCCGAGGCAGCATAAACTTTAAAGGGGATTAGACAGGAGCTCAGTTTAAAAAAAAATGAAAAAGAGGAGCCTCAATCTTACTCCTAAAAACGTTTACAGTGCAATCTTAAAGAGAGTTACACCAGTCTAAGCCTATTCATTTTAATGGGCTTAGACTGGAGTAAGTCTCTTTAGGATTGTACTGTTAGTGATGGAAGATCTCCTGAGCTTGAAAGGTAGCAAGTGCCACATGCAAGAAGAACACTGTGCAAATGCATGTCAGGGAATGCATGAATATGTTATTGGCTCTAACAGGCAGTATCTTATTAATCAAACCTTCCTACGACTCTTTTCAAATGTGCCTATAGGAGTTTATTGTATCACACTACAGATCAAAACCTGATATGGGCTGTTATGTAAAGTTTCCCAGTGAAACACTCTTGCCTATTATGCATGCACAGGTTACCCCAGATTTTCACAAGTCACGAAGCTTGGATTCTGCTTTGGATTTGCAATATTCTTTTTTCCTCCGGATTTTTTGTGTTCTGAAATCGGCTGCGGGGTTTTTTCGTATCTATCAAAAGAATTGCACTTTCCCTAAGTGGCGGAGGGCGATGCTGTGATTTCGCTGATGCTCTAGTGCAGCTGCTCAGTGACACTGATTTTTTGGCCTCCCTTGCAAATTTGTGCAGTTGTCTGTTTGAGATTCTCTAATTTGAGCTTACACACTGGTCATCATCCTGGCATTTTTTTAAAAAAAAAACAATGGATATGATCAGACAGGCCTTTTGATATGCCATAGCCACTCTCAGCCCTGGATTTAATGTGCGCAATCACATACACACATCTGCTATCTGTGGCCTGCTCATCCTTACCTTTGATAGGACAACTCCCACACACGTTAAAGAGCCACAGAAACTTCCGGGTGGCAAAGTCCTTGCCTCACCTCTGTGGTGCATTTCTGACTGTGTGATTGGCTTGGGTGCGCCATGGACACACCGTGCACATGCAGGAGCAGTGTAAATGCACCTCTCAGCATGCATGCAGCCTGTGCCTGTGTCGGCTGTTGGGCGGAAGCCATCTGATAGCTGCAGTGCATCTCTAACTGGGGCAGCTTTTTAAAAGCTGAGAGACCACAACGGCCATCCAGTCTTTCATGTTAATTGCATTCTTCCTCCAAATGTCTTGATTCCAAGCAGTTCTTAAGTTCAGCAATTTGCAAAAGGTCCATGTGGCTCAAGCAGCATTTGAATGGTTCCCCTCCCCCACCTCCAACATAGCGCACTAAAACAGAAGAATAATCCTAACATTTAATTAGGTGAATGATTCAAGGCGTAATAAATCATATATGTTGGTGGGGTGATGCAGCAAAGGGAGAGATTTTATAAAGGCATATTCTTCTGCTATTAAAGGAAAAAAATGTTTTCAAAGCTTGGGTCCTTCACTATTTCTTTGACAGTATAATTTTCTCCGTGGGGTATGGGATGAAGAAACTCCCATTTATGGCTTCCCATCCCCATGTCTCTCTCATTGCATTTTATGTCTATTACATTCAGTGCTGATGATTCCCTCCCCTGTTCTTTGAATGCAGAACTAAAATCCTTTTTTCTTTGTACCGGTGATGCTGCCTTTTACCTCAGCAGATGGACTAAGGGAGGTGGGTGGGAACTGGAACATGCTGACTCTGCCCCCAAATAGACCCCACCCTGAGCAGTTCCCAATGGCAACAATGCATAGTACTGGGGATTCTTGATCAGCATTTTATCGCTAGTCTCAGATTGCTAAATGAAAAAAAAAACTATGAGACGAAATTAAAAAGTGGTGCAAGAAGTTTTGGTCCTGTCTTGGGCTTCTGAGTCTGATTTAAAGTGCTGATTTAAAGGGAAATCAGAGAGGATGGCCCTTTCTACACTAGCCATTTGATCCTTTCTTTGTGAACCTTCCAAATCTACCTTCTATATTACATACTGCCTTCAGTTCTGCCTTGCCTCACAGTTTCTTCTAGCTTCTGCATTTGTTTTGTATGAAATGTACTGACAGCACTTTCACTCTGCAATTGCCCTGCCGTTCTCAAAACTTAATTTGGCCTGGAGCTTTCTCCAAATCCAGATCTAATTCTTCATTTTAGAACTTTTGCTTCAGGTTTCCAAACTCCTCCCCAAACCTCCATAGTTTGCATTTGAATGTAAACTTGTTGGGTTAATGTACATCTTGGTGTGTTTTCCATGGTGATCTTGTGGCAAAATTATAGGCGAGATGGGGGCTGTTCTGTATTTGTTTAGGCCTCTCTGTTTGGTTGTCTTCCATAAGGCATTGCAGAAGGCTCTGACCTAGTAATGGAATGATTCTGGTCAGAGTTTTCTGGTCAGGAAAAGGAAGGGTCTGGTTTCATCAGGATCATCCCATTTCTTGATTGACAGTTAATCTTGATTCTAAAGGTATTTAACACCAGTGTTTGAGATGCTAAGGGCCCTCTGCCAACACCATGGTTAGTACTTGACAGAGTGCTGGAATGAGCTCCTAAATAGATAAATGTGCATTGATAAATATTGGTTGATCTTTTTCCCCTTCTGTAAAATGAATACTGAAATTGCTTCTTGAAAATGTGTGCAGTATTGTTTTCTTTCAATAAATGGTTTTAACTTTGGAACAGCTCTCTCTCTCAAATTTTGGGGTTCTTGCCAGTCATCCCCTCCTTTTACTAAATCTGGTAGGCAGGCCTCATTTTAGGCAGGAGGTCACAGGAGCTCTGGAACCTCCAAATTTTATTGCGCTCTTTCTTCCTTACCCCTCCCCCAATACTTGCTTCTGGCCTCTACTGTTCAAATCCCCTGTAAGAATTTTGCTAAACTCTCAGATTTGACCAACTTTCTCACATTTCCCCCCACAAAAAATGGGGAAAGAACCAAAACATATAAAACAGACAGATGGAAATCATCATGCCACTGTGGCCACATAGGAGAAAGTAATTTAAAAAGTATGATGGGAGTAAGGTTTTATTATGACAATTATAATTCAAGAAGCATTTTAAGGTAGATGCTGAGCTGATATAATTTAGTACACTTTCCGGAGATGTGTGTGAGGCATATGCAAATGAGTTATGCATATGAGTTGTGCTAATGAGAGAGCCAGTTTCGTGTAGTGGTTAAGTGTGCGGACTCTTATCTGGGAGAACCGGGTTTGATTCCCCACTCCTCCGCTTGCACCTGCTGGAATGGCCTTGGGTCAGCCATAGCTATCACAGAGTGATAAAAGCCACCAAGTAATCTCTCAGTTTGCAAAATATATATATATTGCAAGGATTGTGTACAACACATAATAATACAATAATGATAGAGGCCGGCGGTGCTAGGGCCTTTTAAAGTAACAGAAACCCCCAGGGGCCAAAAAAAACCCCTGTCCCCAAATGAATAGATATAAGTCCAAACTTGGAAATAGTCCAACTGAAATTCACCAGGTGGGCGCTCCTGAGGAGTGTAGCTTCAACGCAGCCACATTCTTAAAAAGACGTCTCTCTAGATTTTGATGACATTTCAATTCTTTCTTCAATTTAACAGCTCAGTTATTTGGGAACCCCGTTCTACCTTCTCTAATCACAGCATTAAGCTTCTCATTTCAGTGTGAACATCTAGCACCGCCGGCCTCTATCGTTATTGTATTGTTTATTATGTGTTGTACACAATCCTTGTAATATATATTTTTTGCAAACTGAAAGATGTTGTATTACTTGGTGGCTTTGAGCAGTCTACTAATTACACCAAGTGCCCTTCAAGCAGCAGCATAGCTATCACAGAGGCTGTCCTTGAAAGGGCAACTGCTGTTCAAGCTCTCTCAGCCCCACCCACCTCACAGGGTGTCTGTTGTGTGTGGGGGGGGGAGAGGTAAAGGACATTGTGACCACTCTGAAGATGAAGAATTGCAGATTTATACCCCGCCCTTCTCTCTGAATCAGAGACTCAGAGAGGCTTACAATCTCCTATATCTTCTCCCCCCACAACAGACACTCTGTGAGGTGAGTGGGGCTGAGAGGGCTCTCACAGCAGCTGCCCTTTCAAGGACAACCTCTACAAGAGCTATGGCTAACCCAAGGCCATTCCAGCAGGTGCAAGTGGAGGATTGAGGAATCAAACCCGGTTCTCCCAGATAAGAATCCACACACTTAACCACTACACCAAACTGGCTCTCAGAGACTCCCCCCACAACAGACAACAGACACTCTGTGAGGTGGGTGGGGCTGAGAGGGCTCTCACAGCAGCTGCCCTTTCAAGGACAACCTCTACAAGAGCTATGGCTAACCCAAGGCCATTCCAGCAGGTGCAAGTAGAGGATTGAGGAATCAAACCCGGTTCTCCCAGATAAGAGTCCACGCACTTAACCACTACACCAAACTGGCTCTCAGCGACTCTGAGATTCAGAGTGTAAGGTCAGGATATAAATCCAATACCTTCTTCTCTCTGGATATAAATCCAATACCTTCTTCTCTCTGGTGAGCTCCAGCACCTCTCTTACTATGAAAAGACACCAGCTGGTGGGAATGGGAGTCTTAGGAAAGGTTTCTATAATCCAAAATTTCCTAGTTTCTAATTTTTATTTGTATGGGGATTGCAGTTCAGTCATGACATGGCCTGATCTTCAACACAATGAAAGACTCTATAGAGGTTTTCAATGCATAAAGCAAAGTTAGTTTTGTTAAAGCTATCGAGTTTAAGGGGAATATTACGGAGGCACCACCATCTAGCACACAACCTATAGAACCAAAAAAGGGAGGGACGGTGGCTCAGTGGGTAGAGCATCTGCTTGGGAAGCAGAAGGTCCCAGGTTCAATCCCTGGCATCTCCAACTAAAAAGGGAAATAGGTATGAAAAACTCAGCTTGAGACCCTGGAGAGCCGCTGCCAGTTTGAGAAGACAATACTGACTTTGATGGACCAAGGGTCTGATTCAGTATAAGGCAGCTTCATATGTTCAAAATGCTAGTTTTAAAAGAAAAATATAACCCAGAAGCACATCAAATAATGTAAATACAGAAGTAAAAATCCACAGATAACACTATTTCATTTGGAAACGTGTGAAGCAAATCTTTAAAAGTAGAATCAATTTTGGTGCTGCAGATGTGTAGCAGGTGGATTGAGCGCTCACAAAAATCTGGATCGAACCTGAGTATAGAAAGGGCCAATCTTTCTATGGAACTCCAGGGAGCTGATTCCCATCTGAGCCTGGCACAAGCAGGGTCAAGACCTGAGTGCCAAACCTCGCTCAGAGGGGGTATCACAGGAGGCAGTTAAATGGGCAGAATGACTTTTGATGTGGGTGGGATAGTAGGTATCAAGGGGCAACAACGGACTAGAGAGGAAACTCCAATGAAATCATTCTGCTCTTGGATTTTCTTCAACTTGGAAGTGAACAAAAGAAAAAATTGCCACAAAAGTGCTGACAGAAAATGCAGAGTTGGGGGAGAAGCTACCAAAAGGGAAGCAAGTTCGGAAAGTAGGAAAAGATGTGCAGAAAGAAAGAAAAAAAACCTGACAGGCACATAAATTGAAAGCAAAGGAAAATAGACAGGCCTTTGCCAAACTGAAGAAAACTGAACCACATTCCTTATTGCAGACCACAAAAGTTTTGAAGTTTCAGCTCTAAGTTTTGTTAATTGGGGGATTTTTTTTTGGAAGGGGGGCATTTCCTTCAAAATCCAGACATTGTCATATCTGGTGACATATCATATTGATTGATATGAAATATCAAATATAAATCAAATATCATATGAAATAAAATATTTTGATTTTTTTTAAAGTATTCTTTCTTTTAAAAAAAATCATTGATTTAACTGACAAGGCAGCCCTCCTACAATATTCCTGGTTGTGGTGATAAAAAAGAACAACTTAGACATATTCTGATGTCCTCTTTCTATATTACTTTCTTTATTCCACCTTTGCCCCTTCTGCATTCATGCTTTCCCATTGGCTCTCACATTTCTGTCCTATAACCAAGGGGAATGGAAACATTTCTCATGTTGTCTGGTATACAATGTCAGACCAGGGAATCTCAGCCTCAGTTTTTTTTTTCCTCAGCAAGGTATTCATTTCTGTGCCTAGGTTGGACCTTAAGTTTGAGCCTAATCTACATTTCAAGGTTACTGTGATTAAGTGTATATAGAATGCCCTTCCCCTTGTGACTTGCCTGGCAACTACATTGTTTTCTTTTGGGCACCAGGCCAAAATATTTCTGGTCAGCTTTTATTGAATAGATTGATCTTTTCATGTTATTTTATTTTATTTATTTATTTTTATTTTTATTCTATGATTTGTATCCCGCCCTTCCCATAAAAATGGCTCAGGGCGGCTCACAACAGAGTTTGGAAACATTTTCGTTTGGAAACTGTTATTTTAAGCCTTTTTATGGTTTCTGCTTTTATGTTGGGCTGGTTTTTAGTGATGAAGTTTAATTATTTTACTTTTACTTTGTAAGCTGCCTTCGGGTAGGTTCCTGGAAAGGCAGCATAGAAATTTTCGAAATAAATCAGTAGGTAGCTAAAACTCACATAACCCCCTTCATAAAAGGGCTTGAAAAGAAATTTGATCATTGTTTCTATAAAACAAGGGCATTGTATGGAAATGGTGATGTACAGTAGGGAGATAAACTACAATAGTATCATGTAGTGGTTAGGGTTGAAACAGAATCAAGGAGACTCTTCTGTGGAACCTTGTTGTATGATCTTGGGCCAGCTACTTTCTCTTAGTCTAACCTACTGTAAAAACATAAGAGCCCTTCTGGATTAGATGAGTGATCCATCTAGTCCAGCATCTTGTCCTACAAAAAAGTGGCCAACCAGTTACCCAGAATGGCAAGCAAACAGCACAGAGACCAAAGCATTCCCTTTCTGCTGCTTCTTATCATTGATATTCAGCAGTTTGCTCTTAATGAGGTTTTATGGCTTTATATAGTCACCAATATTTCATTTCATTTTATTTGATTTATATCCCGCCCTACCCCACCGAGGTTTACAAAGCGGTTGTGTTGACAACCCTCATCTACGGCTCCGAATCGTGGGTTTTATACCGTCATCACCTGCAACTCCTTGAGCGCTTTCATCAGCGCTGCCTTCGCACCATCCTCAACTTTGGAGTGACTTTGTGACCAACACTGAAGTCCTCAAGAGGGCGGAGGTTACAAGCATCGAAGCACTGCTGTTGAAGACGCAGCTGCGCTGGGCAGGGCATATTTCTAGGATGGAAAACCACCGCCTTCCCAAGATTGCCCTGTATGGCAAACTTTCCACCAGCCATCGAAATAGAGGGGCACCAAAGAAGAGGTACAAGGACTCCTTGAAGAAATCCCTTGGCACCTGTCGCATCAACCATCACCAGTGGTCTGACCTAGCCTCAGATCGCAAAGCATGGAGGCACACCATCCACCAGGCTGTCTCTTCCTTTGAGAACGCACGCATAGCTGGTCTTGAGGACAAAAGGAGATTGAGGAAGAATCGCACTGCTACAGCACCAACCCCAAATCAGACTTTTCCCTGCAGCCACTGTGGCCGGATCTGCCTGTCCCGCATTGGTCTTGTCAGCCACCAGCGAGCCTGCAGCAGACGTGGACTACTGCACCCTTCTTAAATCTTCGTTCGCGAAGTCAAGCCGAGCCCACCGAGGCGGGCTCAGGGCAGCTCACGGCATAATAATTCTAACAATAAGGTTTAAAAATTAAAATACAATAATAATTTATATAATTAAAAACAACCAGTATATCAATGTATCAATCAATGTCAGTATGCTATCTTAATGTCTTCCTTCAGAATGTTTCAATGCCGGTCAGTTATAAGCCAACCGGAAGAGGACTGTCTTACAGGCCCTGCAGAATAATATAAATTTATATAGCCTGATATTGGATTTATATAATCACCATGTCATTTGTTCCATCTGAAAGCTCAGCTAGGCTGCTGGGAGTGTTCTTTTAGGATAGTGGCCAATGAACAGACACTTTCAGAATTTTACAGACTTTATTGAAACCCCAAAGTGTTCAACAGGTGTTTACTCACTGCAACCTGTTGCGTCATGTGGGAAATTCATGCTGAAATACAGTTCTTACAGATGTTGAATGTGTAGTGGAAAAGAAATTAATCCCTCCAGCCTGCCATGCTAGCTACTCAGATGACTAACAAAGAAAGGGGAAGAGGAGCAATAAAAGGAGCAATCAACATATTTTGCGGACTCAGTTAAACCAGAAACACCTCCTACAGTAGCCAATAAAGGCCTATTCGAGGGATCATGTACCTAGGAGCATCCTAGAACTATAAATCCCATGATTCTCTGGCATTTAAAGGTACAAAACTATTTTTCTACTTCACTGCCCTTTGCCGGGCAGTACATCATTTATTTTTTTATTTTTATTTATTCTATGACTTGTATCCCGCCCTTCCCATAAAAATGGCTCAGGGCGGCTCACAACAGACGATGAAACAGAGTTTAAATTAACATTTACATATATAAACAGTTAAAAAGTCAGACATTTAAAACCTAAAAACCTTAAAACCTTAACGTCAAATCTTATACAATATGATTAACAGGAGTCTAATAAGCTACCTTTATTTCCCAGTCAGGTGAAGGCTAGCCGGAAGAGGGTTGTCTTACAGGCCCTGCGGAACTGAGTAAGGTCCCGCAGGGCCCTCACCTCCTCCGGCAGCTGGTTCCACCATGTAGGGGCCATTATGGAAATTGACCCACTTTGATTGACCACTTTGATTGACGACATGGATTGACCAATCCTCAAAGAGTGGCTATTCTGAGGATAAAACATATGAAGAAGGGAAATGTTGTAAGCTACTCTGGGTCCCCTCTGGGAGAAAAGCATAGTATAAATGCTTTATTTGTTTCAATAAATACAATAAACTCAAAAAACATCATAACTGGCAAAATGGCATGCTGTGAAATAGGTCCAAGACTGTTACTCACGCCAAATAGCCACAACTATTTCTCGTGTCTTTATAAAGTCTATAGGCTTTAACTATCTCAATCGGTAGTTTAGTCGGCCCTGAACCAGATGGTCCAGGCTTGCCCAGTCCCAACAGATCTCAGAAACTAGGCAGAATGGACTTGGCTTGTATTCGGAAGGGCAACCTCCAAGGAATACCAGGATCATGGCACAGAGGCAGGCAGTGGCAAATCACCTCTGAAACATCTCTTGCCTTAAAAATAAATCTAGTTGGCCGCCTAACGGTGCATAATGCTAAAAGAGCTAGAACTACTGTCTTCCAGACAATCTTAGGATCTCCTGGCTAAACGACATACAATGCCATATGGCAATGATGATGATGATGAAGAAGGGACGGTGGGGAGGGACGGTGGCTCAGTGGTAGAGCATCTGCTTGGGAAGCAGAAGGTCCCAGGTTCAATCCCTGGCATCTCCAAAAAAGGGTCCAGGCAAATAAGTGTGAAAAACCTCAGCTTGAGACCCTGGAGAGCCGCTGCCAGTCTGAGAAGACAATACTGACTTTGATGGACCGAGGGTCTGGTTCAGTATAAGGCAGCTTCATATGTACCATATGTATATGTAAGAAGAAGAAGAATTAGTGTATCAGCACTCTTCTAAATAAGCTTCTTATGCAATTATCAACATTCTTCCCCTCTAGCTGTCCTACTCAAGTACAATCATGGTGTCAAGCTTGACATTCTTAAGTAGATGCCATACCCTGAGAAGGCTGTACACAAACCTGGGATTAAATAACCCTATAGATTTTCAGCATGATGTATTGTCAGATTGGGTCCTTGATTATGTAAGGCTGGTGTCCAATTCTTTGATTCTGCTTTCAGGAAGAGAACAAAAAACAATGAAGTGATAATACTCAAAGAGGTGAAGGGGGGGGGACCAAAAAACTCAATGTACACAGTATAATCAGACAGTGTCCTTTCATAGCTCTCTTGCATTTTATAGACAGCAATTTACTTAGAAATAGGTCTTGCACTGATTTTTTTACAGCAGCAGCTTATGCAGTGCTTCTGAGGATAAATAGTTAAGAGCTATTTTTCCATAAATTAGCGAGAGAGAAAACCCATAAAATTTGTCAGCAGGCTTCAGAAGTGTGCTATTTTCAAGCAGTACAAATTGTGACTGGCTCAGCACCATATGCTATTTAATTTTCTCTAATGTATGCAAGCACCCAAATTGCACTGAGGTAACTGGAATGCTGTCAGCTTGAAGATAATACTACATTACTCTAACAGGTATAGGGCAAAGGCCCTTGGTAATCATTGGGAAAGATGGTCTTTTTTATACATGTGCTAGTTGAAGTAAATACGTTGGAGTGTTGCATAGGGAGAGGCCTGGAGTGGAACACAAATGAAACTTTTCCTCCCCTAGCTCTCCGTTTTTTTCCTAATCTACAGTTTAAACAAATGCTCACTAACATAATAATTTGACTATTATAAGAGGCTACAGTGTTGGACTAGAATGGGGGAGACCCAGGTTCAAATCTCTGTCCAGCCATGAACCTCATTGGGTGACCTAGGGCAACCATCTTGTAAAGTAGCCTCTTATCCAGAGTATAAAATAAAGACAGGTCTGCTAAAATACAGAGACTATGGGTACAAAAGACTGAGGGACACGGTCACTCTGACAGCTTGGAGCCAGTAGCTCTCCCCTCCACTACTAAGGAGAAACAAACCAACATGGACACCTGTGGTTGAATGATGTGTCTCCTAGATCGCTGGCACGCAGCAAAAGCCTCCTCTGTGTGATTTATATATTTTTTTTCTCTAGTCAGAGGAGACAGTCCATTTGCTGGAACATCATCTTGCCTTCTTACAAATGCTAATGAATCTTGATAGAGACAATGGGATGGGCCCATTCACTCCCTTCTCCAAGCAGGGAATAGTGGTGGAGGTGGTAATTGCTAGACAGGTTGCAGGAATGGAGACAACAGGAAAAGAAACTGTTATGTATAGGGTTTGTAATATACAATTCCTGCCAGGTTTATTGGAGCCAGGAGAGCAGAGCTTGGGGACTGGAGAACAATGGACAGTAGGATCCAAATAACTGCTGCCCTGCACCAATCACAGACCCCTGCCTGTTTGAATGAACCAATGGCATGCTTGCGCAGGAACTTAGAGTGTATATAGGTTTGGCCCATAGGGCCTTGGTCAGTCTTGTTGGGAGCAGCCCTTACCATGCTGTCTCTAATAAAGAGCTGTTATCAATGTTTCCTCGTCTCCTTGATGCTGTCAACCCACTATATTATAGTGGCGATGAAGGTGGGATTCTGGTAGGCAACCAGCAACTGGTACCGCACCGTACCTCACAGTAGCTGCACCAGCTCCGTGCATTGCACCACCATCGCTGAAGTAGATTGCCAAGCCAGGACTGGAGATGAGTCAGGACCAAGCATCCAGCTCCTCTGGTGCTGCTGCAACAGCAACTGAACCTCCGAGACCCAACCCCGACCAGGCTGCTGCGTTCAGGCCACACAGGCACCTTCCTGAAATCAATCCCATGCAACCAGAGCAGTGGGAGAGATGGGAGAAGAGGCTAAATTTCTACTTCCTCTACCATGACATCACAAATAAGGTAAAGAAGAAACAGCTATTGCTCAGCCTTTGTGGAGAGGACGCACCGGAGTTGGCAAGTTGGACACACCTGATGTCGCCTGTGAAGCTAACCGACAATGAGGCCACCTACCAGGCCATCATGGAGAAGTTTACAGAGCACTTCTCACCCTGGCCAACGCAGATGTCCAGGTGGTTAGAATTTCACAAACAGGACTAAAAGGCAGATGAGCCCGTTGCCACATTCCTGACGGAGCTGTGCCACCTCACCCAAGACTGCGCCTTCACTAGATGAAGCCCTACTGGACTGCTTTGTGGCTGGCCTCTGGAATGAGAAGATACAGGCAAAGCTGATGAGACACAAGACCCTCAAACTGGTGGATGCCCTGGATGAGGTTGTCACCTACGAGAAATCACACAAAGAGTGGTGCACAACAGGAGCACACCAGATCGCCAGTGGGTCCAACACAGAAGACTTGGGTGAGGAAGACACACTAAAGACACACCAGGCCCTGAAGCGCCAACCATCACATGCAACTGAGTAGGCCCCGTTGGGAGGATGCGCCAGTTGCTGAGAAGCCCACGAGCATTGTTCCTGCAAGTTCTGGAATGCAGCATGCCATACCTGGGGAAAGATGGGACACCTAGGTCATGTGTGTCAGTTGAGGGCACCGCACCAAGGGGGCAACCTGCAACAGAAAGATGGCCGCCACTATGAGGTCACATTCGTGGAAGATGTCCAGGCACTCACCATGGTGGGGGATCAGGTATGCCAGCTTCCCATGCCCTCCCAAACAAATAGACGGCAGGCCCTGTAAGATGGAGGTAGACCCTGGGGCAGGTCAGACGGACATCTCAACCTCCACATTCAGCGAGCTGTGCCTGGGGAAAGAGTCCCAGTTACACCCGTCCCTGTTCATGGTTCGCGACTTCCAGAAAAGGGAAATCGCTGTCCTCGGGGTGGGAAAAGTCCATGTTCGATACGGCCAGTTCTCAGGCAAGCTCTCCCTTATTGTAGTGGAGGGGGACTGTGTAGCTACTAGGGCGGTCCTGGTTCAAAGACCTGGGAGTCCAGGTAACAGGTATCCATCAGGCCCCCACCCGAAAGGACTTCCAGAAGGTGTGCAAAGAATTTCCCGCTGTTTTTGATGGCACCTTGGGAACGTACACCGGACCCCCCCCCCCATGTCCTTACAACTGGACACAAATAAACAGCCCATAAGGCTGAAGGCTCGGTGCGTGCCCCTAGCTCTGAGACCTAAGATCGAGGAGGAGCTAGACCACCTCATGGCCCAAGGGGCCCTGGAGCCGATGGCAAACGCCAAATGGGAAACCCCTATAGTCACCCTAGTCAAGCCCAATGGCAGCATGAGCATTTGTGCAGATTATAAATGCACAATTAACAAGGCATTACAAGGCCATGCTTATCCGGTCCCAGTGGTCAGTCATGTGCTGGCCTCTCTAGTGGGGGCTAAGATTTTCAGGAAGCTGGATCTGGCTCAGGCGTACCAGCAGCTTCCAGTGGACACTGCCACCACAGAGGCACAGACAATACTCACGCACAGGGGGGCTTTTAGGGTCAAACGGCTACAGTTCAGCATCAGCGTGGCCCCGGGGATCTTCCAGAACTTAATGGACTCTCTCCTTAAAGGGATTCCTGGGTCCAGCCATTCTTCAATGATGTGCTGATTGCCGCAGCCACAGAAGAAGAGTTCGCGTCCCGCCTCAGGGCCGTTTTGCTGTGTTTTAATGGAGCGGGATTGAAAGTAAAAAGGGAAAAGTGTGAGTTGGGGATTTCCACCATTGACTTCCTGGGGTACATGGTGGATGCGGTGGGAATCCACCCAGCAAAGGACAAAATCAGGGTGATATGTGAGGCACCAGCCCCCAAAAACAAGGCAGAACTACTATCGTTGCTGGGGCTCCTCAATTTTTACTATGCCTTTCTTCCCAACAAGGCAGTTTTAGCAGAACTGTTGCATTGCCTCTTGGACAAGAGGGCCCCGAGCGGTTTGGGGTTGCTGGCAAGCAGCTGGCTTTCAGGCAGTAAGAGGCATTTTAACTTTCAAAAGCTTGTTAGCGCACTTCAACGAGCAGCTGCCAGTTGTCTTGGCCTATGATGCGTTGCCATACAGGGTGGGGGCAGTCTTGACACACATGCTTCCAGACGGCCAGGAGGTCCTGGTAGCATACTATTCCCGCATAATTGCAAAAACCAGAGCGCAATTATGCGCAGATTGACAAGGAGGGCCTGGCCACTGTAGCAGGAATAAAAAATATTCACGATTATTTGTATAGCCAGCCCTTCACCATCCACACTGACCACAAGCCTCTTCTGAGTCTATTTGCCCCTGACTGCCAAACGCCGCAAATGCTCTCCCTGGGTCTTACGATGGTCTATCTTCCTTGCGGGGTACCAGTACGACCTCCTATACCAACTGGGGAAGACGATGGGCCATGCAGATGCATTGAGCCGGCTGCCACTGCCCTCTATGGATCCTGATCCTGCCCCGGCGTACCAGATCATGTCATTGGAATCTCTTCCAAACCATCCAGTGCACGCCAAGGACATTGCCCGCTGTTCCAGGAAACACAAGACCCTCTCGCGAGTTCTGGACTGGATGTGAAAGGGATGGCCTACAGGCTGGGTGGGGCTGGAATTCTCTGCATTTGTATCCTGCCGGAATGAATTATCTGTATACAAGGGGTGTCTATTGTGGGGTAACAGGGTGATCGTACTCCCAGTTTTAAGGCAATGGGTCCTCAATGCGCTACATGAGACGCAACCCTGTATAGTGCGCATGAAGGCTCTGACCCGCAGTTATACCTGGTGGCCGGGATTGATGATGCCATTGAGTCCTGGGTAGCTGGTTGCCAGCCATGTCAGAAGATTCGCCCAGCTCCGCCAAGAGCTCCAAGCCCACAGTGGGAACACACACGTAACCCCTGGTCCTGCCTGCATCTAGATTTTGTGGGGCCCTTCCAGGGGCAGGTATTCTTCTTAATCATAGATTCCCACTCCAAGTGGTTAGAGGGTGGCTCTAGGGGCACTCCGAAGGGTTTTTGCCACACATGGTCTGTCCGACACCTTTGTCTAAAACAATGGGATGGCATTTGCTTTGGCCGAGTTCCAAGACTTTTGTGGCTGCAATCTAAAAATGCACATAAGGTCAGCCCCCTTCTATGCTGCCACAAATGGCCAAGCTGAACATATGGAGTGAACAACCAAGGAATCGCTCCGCCGCATCATCCAGGGCGACTGGAAAGCCCCCCTAGCTGAATGCCTACTAGCCCAACACTACACCCCTAGTATGGTTACTGGCCGAAGCCCAGCAGAATTGCTCATGGGTAGGAGGCTTAACACATTACTAGACCTCATACACCACGATCAGGCCCCAAACCTACAGGAGGTACCTGAGACGGCCCAGGCACCCCAAGGGTTCAACACAGGGGACCCGGTGTTTGCGAAAAACTTTGGGAGGGTCAGCATGGATACCGGCTTGAGTCTCTAGGGTACTGGGGACGGTAATGTATGAAGTCACCTCAGAAGGGGGATTCACAATGAGGCAACATGTGGACTAGTTACAGTCCCAGGAGGCACCGGGAGGTGGGGTGGTGAGCCCAGATGACCCACCTGCTGACATCCCAGAGTTGGAGACAGAAGAAGCTGACGCCCCGGCTGCTGCGGCTCAACCAGCACCTGAGCCCCAGGGGGAACCGGAACATTTGGCCGAAACTGAGACTCAGGAAGAACCCGAACCATCAGCCATGGTACCAATGCCACCGGCCCCCCAGCTCACAGCACCCAAGGTCGCAACCATTCCACCGGTGGCCCCAGCGCTAAGATGGTTGACATGCGAGCAGCGCAAGCCTCTGTACCTACAGGATTATGTGCAATAGGACTTGTGAACTTAGCGGGGAGGGATGTTATGTATAGGGTTTGTAATATACAATTCCTGCCAGGCTTATTGGAGACAGGAGAGCAGAGCTTGGGGACTGGAGAAAAATGGACAGTAGGATCCAAATACCTGCTGCCCGACACCAATCACAGACCCCTGCCTGTTTGGCATGCTTGTGCAGGAACTTAGAGTGTATATAGGTTTGGCCCGTAGGGCCTTGGTCAGTCTTGTTGGGAGCAGCCCTTACCATGCTGTCTCTAATAAAGAGCTGTTATCACTGTTTCCTCGTCTCCTCGATGCTGTGAACCCACTATATTATAGAAACCTTGACCTGCGCTGACCAAGATCAAGGGAGAGGGGAAACGGAGGGGAGAAAACTTTGTTGTTGTTGTTGTTGTTCAGTCGCACAGTCAAGTCTGACTCTTTGCGATCCCATGGACAAAGTCACGCCAGGCCCTCCTGTCTTCCACCATCCTCCGAAGTCTGCTCTAATTCGTGTTTGTCACATCAGAAAAACTTTGGGCAACAGTAAATAGCTCTTTTTAGGGATGCAGCTGGCAGGAGGACTCTGAGCTGAGGCCTCCAAGTAGGCAGCCATTTTTGACCATGCTGTCAGCCTGAAGGGCTGAAGGATGCTGGAAGGTAATGGTAGCTCTGTAGAGAAACTAGAATCACTAAGTTGAAGGCCTTGTATTATATTTTACCAGCAGATATGGCATGTTTAGAGCAGGGACAGAGGATCTGTGTTTCTTACCAAGTTGTTTTGTTTTCCTTTGCTCAGTCTAGTGCTGTGCTAAAAGTATGCTTGCAAACATTTTCTCTTTTAATAAACGGTTTATAACTTTTAATTCTGGCAATGGTTCTCTGTACCACATGGACCTCTACCATTTTGGACATGCTATTTTAACAGGGGAGCCCTGGCGAAGGGGAACAAGCAGTTGGCAACCAGCTATTCCCCCAGGGGTATACAAGGCAGTAAATGGTCCCCATGGTAGCCAGGCAGCAGGAGATACAGAGGCAAGGCTTCAGATCTGGCAAGGGGAGCTGGGAGTTCTGATCCTCTCTGGGAAAACTTCTATACTGATCAGGCAGTGGCTACTCAAGAGTAAAAGAAAAAGCCCCTCCAGGGATCTGGGAACTCCCTAGGAGGGCAGAGTGGACTAGGGCCTGCAGGCCAGAGCAGATTCATTCAGCTACGGCACCCAGGCAAATATTCCCTCTATGCCCCTTCCGTAAAACCACCCAGATACAACCAAAACATTTAATGAAATCAAACGGGCTCTCAGTGTTGTATGTTTTCTTTGCTGACACCCTCACATGGGTGGCTGGATGACATCCGAATTATTTAAAAATAATTTAAATGATTAAGTAAGAAGAAGAAGAAGATGAAGATATTGGATTTATATCCCGCCCTCCACTCCGAAGAGTCTCAGAGTGGCTCCCAATCTCCTTTACCTCCCCCGCCCCAACAGACACCCTGGGAGGTAGATGAAGATACTGGATTTATATCCCACCCTCCACTCCGAAGAGTCTCAGAGCGGCTCCCAATCTCCTTTACCTTCCTCCCCCACAACAGACACCCTGTGAGGTAGATGAAGATATTGGATTTATATCCCGCCCTCCACTCCAAAGAGTCTCAGAGCGGCTCACAATCTCCTTTACCTTCCTCCCCCACAACAGACACCCTGTGAGGTGGGTGGGGCTGGAGAGGGCTCTCACAGCAGCTGCCCTTTCAAGGACAACCTCTGCCAGAGCTATGGCTGACCCAAGGCCATTCCAGCAGGTGCAAGTGGAGGAGTGGGGAATCAAACCCGGTTCTCCCAGACAAGAGTCCGCACACTTCACCACTACACCAAACTGGCTCTCTGAACATGTAATGAATATAGTATGCTAATACAAGTATATCTGCTTTAAGAAGCCGCTGGGCGCTACATTTTATTTTAGCTTTTCTCCCTGGTTCTCACCTTCACCAGTAAGGTCCACCAAGAGCCACCATGTTCACTCCTCCTTGAGGAGGACAGAGGGATGGTGACCAGCTGTTCACTTTGGCCTCATTTTCTAAGTAACGGCCAGAGTACAGCTATTTTCTTGGCCACAGAATAGGAGGAGGGAAGGAAGAAGACGCCTGTGCCAAGTCTCTCCCACAGATGGCGCTATGCCTATGAGATTGGAAACGGCCAATATTTCAGCAAGCCCCATGGCTTTCACAGAAGCTTGGATGTTAACAGGTAAGAGTGCTTGTTTTCAAGCTATGTAAAAACATTTCCCTGGTGATTTTTCAAGAGCAAAACAGATGTGGGGGGGGGGTCTCTTCTCTTAATTGGTTGGCAATTCTGAGTTTGTATGTAGAATCATGCCTTTTAAAAAAAATTACCAGATATAGTAAAGGTGAATTAATATGTATCATTCATCCGCAACATCTGCTCTAAGCTGCGTGAAACAGCTATTGTAGATCAAATATCTTAAATGGAACATATCGCTCCATCCTATACCCAAAAATTTCAGCAGACACAACTGCGAAATATTGAAATGTGTATAAGTGAAAGTGGAAAGGCTTCTTAAGAGTTTCCCCACTGCTTAAAAACATTCCACACTGAATCTCTGACTGTGGGGACATCTGGCCATGGGACATTTGAGCTTTTTCCAAAAATGCCCCACAAGCTGTCTCAGCTGTGTTCTTGCCTCCTTTCTGCCTGTAGACCTAAAGGCTGGGCGTGGCCAGAGCATAACCTGAAGGGCAAACACCAAAGGGCTCTTGGCTTTTGGCTCAGGGGCAGATGATAGCTAGCCTAATGAAGCGGCACCCAATCAAGATGTACTTAGGTGTTGTTGTTGTTTTATATATATAATTTAAGTAATAATTTTGTTTGGCAATTTCTGTCGGTCGCTTTGAGTCCCTTGAGAGAAAAGCTGCATAGAGGAGCTTTCAACACATGAACAGAATCTCTTACCGCAATGGCAACTTCATTTCAAATAATCTGAATTCATTTACAAGCCCAGCGTAAGTGGGAAAGATCACCTTGTCCTGCCACATTGTTGTCAACATCTGTAAGGATTAGTTTCACAAATGTTACATAGAAAATTCAGAGTTCAGATTCCTCTAATTTGTTGTACAAGTTCTCTCTCAGGGTGAGCCTTAATTCCCACTGAGGGGGTTAACAAGCATCTAAGCCATATGATAAACTGCAAAAACAAATTCATTCCAGAACCGTTCTCCCCAGCATCTCATTTTCTATGTGGACAGAATGCTTTGGATTGGAAAGGCATTCAACCATGTTAGTCACCACCTGGTTGCTAAGGCTGTAGCAGCATAATATGAGATATTATGCTGCTGTTGTGTTATGGCAGTGATTTGCCGCTGGATTTTCCTATGAGAGGAGGCAATCCAGGAAGGAAAATATTGCTACAGCACAAACCCGGCCAGAACAATATTCAAGCACTTGTTGATGCAGCCCAAAGCCCACACAGGCTAAGCATGTTAGTGAAAATGAGGTTGAAGTGACCAGGTCTGCCCATAGGGGAGTGCTAAGCACAAAATTCCAGGGGCCCAGTTCACTCTGGGGAGCAAATCTGTATGATGCTAGGGGAAAAAACTGTTCTAAATCAAGCATATTGACTGCATTACTTTAAATGTGAAAGGGGATCAAGTGTAGTGTTAAGAAGACAGAGGGAATCTTTATCTGGGGGATCTTGGCAGCCCTGGAAAAGGCAAAGTATTTTTGAATGGTTTTGTCTTTATAGTTGTCTTCTAAGGGCTATTTTTAAATGGGAGTGTTAATGATCCTCAGTTTCCTTAGATGTAAGTGGCCACAATCAGGTCTCTGAAAAGGCACCATACAAATTTTCCAGACAAATGAAGATGTCCTATGAAGCTGCCTTCTACTGAATCAGACCCTTGGTCCATCAAAGTCAGTATTGTCTACTCAGACTGTCAGCGGCTCTCCAGGGCCTCAAGCTGAGGTTTTTCACGCCTACTTGCCTGGACCCTTTTTAGTTGGAGATGCCGGGGATTGAACGTGGGATCTTCTGCTTCCCAAGCAGATGCTCTACCACTGAGCCGCTGTCAAATGAACCAAATCCAGAAATGCAGTCCTAAATAACATAGTAGGTTGGATTCTAGGATAATGTTTTGGAAAAGGAAGGGGGTGATTTTTACCAGAAAAAAACACCCACTTCTGACTCCTAAAATTCATCCTTTCTATTTTTCCTGAAGCTCTTATTTAGCAGACAAGCTTCCCGATGAGTTCAATGCACTGCAGTGGGAGAGGGGAGGCAGGGAAGTTCAATTCTGTTGCTTGAAGGGCCCTCTATTCGCACAAAATCACCACTAGCTTCAACTATTGTGTATTTCGTTTCTTTCTTTGCATTATTTATAGTCCACCTTTCTCAATGAGACTCAAGGCAGGTCACACAGTGTATGGCAATATGATCAACAGGATGGGGCAACCACAAAACAATGCAATAGAATTTGGATTGTAGAAATCTGGAATCAAGCTGATATCTGGAACAGAGCTGGAGCAAAGTTGAAAGAAACCCTAAGCACTTGGGGAGGGACGGTGGCTCAGTGGTAGAGCATCTGCTTGGGAAGCAGAAGGTCCCAGGTTCAATCCCTGGCATCTCCAAAAAAAGGGTCCAGGCAAATAGGTGTGAAAAACCTCAGCTTGAGACCCTGGAGAGCCGCTGCCAGTCTGAGAAGACAATACTGACTTTGATGGACCAAGGGTCTGATTCAGTATAAGGCAGCTTCATATGTTCATATGTTCAAACATGATTCTTGAAATGATGCAGAAATTACACAGTAGGAGCCTACTTACAGAAATGATCAATATGCACTATATATAGTAGTATAGTCCACAGCACCTATCCCTTTAACAAAGCATCTTTTTGAACCATTTCATTACAGTACAGATCTATTACCTGTGTAGAAGGTCCTTCTGAATAGTTTAGTACGGGTTGCAGAAAGCCAGGAGAGCTGGAGACTTCCTGATCTCATCAGGTAGGCCATTCCATAAGGTTGGGGGGGGGGTCACAACTGAGAATGTACATGTACAGGCAGTTGTTGATTTTGCCCATCTTCAGGATGGCGTTTGCAGAAAGCCCTGCTCAGATTGGTGAAGCTCCTGAGCACAGGGAGAGAGGCATTCCTGTGGATATAAGTGACTGAGACCAGGATAGCCAATACCTTGAATTGAGCCCAGTAACCAATGAGCATGGAGTGACTGAAGAACAGTCATGTCCGTCTAGCTCCTGATAATAATTGAGCCATGGAATTCAGCACCAGCTGGAATCTCTAAGCTGACAAAACTCTCTACTGATGATAAAATATTATTCAGAAAACATTTTGATAGCACCCAGAAGCATGACAATAAGGATGACATTTTGTGTTAATCATATCTAATTTTTCAATTTAAAAAAACAACAACATTAAGGTACAAATTCTGACCAAATACAGAAATATCCCAGGATAAGTTATAGACTGTACTAACCTCTATTAACTCATAATGAAAAGGAAGGGCAGTTCAAATGAGGGGAACTGGTAGCTTTAGGCATGCTATATGTGTTGCTCTTACAAGGCATTTTATCATACCTTTGCCAGTTTGAGAGGAAAAAGGGCTAAATAAATGCATCAATAAATACGCAATTCTTTGAGTCTTTATTGATATAGCAATGTATAATGGAGGACTGGCATTTTCACTGCAAAGAATTTTAAATTTCTTGACATTTTAAAGCTATCAAATAAGGTTTTCTCAATAAATATGGGCCACAGTAATATTACTCAGCATCACAATGCAGTCGTGTCTGATGTAAATTATGACATCCTCTAGAGTAAACTTTTATGGAATCATATTGATTAATACAATGTTGATATAATATTACTGTTCATATATCATTTGAAACATGGTTATTTAAACGAAATTTGGTTAGTGTGATTGAGTTCATTATTTATGGTTAATTAGAGTCCATTAAACAAGATTCTGAAGCCCAGCTCTGAGGATGGTTTATTAATCACAGTTTATCTTAACTATGGTTCTATGTAATGACTGAATGCAGACATCATGAACTTGGTTTCAGCCCTCCCAGGCTGCAGAGAGAAGACAGTGAAAAATTGTCAAAAATCACAATTTCAGTGACCATCTGTGAGCTAAATCCTGTTTGCTCAAACTACTTATGGTTAAAAGAAGCAATGCATTTCTGTTATATTTTCTCAGTATAGCTGGAATTCAAACTGCAATCGGAATTTTGATATTTTGAAAATGAGAGTTTTCAGCATAAAAATGTAGGCAATGTTTGGGTAGTTTTAAATAAAAGCTGCTTTTCTTTCTCTTTTTTGTTGTTTAGTCGTGCAGTTGAATCCGACTCTGCGACCCCATGGACAAAGTCACGCCAGGCCCTCCTGTCTTCCACCATCCTCCGAAGTCTGCTCAAATTCGTGTTTTTTACATCAGTAACACTGTCCAGCCATCTCATCTTTTGCCGTCCCCTTCCTCTTTTGCCTTTTGTTTTACCTAGCATCAGCATCTTCTCCAGGGAGTGTTCCCTTCTATTTGGTGGCCAAAGTATTTGAGCTTCAGCTTCAGCACCTGACCTTCCAGGGAACAGACTGGGTTGATTTCCCTTAGGACTGACTGATTGGATCTTCTTGCAGTCCAAGGGACTCTCAAGATTCTTCTTCAGCACCACATCTCAAAGGCATCTATTTTTCTGCGCTCGGCCTTCCTTATGGTCCAGCTCTCACAGCCATACATTACTACTGGAAATACCATCACTTTGACTATGCGGACTTTTGTTGGCAGGGTGATGTCTCTACTTTTTAGCATACTGCCCAGGTTCGCCATAGCTGTCCTCCCAGGGAGCAAACATCTTTTATTTTCATGGCTACAGTCACCATCTGCAGTGATCTTGGATCCCATAAATGTCAAGTCTGTCACTACTTCCATGTCTTCCCCTTCTATTTGCCAAGGTGTGATGGGGCCAGATGCCATGATCTTAGTTTTTTTGATGTTGAGTTTCAAGCCTACTTTTGTACTCTCCTCTTTTAGCCTCAACAAGAGGTTCTTTAGGTCCTCCTCACTTTCTGCTATTAGAGTAGTGTCATCTGCATAACTGAGGTTGTTGATGTTTTTCCCGGAAATCTTAATTTCGGTTTGTGCTTCATCCAGGCCAGCATTCCGCATGATGTACTCTGCATATAAATTAAATAAGCAGGGTGACAATATACATCCTTGTCAAACTCCTTTTCCTATTCTAAACCAATCAGTTGTTCCATATCCCATTCTGAAAGTTGCTTCTTGACCCTTATACAGGCTTCTCAGGAGACATGTGAGGTGGTCTGGTATTCTCATCTCTTAAAGGACATGTCACAGTTTGTTGTGATCCACACAATCAAAGGCTTTAGCATAGTTAATAAAGCAGAAAAAGACATTTTTCTGATACTCCTGTGCTTTCTCCATAATCCATCGAATGTTGGCAATTTGATCTCTAGTTCCTCTACCCCTCCAAAACCCAGCTTGGACTGCTGAAGCCTAGCTTGTAGGATCTTTAACATGACCTTGCTGGCATGTGAAATGAGTACAATGGTCCGATAGTTTGAACATTCCTTGGCTTTACCCTTCTTTGGGATTGGAATATAAACTGATCTTTTCCAATCCTGTGGACCCTGTTGTGTATTCCAAATTTGTTGACATAATGTGTGCATTGCTTTAATAGCATCATCTTTTAGGACTTTGAAGAGCTCAACTGGGATATCATCGTCTCCACTCACTTTGTTGTTAGTAATGCTTTCTAAAGCCCATTTGACTTCACACACCAGGATGTCTGCCTAAAGGTCATCGATTTCATTGTCATGGTTGTCAAGGACATTGAAATCCTTCTTGTATAATTCTTCTGTGTATTCTTGCCACCTCTTTCTGATCTCTTCTGCTTCTGTTAGGTCCCCAGTATTTTTGTCCTTTATCATGGCCATCTTTGCACGAAACGTTCCCTTGATTTCTCCAATTTTCTTGAATAGATCTCTTGTCCTTCCCATTCTATTATTTTCCTCTATTTCTTTGCATTATTCCTCTCCTTGCTGTTCTCTGAAAATCTGTATTCAGTTGGGTGAATCTTTCCTTTTCACCTTTGCCTTTCACTTTCTTTTTTTCCTCAGCTATTTGTAAAGCCTCATCAGACAGCCACTTTGCTTTCTTGCATTTCTTTTTCTTTGGGATGGTGCTGATTGCTGCCTTCTGTACAGTGTCACAAACCTCCGTCCATAATTCTTCAGGCACTCTGTCTATCAACTCTAGTTCCTTAAACCTATTCTTCACCTCCACTGTATTTTCATAAGATATGTGATCAAGGTCAAACCTGAATGGCCTAATGCCTTCCCCAGTTTTCCAGTTTAAGCCTGAATTTTGCGATGAGTAGTTCGTGATCTGAGCCACAGTTAGCTCCAGGTCTTGTTTTTGCTGACTGTAAGGAGCTTCTCCATCTTTGACTGCAGAGTATATAATTAGTCTGATTTCTGTGTTCCTCATCAGGTGATGGCCATGTGTAGAGTCACCTTTTAGGTTGTTGGAAGAGGGTATTCTCTATGACCAGCTTGTTCTTTTGACAAAACTCTATTAGCCTTTGCCCGGCTTCATTTTGTTCTCCAAGGCCAAACTTGTCCGTTGTTCCGGTTACCTTTTGACTTCCTATTTTGGCATTCCAGTCCACTATGATGAGGAGCACATCTTTTTTTGGTGTTAATTCTAGAAGGTGTTGTAGCTCTTCATAGAACTGGTCCACTTCAGCCTCTTCTGCATCAGTGGTTGAGGCATAGACTTGGATTACTGTGATATTGAATGGTTTGCCTTGGATACAGACCGAGATCATTCTGTCATTTTTGAGATTGTATCCCATTACTGCCTTCCTCACTCTCTTATTACCTATAAAGGCCACACCATTTCTTCTATGGGACTCTTTGCCACAATAATAGATGCAGTGATCCTCTGAGTTAAATTCACCCATTCCCATCCATTTTAGTTCACTGATTCCCAAGATGTCGATGTTCAGTCTTGCCATCTCTTGTTTGACCACATCTAGCTTACCTTGATTCATTGATCTTACATTCCACGTTTCAATGCAGTATCATTCTTTGCAACATCAGACTGTTCTTTCACCATCAGACACATCCACAGCTGAGCGTCCTTTTGGCTTTGGCCCAGCCGCTTCACTCTTTCTGTGGTTACTTGAACTCTCTTCCCCAGTAGCATATTGGGCACCTTCTGACAACAACAACAACAACAACTTTTATTTGTATCCCGCCCTCCCCGCCGGAGCAGGCTCAGGGCGGCTAACAACATGATTCATACATTGATTATACAAAATTGAATAAAACTACATTTAACAGTTTAATTAAAATTCTGGTTAAATTTTAAAATTAATAAAAAGTGCTAATGCTATGTTTACTTTTATGATGGCGGTTTTCTTAACAATTTCCTTCTTCTTCAGTGAAAGCCAATCGGAAGAGGATGGGCTTACAGGCCCTGCGGAACTGTTCAAGGTCCCGCAGGGACCGTATTTCCTCTGGAAGTTGGTTCCATAGGCTTGGAGCCATAGAGGAGAAAGCCCGGTTACGGGTGGTTTGCAGCTTCACCTCTTTCGGTCTGGGAATGGTCAACAGGTTTTTCCCAGCCGACCTCAGTGCTCTCTGGGGTTCATATGGGGAGAGACGGTCCCTAAGGTAGGCAGGTCCTCGACCATATAGGGCTTTAAGATGAGACCTGAGGGGCTCATCTTCCAGCACCACATCTTTTAGCCTTTTGTTTCTGTTCATGGAGTTTTCTTGGCAAGGATACTGGAGTGGTTTGCCATTTCCTTCTCCAGTGGATCACATTTAGTCTGGGTTCTCAGCTGTGGCCTGTCCATCTTGGGTGGCCATGCATGGCATAGCCCACAGCCTCATTGAACAGCACAAGCCCTCTCACCACAACAAGGCAGCAATCCATGAGAGGATTGCTTAATCTTACATGATGCTTAATCAAGAGTTACTATTTATCTCAGATGATATGTCTCTATGTTATGGTATTCAAGCAGACTTTCAAATGGAAAATTGTTCTGTAGTGCAATTCATTTTCTTGCAGATATACGGATTCACAGCTGAGGAGTCATAAGGAAATACTGGATATTTATATAGAATCCCTTCCAAGCAATTGGGGGGGAGGTGACCCCAGAAGTCATGAAAAAAAATTGTTTACCCATTTGATTTGGGGTTAAGAATCTATTTGGCTACTGAGCTTTTGAGCCAGTTCATACAGTGCCATGGTCAGACCACTACACCCTAAAGGCCTGTATGGCTGTGTCTGCACAACCCTATTTAGGTGGCGAGCATATTTTGGCTCGCCCATGGAGTCAGATGGACACTATGCATTTTCAGATGGCACTGAGGGATCCTTGGCCCTTTGGCGACTCATTAGACAGTCTAGCGGAGGCGTGGCACCAACAACTCTCCGCAGCCATTGACAAGATCACTCCTTGGCATCCTCTTCATTGCCAGGCTCAGCTGGCACCATGGTACACCCCAGAACTGTGGCTGATGAAACAGCGACTAAGATGGCTAGAGAGGCGTTGGCAGTGTACTCGCGACAAAGTGACAAGAACATCTTATAGACTGTTTATGAAGTCCTATGAGATGGCCATCAAAGCTGCAAAGAAGGCTCATTTCACAGCCCAGATTGCGTCTGTGAACTCTTGCCTGGCTCAATTATTTAGTAGTATTCAGTCACTTACAAACTTGCCACAGAGCAAGCCAAATGATAGCGAATTGGAAATAGGCTGCGAGGCTTTTGCTGATTATTTTGCAGATAAGGTCTTGAAACTCCACCGGGACCTCCCCACCAATTTAGATACAGTATGAGAACTCGAGGCCCTGAGCCCATCACATGTTCCAACGCTGGACCATTTCGCTCCACTTGGTCTGAGGGAAGTCGACAAGGTCCTCTGTTCTGTGCGTCCGACTACTTGTGATCTGGACCCATGTCTGTCCTGGCTGATAAGGGCGTGCCAGACGGAATTATTGGTGTGACTTCAACAGATCATTAATAGGTCCTTGGCAGAAGGGACCTTCCCTACGGCCCTCAAGGAAGCAGTGGTTTGTCCACGTCTCAAAAAACCATCCTTAGACCCGGTCAAATTGGCCAACTATTGACCAGCCTCGAACTTGCCCTTTCTGGGCAAAGTCATTGAGAGGGCAGTGGCAGCACAATTACAGGGGGTTTTGAATGACACTTCCGTGTTAGACCCATTTCAGTCTGGTTTTCGCCCAGGACATTGGACGGAGACAGTACTGGTTGCCCTCTTGGATGATCTCCTAAGACATCTGGATCAAGGCGAATCAGCAGTATTGCTGCTATTAGATCTGTCAGCTGCCTTTGATACAGTTGACCACCAGCTGCTGTCACACTGCCTTGCCGACACAAGAATTCAGGGGTCTGCCCTTCAGTGGCTTATCTCTTATCTCCAAGGTCGATGACAGAGGGTAGCAGTAGGGGAGAAAAATTGTATGCTAGACATCTTTTATCCAAATTGGAATCATGGGTCTTTGACAATGATTTGTTAGCACCATATCAAGTAGGATTCAGACAGGGTCATTCCACCCTGGACCATTGTATATTACTACAACACCTGGTTACTTTAGCGAATCCCAACCTTCGGAAAGCATTTACGAGGGCTCGCTTTGATTTATTACCTTTATTGGCCAATGAAGGTCGCTTTAGGCAGATTCCTTATTGGAAAAGAGTTTGTATTTGTGACCAAACTTCTATTGAGGACCTTCCTCATGCCATGTTTTATTGCCCTGATTTTAACTCTGAACGGAATAGGTTTCTGGGTCCTATTCTGTTGTCTCTTCTTGGAAAGTCAAATCAGGAGAAACTAGTTTTTTTACTATCTGATAGAGATAAATACACTACTTTTCAAGTTGCAAGGTTTGTGGCTGTTGTTATGGAAAAGAAAATGAAGATTATGCCTCATTGATCGCTCTCTATTATCACTCTCAGTTCCTTTCTAGTGTAGTCCTGATTAAATGTTGTTGATGTTTTAAATTTTAAATTTAGATTGTAAAGGTTCTAAAAGTTTAGAATGTATAGATTTTTAGGCTTTAAAATTTTATTGATATTTTATTCTAGATACTTTTAGGATTGTATGACTTCTTATCGTAGTATGGAATGAGGTACTGGATGTTGCTTTGTGTTTTCTCTTTGTTCCCTTTTATTTTATTGTTGTATTTGGTTGGTTGCTATGGCAATATTTTGCTAATGCAATAAAGATATTGTGTGTGTTGTGTGTAGGGGAGAAGTTGTCTCAGAGACACCCACTAGTGTGTGGGGTACCTCAGGAGGTGGTTCTCTCCCCAACACTATTCAACATCTATATGTGCCCCCTCGCCCACATAGTCTGGAGTTATGGGCTGGGATGTCACCAATATGCGGATGACACTCGACTCTACCTCCTGATTGACAGCCAGGCTGACTGTGTCCCAGAAAATCTGGATCGGGCATTACAAGCCACTGTGAAATGGCTCAGACAAAGTCAACTGAAATTGAATCCAGCAAAGATGGAGATTCTGTACCTAAGCCGAGGCGACCTGGGAAGGGAGATCCCTTTACCAACCTTTGATGGGGCGCCTTTAGTGCCAGCTTCAAAGGTCAAGAGTTTAGGGGTACTCCTGGAGCCTTCATTATCTATGGAGGCCCAGGTGGCAGCCACTGCCAGATCTGCATCCTATCATCTTAGGCAGATAAGACAGTTGGCTTCATACCTGGAGCGTAGCAACTTGGCTACAGTAATCCATGCAATGGTCACCTCGAGAATAGAGTACTGTAACGCCCTCTACATGGGGCTGCCCTTGACTCAGACCTGGAAGTTGCAACTGGTGCAAAATGCTGCAGCCAGGTTAGCATTGGAGCTGCCTTTACTGGTGCACATCCAACCTGTACTGGAGATGTTGCACCGGTTGCCTGAAGTGTTCCGGTTCAAAGTGCTGATCATGACCTTTAAAGCCCTATATGGCTTGCGACCTGTCTACCTCCAGGACTGCCTTTCCCCACATGAGCCCCAGAGAGCACTACAACCAAGTTCGTTAAATCTGTTGAAGCTCCCCAGGCTAAAGGATGCCCATCTGACCACTACAAGGGCAAAAGCCTGCCCTCTGGAATGCCATCCCTGAGGAGACTAGGGCCCTGCATGATTTATGACAATTCCACTGGGCCTGTAAGACAATTCCACTGGGCCTATCTGTTCAGGCAGGCTTTTAATAACTAACTGGAGGTACTCTTAAAATCTACAGGGTTGTGTACTATCTACCCCACGGTATCAACATAAACTATTTTAAACCGGACAGAACACCCTATGAATTGTATTTAAATTGTTTTACTATTTCAATGTTTTAATAATGTTTTATTGGTATAAGTGAATCTGTCATCAAATCGTGACTGTTGTTAGCTGCCCTGAGCTCGTTCGGGGAGGGCGGGATATAAGTGCAGTAAATAAATAAATAATACTTTCATTGGCCAGAGATTCAACATCTATGGTGCCTGGTAATGTCTTAAAACAGAATTTCTGGAATTGATGTCTGGGTTTCCCTGGGGACTTGTAAGGGTACTGCTGCAGGAGGTCTTGTAAGGACAGAGGACTAGCCTCCCTGAAACAGTGGAAACAGTGCCCTCTCAGTCTTCTAGAAAGGGAACAGAGACACTCAGACTAATTCCTCACTGGCATTTCCTCTGCCCATGTGCTTCTTCCCTCACCGGCTCAAGCAATGGATTCCCCACTAGTTGCTCAGCGGTCACCTTTGACATTGCAGCTCCTTCCTATTATTATCACAGCAACAGGATGCTGGTTTTTTGGCATTCCAGTTGCCCCGACAGAAATGGGAAGGAGCCCTAAAGCAAGAAGCACCGCAGAGCGACTGGTGTGGAATCAATGGCTTGAGCCGATGCAAGGAGAAGCGCAGGGGCAGAGCAAATGCCAGTGAGGAATCAGTCTCAGAGAAAAAGGATGAAATTGGACATCAAATGATTAACAGAACTGTGTTGAAAGCTGTACAATACTAGAGGGAGCCATAGGCGAGGTTCTCCACAGACTCCACCCCCAAATTTCCAGGAGTTTTCTGACCTAGAATTGGCAACCCTACTATCATATCCTCTGCTGGTGGCCACGGGGGAATGTGTCAACCCTAGCCCAACATTTGCTAGCAATGCTGCCTTAGAATTAATTTCCCACTGGAATTCTGTGCTCTGTTACATAAACAGCATGCTCAAAAAATCAAATCTAAAAGGTTTGAAAATCCTGGGGCATTTCCCAATAGGTAAGCATCGCAGACATAGGAAGAAACTACTCAGGCTGCAAAAGCCTGCATTCCAATACACATTACCTCAGTCAGATGCAAAAAGATAGGTGGGGGTGTTTTCCATCCACAAAACGTAGATGCACGTTTCATATTGCTGATGTTTTTCTTCAACATGTGTATGAAATTTATACCTCATTCAAGAACGTAGCTTCCATCTGTTCTGTTGCGTTTAGCATTTAAATATTTTAAAAGCAGATAATTATGCACGCTCAAAAAGCTTGCAGACTAACAGAGTTACACCCTTTTAAGTACCCTGATATCAAGGGACTTAAAAAAGTATAATTCTATTTAGGATTATACTGTTTGTGATGTACTCAGGAAAATGTGTTTATCACATTGCCTCCCCCAAGGAGTTCAGGGAGATGTTAATTTTATCTTCGCAAAAACCCTTTGAGGTTAGTTAGGTTGAGAACTCTTCATGAGGTTCACAACAGCTAAACAGTGATCCAAAGCCAAAATTATGCACTACAAATTCTAGAGCTGTGCTTTAATGGTAGAGGATCTCCTGGGCATACAGAAGGTCCCACGTTCAATCCCTATCATCTCTATCTTTTTTTCCTTTTTTTTTTT
Source organism: Heteronotia binoei (assembly GCF_032191835.1). Lineage (NCBI taxonomy): Eukaryota > Metazoa > Chordata > Lepidosauria > Squamata > Gekkonidae > Heteronotia > Heteronotia binoei. The sequence goes on from NC_083230.1 coordinate 14,206,333, forward strand.
AAAGGACACCTAAGACCGTAGAGAGTTGCTTCCAATCTAAGTAGGTGTTGCCTGACGTAGCCTGCCCTGAGCTATGGGAGACCGGGTTGGAGAGACTGCAATATTACATTGAGCTGTGGAGTCATATTCCCTTCTCCTCCCCATGATCTTGAAAGGAGCGGATACAAACATGAATGGGTCCATTTCAAATATGAGATTATTTTTTCCTCCTAGCATATCTCTAAGGAAGTATGCATGCAAATAAGCATTCAAGCCATCATAATAACAGAAAGGGGTAGGGCAAACATAATAATTCCTGTCTTCCCATCTTGTCTAAGGACAAGCAATGTATGAATAAGAACATAAGAGAAGCCATGTTGGATCAGGCCAATGGCCCATCCAGTCCAACACTCTGTGTCACACAGTGGACAAAAAAAAAATTATATATACACACACACACATATACACACACACACACATACACACACACATATACACACACACACACATACACACACACATATACACACTGTGGGTAATAGCCACTGATGGACCTCTGCTCCATATTTTTATCTAACCCCCTCTTGAAGCTGTCTATGCTTGTAGCCGCCACAACCTCCTATGGCAGTGAATTCCACATGTTAATCACCCTTTGGGTGAAGAAGTACTTCCTTTTATCCATTCTAGCCTGACTGCTCAGCAATTTCATTGAATGCCCACGAGTTCTTGTATTGTGAGAAAGGGAGAAAAGTACTTCTTTCTCTACTTTCTCCATCCAATGCATTATCTTGTAAACCTCTATCATGTCACCCCACAGTCGACGTTTCTCCAAGCTAAAGAGCCCCAAGCGTTTTAACCTTTCTTCATAGGGAAAGTGTTCCAACCCTTTAATCATTCTAGTTGCCCTTTTCTGGACTTTTTCCAATGCTATAATATCCTCTTTGAGGTGCGGTGACCAGAATTGTACATAGTATTCCAAATGAGACCGCACCATCGATTTATACAGGGGCATTATGATACTGGCTGATTTGTTTTCAGTTCCCTTCCTAATAATTCCCAGCATGGCGTTGGCCTTTTTTATTGCAATCGCACACTGTCTTGACATTTTCAGTGAGTTATCTACCAGGACCCAAAGATCTCTCTCTTGGTCAGTCTCTGCCAGTTCACATTCCATCAACTTGTATTTGTAGCTGGGATTCTTGGCCCCAATGTGCATTACTTTGCACTTGGCCACATTGAACCTCATCTGCCACATTGATGCCCACTCACCCAGCCTCAACAGATCCCTTTGGAGTGCCTCACAATCCTCTCTGGTTCTCACCACCCTGAACAATTTAGTGTCATCTGCAAACTTGGCCACTTCACTGCTCACTCCCAACTCCAAATCATTTATGAACAAGTTAAAGAGCATGGGACCCAGTATTGAGCCCTGTGGCACCCCACTGCTTACTGTCCTCCACTGTGAAGACTGCCCATTTATACTCACTCTCTGCTTCCTATTAATTAGCCAGTTTTTGATCCACAAGAGGACCTGTCCTTTTACTCCATGACTCTCGAGCTTACTAAGGAGCCTTTGATGAGGAACTTAATCAAAAGCTTTCTGGAAGTCAAGGTAAACAACATCTATTGGGTCTCCTTTGTCCACATGTTTGTTCACCCCCTCAAAGAATTGTAACAGGTTAGTGAGGCAAGATCTTCCCTTACAGAACCCATGCTGAGTCTTCCTCAATAACCCGTGTTCATCAATGTGCCTACTCATTCTGTCCTTGATAATGCTTTCTACCAACTTTCCCGGTATTGAAGTCAGACTGACTGACCTGTAATTTCCCGGTTCTCCTCTGGAACCCTTTTTAAAGATGAGGGTGACATTTGCTACCTTCCATTCCTCAGGAATGGAGGCAGATATCAACGAAAGATTACATATTTTTGTCAGAAGTTCCACACGTTCAACTTTGAGTTCTTTCAGAACTCTTGGACGTATGCCTTCCGGACCTGGTGACTTATTAGTTTTTAATTCGTCTATCAGTTGTAGGACCTTCTCTCTTGTCACCTCAATCTGACTCAGGTCTTTCAACACCTCTTCCAAAATTAGTGGTTCTGGAGCGGGCAAACACTTTTCGTCTTCCTCAGTGAAGACGGAGGAAAAAAATGCATTCAGCTTCTCAGCCATTAAAACCTCAATGTACTTGCAGCTGGCTGAATGATGTGTGATTAAACTGAAGAATATCTTAGCAAAGGCACCAGTGTAGATTTAAAGAGTATAAATGAAGCAGGGTCACTTTGGGAGGAAAGGATATGGTACATCCAACACATTTCCTCTAAGCCATTAACTGCTTGTTTGTCACTTTCTCCGGTAGCAAATGTAGAAGGAGGTGTTCTCTTTTGCCTTTCCAAAAAAGGGACACTTTCAAATTATCTGGACATCCATCTGCTCACCAAAAACATTAAAAAAAAATCTAGATACAGAAGAAGCATCAGTAAAAAGGGGAGGTATTAGAATGACATGTTTCAAAGGAAACTGAATTATTAAACAAGTAGTCCACATACAAAGCACTTTCTTTGTAACCTGTAACTAGTAGTTGGCTTTTCCCTTCAAGCATCAGCTTTTGTATGGCTTCCAAATTAATAAAGCTAAAGAAAGATTTCAGGTTTTCACGGCTGGTAATGTCATTAGGGTTTTTAGAATCTTTCGGGCTCAAGTGCCATGTTCTACTGGAGAAAGTTTTTCTTCCAGACGTTTCGTTCTCAGCTGCGGAGAACATCCTCAGTGGCGTTGCAGCCTGAGCAGGCGCTCAGACCTTCACTCAATGCACAGCAGCCAAGAAGGTCAGAGCGCCTGCTCCGGCTGCAACGCCACTGAGGATGTTCTCCGCAGCTGAGAACGAAACGTCTGGAAGAAAAACTTTCTCCAGTAGAACACGGCACTTGAGCCCGAAAGATTCTACAAACCCTAAAGCTAAAGAAGTCGTATACTCTTATAACTTATCCCATTATCCCCATAAAGGGCCAGTCTAATGTCTTTAAAAATGCCCAGCTTTTTGTCACTATAATTCCTCATGGCAACAAAGTATAACACAATTGTTTTAAAATGTTATTGAAGGCCCCCCCCCCCTTCATTTTCTGATTGTCAAGTTTTTACCTATCTGCAATCTTTTTTTTTTTTTTTAGGAGGAGGCTCCTTTCTGAAATAAAAATAGCCCAACCTTTACATTACAGGTCTGGATAGTACCTTTTCCTATTGCCATCATCCATTATAGCATAAAAGCCGCATGATGAAAAAAAGTAGCCTTTAACATGTGAGATGTTAGTAAATGACAATGTGGGACATGTGAGATGTGAGTAAATGACAATGGCAACTGTGATGGACTGTGATGGACAGCTGAAGACTTGTGAAGTGTTAATTCATCACAGAAACAGAGAGTCTTGAGTGACAGGCTGCTACAAGCCATCTGATTTGTTAGCATCAGCTGAACAGAAAAAGTCTTGAGAGAACTGCATTTTGGGAAGAGATTCAGTCAGTTTTCTGCCTTGACCGTGTTGAATACTGACAGTCTGATTTCAGCCTTAACTGAGAGCAGTTTAATACAGATGGAGAACTGGGGGAAAGTTGGCAACAAAGTTTGTGAAGTTAGATAAATTTGGGTTAAAGAAAGGGGATAGATCTTCTATTGAGAGGAGAATTTCCTTACCCAGTCAAACAAGGAGTTAACTCTGGAGAGACCACTGGCCTGGTGTGAGTAGAAACAGAAACTGATAACAGATGGGCATTTGGGGGCAGTCAGGAGGCTGTCCTGAAGCCTCCACATACTCACCCGCAAGCCATCCCCATCCCATCCATGGGGCAACATGGGCACGTTCAGATGGCCATTGCACACCATTCCTGTTCCCATACACTTTCCGTAATCATGTGCATGCACGTGCATACATGTCCATTCATGTGCCTACGTGTGCATTGACACACATATGTGCACACTGAACAATTTTAATTTTAAAAACTGGATGCAACTTGGGGTGGCTTGGCAGTTTCACACTACCAAGTCACCTCGCTTGCACCCTTCTGCTTGCAGATGCCAAGGAGTCGACTGGCATGCGGCTCAAAAAATTTGCTTCTACTTTACAAGTGGTAGCTTTTTCAGTCGCACTGCGGAGGCTGGAGGATGGGGTGAGGACGGGACAAGGACAGGCGGCAGATGTTTGCGTGTGGCGGGATTTTGGGGGTCAATTTCTGAGTCGGCCCAAAGTGCCGGTCTGTTAGCGGCCTAAGAGTCAGTTAAAAACTCAAGACAAGTACTGGCATTTCAAGAAAAGGGATTTGGGTACTGGAAAGAGTGTGTCAGTCTTCTGGAAACCAGCATAATCACAGAATACTCAAAGAAAGTATACTAAAGTTGTTATGTATTGACTTAAGATGGTACCGCATGGCGACCCCTACAGAAGGCGACCCCTGGGTCCCCGGATGTAGCTCGCCGGTCGCCCCGCCCACCAAGACCTGTGGCGGGAAGTTGAACTGACCAGGATTGGCCTGGTCAAACCAGGGGGGCTGTCCGGGCGATGTATATAAGCGGGGTCCGGCCCGCGTGTTCTTTTGTCTGGTAATGTACTCCCAATAAAGAATGTTGCCTTCAAACCGTCTCGGTTCTCAGTACATTACAAAAGTTTTTAGGAAAACACTGGAACAAAAGCAACTCAACATAAATATTTAAGTAACTGTGAATAGCTTAAGAAACTCTTATTAGCCTGAAACATAAGAGCTAAAGACTGTGCATGTGCTGGTTTTACCTCAGAGTCATCTATATTGAATCACCTCAGAAATTTTAACCTCTGATCTCACCTGACCTTTTCCATCTATGTAGAATAAAATATTTTGTTAATTTTGAATTTTAAAATGTCTCAAGTGCCATTTTCAGTGGTTTAAGGATGACCCCGACCTTTCACCCAGGTACCTGGGCTGAGCCAGCAGTAAAATATCATACTGAGAGAGGATGGGACAGCCAGAGTTCTTCAGGAAAGAAGAAAACAGACCACTAGGGCTGCTCAATCAGAAAGGCAAATAGAAACAGAGATAAAATCTTGCCTCTGAGGGAGCCAACATTGCCTAAATAGGTTCTATTGGATTCTGGCCACTACATGGACCAGAGGAGGAACCTTCAAAGGATAGAATGGAACATGCATCACATCAAGATTGTGGAAGAAGTCTTAAAGTGTGTGTGAGGTCTCCCATATTAGAACCCTTAGGGCAAGTCTAGATAGTGATCTCCTTATGTTCATATAGAAGGACTGCAAAGAATTATGGAGGTGAGGTCCATCAATGGCTACTAACTATGGCGAACAAAGAGAGTCTCCACATTCAGTAGCAGTAAACCTCTAGACATCTGTACAAGGAGGCAATACCAAGAGGAACTGTTTGGGGCTTGATGAAATAGAATTCTGAACAAGATGGACCAATGGTCTGATCTTCTTACACTTTTATTCATTGCAGTATCACATGTAACTTGTATCTCACTGTAAGCCGGCAGAATACTTTGTCAGTCCACAGCTTAACATGATTGTAGGATCAGTATGGAGGAACAAGCACCGCTACTCAGGACTTGCATTGGTAGTTTCAAGCTCTGCTTTCAAACTGGTACTTTTCTGCAAAGTTCCAGTGTGGGACTGCCAAAAGGCAATTGATGGAAATCACTTTCACCTCTCCTTGGCATAGTCCAGGAAAACATGCCAAAATGGAAACCTTGTGCAATATGATCCCATACCAGTTCCGTTCCTTGACTGCTACATGGGTGCTTTAGTATTTCCTTGTGGCAATTTTTCTCTCACTGAATTAAAAACTAGGGATGTGCAAGCACCCAATATTTTTGGTTTGAACATGAACATATGAAGCTGCCTTATACTGAATCAGACCCTTGGTCCATCAAAGTCAGTATTGTCTTCTCAGACTGGCAGTGGCTCTCCAGGGTCTCAAGCTGAGGTTTTTCACACCATTTTGCCTGGACCCTTTTTTTTTTGGCGATGCCGGGGATTGAACCTGGGACCTTCTGCTTACCAAGCAGATGCTCTACCACTGAGCCACCGTGTTCTGCTCACATGCCACAAACAGACCTTTTTGGTGATCAGTTCAGTAGTTCATCGTTCTGTTTTGTCAGAGCTCAGTAGGTTGCTTCACAATATTTCTTTGCCGTATTTCTTCTTAAGCACACAGTACGACACAGCCAGCTTTTCACACATGCGTGTTCTCGCACAGCCTGATTTGAGTACTGCTACCCCAGCCCTTGTGGTGTAACTGCTCCAATCAGCTGGCAAGTGTATAAATAGACAATTAGATCATTCACAAATCATATAGACATAAATAAAAATCCTATACTTCAGAATTCATCTAAGTAGACCTTAGTAACACTGATCCGTTTTAATCAGCAATGTCTTTGCACATGTGCAGTTTTGTTAACACCTGATGCAAAAAATTCGGATGGGTGTTCACAACTTGGCAGTGCAAACCAAACAGATCAGGCAATCAAACATCGCATCAACACCTTCAAACAAGTTCAGCTCATTGCATTCTGTTCACTGGCCACAAGAAGAAGAAGAAGATGAAGAAGATATTGGATTTATATCCCGCCCTCCACTCCGAAGAGTCTCAGAGCGGCTCACAATCTCCTTTACCTTCCTCCCCCACAACAGACACCCTGTGAGGTGGGTGGGGCTGGAGAGGGCTCTCACAGCAGCTGCCCTTTCAAGGACAACCTCTGTCAGAGCTATGGCTGACCCAAGGCCATTCCAGCAGGTGCAAGTGGAGGAGTGGGGAATCAAACCCGGTTCTCCCAGATAAGAGTCCGCACACTTAACCACTACACCAAACAGCAAGCAGACCTTTAGGTGATCAGTTCAATAATTCATCAATGGAAGCTGATGGTGGATGCCATCATCATGGTGAAATTTTCAGCATTTCTACTAAAAGGTGCATGAGTTTTAAGGATAATTACCTTCTTAAGGATAATTGCTTCCTTGTTTGCAGCAGGGTAGTCCTCACATACGTTGATGTACTCTGCCAAGTACGGCTCAGAGTAAATAGTTCTGATAAATCATTACATCCCTTACTTGAAGGTACTTTTGTGGAGCTGGCTTTTCTTGAGAATCATCTCTGCATCATTTGAGCAATGCAAATTCAGATGGGAGGGCTCATCTTAAATTACCTCAGGATAGCTATTTCACATGAACCAGCACTGGCAGGAAATGTGTCCTCAAGCAAAAAGGTGCATATGCTTCTTTTTGCCTTTCCATGCAATGATGGCTATCTGTCTCGATGCAGAAGAACAACTTTTTGAAAAAAAAGAAGGCTGCTGTCTGTCTGAAATTCACTGAATCAGAGAACATATTCAATTTCATACACTGACATAGCGGGAAATTATTTTTTTCCTCATTACCGACAGAATGCCGCTTTGCTAGATTATTATATCATTCTGAAAGTGGTGATTCCCTCCCAGTCTTGCATACGAGTTTATTATCTACTCCTTTTCACTGTTAACAAGCCTAAACAGCATCCTGAGGCAGGCTTGGACCTGCATCTTAATTAGGCATTTCTTGCCGGGGATATCTTATAACAGGAAAAGAAGCTATTCCAATGAATATGAAAGGGAGGATTAAAAACTTGGATAAGCAGCTGAATAGACCTTCAAGGTCACCTAAAGCAGCACAGGAACAAAATCCCACTGGCTGATTCACCTTTACAGATGTACACATATGGACATTGCAGGTGCCCCACTTCTGTGCTGTCCCAAATTAAACCTTGGACATATTAAGTGCATTATAAGTATTTATCGATTTATTTCTCCACAGTGGAGACCAAAGGTAGCTTCGAGAGTTCTCCTCTCCTCCGTTTTATCCTCACAACAACACTGTGAGATAAGTTAGGCTGAGTGTATGTGACTAGCACATGGGTGCAAGCAAAAGAACAAAAAAAGGTGGAGTGGGAAAAAGGATAGTTTTATTGTATTATAGAGTAGTTTTGTTTCAATATACTGTCCATGCACATCTCCTCTGTGCTTCTTTAGTGGGATCTACAAGAATACAAGTCAAACAAGAATAAATATAATTTAAAAATAAGAGATACGGCGCATGTAGAAAGAGCATAAATGTATCCAGAACAAAACAAAAAAAATTATTCTTGTTTTTATTTGCATTCTTATAAATTCCCCTCAAGACAGGCAAAATGCATAGGGGCAGTATAAGAGGAAACACTGCTGGCATTTTCCCCCATTGTACCATTTTTTGCTCCATGATTGTTGCGGCCCTGTTCTACTGCTCCTGTGTAAGGCCCACAATGTACCAGATTCTACTGTTAAAAACAGTTACAGGGCAGTTTCTGCTGAACTGAAACAGCTCTTGATATTTTATTGCTTTTTCATTTCACTGGGAAAAAGAACATGTTTCCTTCATTTAAGAACGTAAGTCGAGTCCTGCTGTAACAGACCAGAGGCCCAAATAGTCCATTCTTTTTCTACTGGTGGCTAGTTTACGAGAAGCATACAAGCAGATCATGAACTGAAGAACACTCTTCACAGTTCTTTTGTCTCCTGCTGACATTCGGAAATATGCTGCCTTTGAACAAGGAGACTTGATAGAGTTATTGACATTAACAGCACATTTATGTCCTTTCAAAGGACATAATTTTGGCATCCCTAGATACTTTCACAGCACATGTGGCATTACATTATCTGCAATGTCATACCGTCATTCCATGTTCTGTGCAGAATCTCACTTGTTGCATTGGCTTAAAGTTGCTCTGATATCACATGCGTCATGTCATTATAGAACATCAATACATTAATACACAGTACAGTATTAGATGTGCTGAATGCATGATTCAAAGGAGTCATTGGCTGTTGGAATCTGGACTGCACAGATGACTAATGTCAAGGGAGTAAACCATGGCTGAGTGGGGAATTTTACCCCCGCCTCCTGCCCCCAAGTCCCAAAGGGAGGCCCTCCCCAGCACGAACTCAGAGTCCCTCCTTGACGCCCCCAGCTACTTGCGGGGAACCTCTTTCCTGGTGGCAGCAGAACATAGAGAGCGAGGCACCAGCCAGGCACCTATTGCATTGGGGCCCCCTGCACTCCCCTCCTCTCTGTGCCATGAGCAGGACAGCCCCGTGGGGTTGGGCAGGCTGCAAACTCAGGCAGACTGCGGTGATGCATCTGGCACCAGACCACCCTCCCACCCATGGTATCAGTGGGGAAAAGACCCTCAGGGCCGCCTGTCCAGCCTCTCAGCGAGGTGGCTTATTGGTCCCCCTCCTTCCCGCCCCCCAGAGCAAGTGAGCTTGCCCTATTAGACATTCCCTGGGGAGCCCACAGATGGAGTGGCAGAAGGGGGAGGGGCAGATAAGAGCATGAAGCAGAAGCCAGGCAAGAGAGACAAAGCAGAGACACATCTAAGGATTTATTGTGCAGGAACCAGGTGAAAGTTGGACAGTCCTGCAGGGCGCAAGGCTCCACTCTGAGAGGAGGGCAGGAGCAGCTGACTGAGAAGAGCAGGGAGGGCTCAGACTCACCATAACTGGAAGCCTCTCTGTCAAATCCCCACCTGTAAAACAGAGAAAAAGATCCGGAGCACCTGGGGAGGAGTGCCAAGCCACCTGCAGCCAGGGTTGGCAGAGGCTTTTTTTTTTTTTTACAGAACACCCCCCCCCCCTCAGCAGAGGAGGGAACCAGCTGATGCCCACCCTCCTGTCCTGAGTTGCCGCACTCCTGGATTGCTTGCAATTCATCAGCCACAGCAGCACAAGGCAGCATGTTGGCCAGGGACTGTCTGAAAGGGACAGTCACTGACCTGCCTCCCCACAGTCATCAGAGCAGCCGCCGGGCCCCACACACACACATCCATTGCCCTATCAGGGGTGGGAACAAGGCAATGGACAGACCATCTCATTGGAACATGGGGGGCCTCCGGTGGCATGTAGGGGTCACAGGAACAAGTGGCATGGCCCCCCACCCAGCCTCGAGTGAGGGAAGGGGGGAGGCAAGGTTGGTGTGCCTGCTCACACCTACCTGTCTTCATGTGACCGGCCTTGTGAGCTGAGCCTCTGGAAGTCGGGTACCTGTTGGGACTTGGAAACGGGAGAGGTTATCCACAGAGCAGAGACTTTGCTCTCCTCCTTGCATGTCAAAGAGCTTGCCTTGTACTGCCTAAGTGCCCTCTCTGTGCAGCACCCACCACCAGTGCCTAGTCCTCACTCTAAGTCCACACAGCAGGGAGCTCCGAGACAGAGTCCTGTGCCACATGCCCTTCCTAAGGATGTGTGCGAGGCCGCAGCAGAAGTTTATCTAGGGGGAGGGAGTGGCAATTGGGTGTCTGAGAGGGGGCTTGCTGAGCCCGGGTCGCAAGGGGATTGGTGAAGCAATTACACAGCTCCCTAAGGAGTTCGTGGGCTCATTCAGTGGTGGGGGAAGGGTGTTTTCGAGAACAACGGGTGCCTATAGGATGCACCAGCATTTTGCAAGGCATAACTTTGTGCGTCTCGGGGGGGCATGTCAGGGCCCAAAGTTCTTAGGGAGCCAACTAAGCTTGGGCATGCCCCTGACTCCACCCCCCCTCATGCCAGTGTTGGTCTCTCCGCCAGACTTCCACCTGTGCTTGGGCGCCGGGCTGAGGCACCGCTCCTATTGTGGGCCCACCTCCACATAAGCTGCCTCCACTCCTACATAAGTGGACTTAGAGTGGCATAACTCTGACTTACGTGGGTGTGGGCCTTTGTTTCCAAAGGACTTTTGCCCCCCCCCCCTTAGAATTGCGCTGTTAATCATGTTTTGAAAGTTTACAGATAACATATTAGCAAGCAGATATCAAAGACCACAGTGTTGCTTCTTTTGTTGTCTAATCTTGCTGCAGCTTGGATAAGATGTCCCTGTTCTATTGCATAATGTCTTGCCTATTGAAAAACAATTCTTTTTAAATAATACTCTAGATTAAGATATACTCCCCCACACATACCTGATGCCCTACAAGCAATGTTCCCTCTAAGCTCTGGAGTCTTGTGAGCAGAAATTCTACTTTGTGAGCTACTAGCATTAAAGTTGTGAGCTAGTGCATAAATTAGTTAGCTCTGGGGCCATTTTTCGTGAGCTAAGACAAAAATGTGTGAGCTAAAAACTGCGAGCTAGCTCACACTAACAGCTTAGAGGGAACAGTGCCTACAAGTGCACTTTAAATTTTTCTGGAGGTGAAATAAAACCCCTTGAAATTGAAGAAATGCTTGGGAGGGCAGGAGAATAACCATTGAGGCACTGAGATCTCAGTGGGAAACAGAAATGCTACCAGATGTAAATCCATTTGCCCTGATTTAAATAGGATATTAGCATATTAGTCTTCTGTTAGATCTAACACATAAATCAATTTGAAATGACCCTTTGTTTTACTTAGCAGAAGAAAATGAAGCATATGCCGTGTACCATTTCTGCCTTCTTCATCTCTTTGCCCAAAATAGGAGATTTTTAGAAATAAATTAAAGAATAATATTTCAGAGCTCCACTTCCTGGGGCTAGGCTCTGTTAGACTGGGGAATTAAGGTAATTAGACTGCTTATTAAAAAAAACCTCTTGGAGAAGGTGATGAATGGCTGCAACGGAGTAGCTGCAGGCATCTTGATGGACAACTTGATGCAAATATAACGTGGTCCCGTGACCTTCTCTCCTTCCCTTCCTTTAACTCAGAAAGCATTGTGCCAAAGATTCAAGCTGTATAGTCCTGTGGAATTACTCTTTTGGATGGATGGGTGGGTGGATGGACAGACCCCAGACCTGAAAGGAGTGTACATCATTTTCCTTTTTACTCCAAAATGTTGTACAATTCAGATTGTGTGGTCTAATAGCTATATTAGGGACCGCATGATCATCACTCTCTCCATCCCCTTCTACGCAAAAAATGTAGGAAGAGTATGGGGAAAGCATTGTGCCTACTGTTCCTGCACTCAGTCTCCCAATATTTGCAGAAGGTCTAAACAGAGTACAGCACACATACAACTGTCCACACATAGGATCTTCCACCCAATCAGATCTTCAGTGGTCTCCACTTGCACATACAGACCCTACAAATTGTTCTCCCATGCATTTGGCCTACATGCTTTTGACCATGTTGTCAGAAGGTGGATCAGGGAGTCAGTGTTACCTTGCGTCTTCACATGTGATTTTGACTCTTCCCTCCCCAAGTTATTGTATATTTCTATATTAACCCATTAAGGTGTGTGACTAAGCTACCTTAACCACACAAATTCCATAATATAAGATTCAGGCTGTACCATAATATCCATGAGTTAAGATATTGGAGTCTTGCCTCAGTGATGGCTATCCTATGTTCTCCGAAGCATGATATGGTAGTTATAAGATTTCTGTTACTGTATGATGAAAATTAGACCTGACTTCCTCTCCCATTTTCTGAAACAGTGTAACTGCAATCTACCTTCTATTCATGCTGTGGGAAGTGGGAGGGAGGTGGGAGGGAGACATTCCACAAATGGTGCAGAGAAGACCAGGTGGTATACATGGGTGGGAAGCAGTTACATTTGAGAAGGGCAAACCCACTCCCTATCTGTCACAAAAAGCTTCACCCCTTTATGAGCGTACGAAAGTGTATCATGTTAAAGAGTAGGACATTTTTATCATTCACATTTAAACATTTTGAGGAGATGATTTGTGTAATGGGTAGATATGATACATTCGACAGGATTGGACTGGATCGTACACTAAACAGTGTTATATAAGGAATGACAAATAATAGCTCTGCAACTCAACATCTAGTGTGCTTCTGAGGGAATATATTAAGATGTAAACCAAGGGCTCTTTTGACGTACTTTCTCCAGACTGGAAATGAAGAGAAGGGACCTAGGAACGTGAACTGTCACTGAACTTCGCCATGTATCCTGGTGGCCGTAACAATGAATAGGTTCTGCTTGTGTAGACCCAGTAGTTGATTCCGATATTGAAGAACTAAAAAGGACATATTAGCTGAGATACAATAGCTACAATAGGAATGGGAAGCAACAGCGCTTCAAATAAAAGATGCTTTCCTAATAAAGAAATAACTGTTGTAGCATTTCTGCCAGGCAGCCTGTCTTAGGCAATATACAATACAGTACCATCGTCCGGGCTTTTCTGCGTTGTGTTTTTTCATCCGTTCTGGCCCCATTCTGCTTTGGTTTATCCCGATTTCTGCGCACATTTTTGTGTCTGTAGTTTTTAGTTCAGTTTTTTTGTCCCCCTCCCCTTTTTTTTTTTTTTTTTTGTTCTTTTGAGACCACTTTTGCCCAGATGCTTTTTGGAAGGGGGAGCCTGTGAATCTGCCTTTTCCTCCTGTGTAACTTTTCTGTTACTTCTTTGTCCTACCCACTCCCACCTGCCTCTAGCCCACTGTTCAATGATTGGACTGTCAAGATCGAACCACTCTCTCTCCTCCTTTTAAAAACAGCAATAAACTATTGATATACCACTAAAGCATTGTAACAATAAGCTTAGGAGGTTCTCTGAATTCCTAGCTAACTAGCTTGCTTTCGAGTAAGGCTCTTGGCTCTTCCCTCATGGTGATATAAAGAAAAAAGGCATATTACCCAAAGGGGCTAGAAACTTGCTATAAAAATGAAATCCGGGGATTCAGGGAACTTTCGAGGTCTATTGTTACAATGCTCCAGTGATATATAAATATTTTAGTGCCTTTTTAAAAAAAAATGGTGTGTATGCTGCGATACCACTGATGCCGCTACCAATGACAACAGCACCCGCCCATAAAAATTCTCATTATTGAAAGCATGTGTGGAAGAAAAGAATAGTAAGTGTGAAATGCAAGGGAGGGCAAACATGTGGAACAACTTCTTGTGGATTGACTCCCCAAAAAATCAGGAATAGAAGAAGAAGATATTGGATTTATATCCCGCCCTCCACTTCGAAGAGTCTCAGAGCGGCTCACAATCTCCTTTACCTTCCTCCCCCACAACAACAGACACCCTGTGAGGTGGATGGGGCTGGAGAGGGCTCTCACAGCAGCTGCCCTTTCAAGGACAACTTCTGCCAGAGCTATGGCTGACCCAAGGTCATTCCAGCAGGTGCAAGTGGAGGAGTGGGGAATCAAACCCGGTTATCCCAGATAAGAGTCTTCACACTTAACCACTACACCAAACTGGCTCTCCAAGTAAATCAAGTGTGCAGAAAAGTCCTACATCTTACCAAAGACAATGAAGGAATTGTAAATAATGTATGTCTGAAATTAACTGGAGATTCTTACTCTCAGTAGAATTATGCTTTGCAAGAATAAATATAAGCCAGTCCAAAATTCCCTTCCAAAAAGCCACAATCCATTATCATCCATTGACATTTAAAGAGCAATACTTCTAAACTCCTTTTGTACACATTTTGAATGCAGGCAATATTTATTTGTCAAAACATCCATTCTGTTTTTGCAATAGATTGGCCATGAATTGAAAATGATATGCTTTACTGTTATAGTCATGCCACCATACAATAGGGGCGAATCTGGGAATACATTTCCTGCAACCAAAATGTGTTGATATCTATGGGATGGTCAAACTTCGGACTGTCTGGAAACTCTTTCAGTGATCTCTGCTGCAATATAGGTTAAACTTTAACAAAATGCATCATCGAGCAGAATGCAGCCAACAGACACAATATGACACTTCTAATGAAATCTGAAAGGCAGGAAAAAATAGACCATTTTTTGGAATTCAGTGATCATGTGATATCAATAGTTGGTAGCAGATGGAACACTGAAATATTTGCAGATTCCAACTACCATCTGGCCCTAATTTATTACCCATCTGATTGTGGATTATTATTAATATTTGCTTTGTATTACTAAGTGTTTGTTATTTATCTTGTTAAATCACTTCTGCTTTTAACACAAAGACCTTTGCAAGTTTTAGTGATCTATAATTTATGTGAGTCCTTTTGGTGTCCTTAGCTTTGGTCACTGGGCATCAGAGAGCAAGTGTTGCTCTCTGTTAGAATGTTGATTAATTAATTTCTACCTTCCACTTCTCTGGGTTGCAGCCTTGGGTTACAGGTTTAACATGATAAATTCTCTGCAGGATGTCATTTGTCAAGCTAAACACTGCATATTTTTGAACACTTAATGCTATATTTAAATGCTATATTTAATAGTTAGTCCTCACTCAAGTCCCACATTTTATAACACTAATTTCTTGCTTCTGTTCTACATCTTTCTGTGTGTGTATGATTGTGAGTATATATATAGGTCTACGCAACTGGATATGTGTATGTGTGTAAAGTTTTGCTTGTTGTGCAGCTGTTAGCCTAAATCACAACTTTCTTTCTACCCGCTGGTCCTTGTGTACTTACCCTACATAGTTTGCATCCCAAAGATATTAAATGTGGATGACTGAATATCATTGCAAGGTCACATAACTACATTGGCCAAGACAACTAATCTGAGTTATCATAACACTCAATTTACCGAGTAAAAACTAGGGATCTGCATTTGGTTCAGCTGAACCAAATACATTCCCAAATCCCCCTGATTCGGCAGTATTCAGCACTGAATACCACTGAATCAGGCTTGGTACCATTATATGGCAGCTGAATACGGCTGTCCCGAATACCGCTGAATCAGTATTTGGCGGTATTCGGAAGTCTAAGGAAAAGGTGGGAAAGGAGGTTTTGCAGCCTCAGGGAAGTTGCTTGCCTCCTTTCCCACCCTTTGAAGACTTTTCCCACCTCCCCCATAGACTTCCTGGGATCAGGGAAGGAGGGGGAGGGGGAGAGGAGTCCCAACAGCCAATCAAAGGCATGCATTTGCAAAATGCACTGCAATTTGCAAATTCATGAATCTTTGCAGGGCTGTTGTGTTACTGATGGCTGTGCTAATCCCAGCCAGAACCAACATCTTTTTTATTTGGTAAAGAAATAAAAAATACAAGTAAACACAGAGTTCTCTGGCCAATCACAGAGCAGTGATATTTTTTGAAACTGTTCTGTGTAAGGCTAGAGAAACTTTTTAAGGAGTCTGCTTGGCTGGACTCCATTGCTGCTGCTGGACCTGGTCTGAGAGAGAGAGACTGTGCTGCGCTGGCCCTTGGCTTCATCTGCTGCTGCTCTCTGACTCAGCTTTCTTGCCTGGTCTGCCTGGACTGGAGAAGACATCCAAAGGTAAGTCTTGGGGGGGGGGGGGTTCTTATTTTAGTTATCAGGAGAATATAAGTAAAAGGTTTGGCCTGAGTGTCATTATTAGTGTTAAAGGTTCTTTTCCCCTCTGTTCTTATTGAATTTTGTTGAATTTGTTGCTGCTGTTGGGTTGGGAAAGGTGTTTGGTGAGGGTTCTTTGAGGAGAGGGGGTTTGGTTTGGCCTAGGTAGTGTTATTATTGTTAAAGGTTCATTTCCCCACTGTTGTTGTTGAATTTTGTTGAATTTGTTGCTGCTGTTGGGTTGGGTCAGGTATTTGGTGAGGGTTCTTTGAGGAGGGGAGGTTTGGTTGGGCCTACGTGTTACTGTTAAAGGTTCCTTGTTCAATGTTTAAAGAGGTTGTTGTGTTTCTGTTGAATTTGTTGCTGCTGTTGGGTTGGGTGTTTGGTGTCCCTTTTTCCTGGTTGGGGGGGCAGGGGTTTTTTATCACTGTTGCAGAACCTTGTTCTGCATTGCTGTTTGTCTTCTCAGTTTGTAGGGCTGTTGGTTCTTTGAGTTCTTTCTGTTGTGGTTGAGGGCTGGTTTGGGGTTTTTAAATTCCCTCTGGTTGCTTGCTTGGTGGGAGGGAGTTGGTGGGTGGGTTATCAATCAATCACCTTTTATTTGTATCCCGCCCTCCCCGCCGAAGCAGGCTCAGGGCGGCTAACAACAAGAACTCAATACATACATTATACAATATAACATTTTAACTACAATTAATTAAAATCAATTAAAATTCTAAAAACAGTAAAATTAATATGTTTGTGCTATTACCTAGATGGCAAACTTTAGTTAGCAGTTCTAATCAGTGAAGGCCATTTGAAACAAGATGGTCTTGCAGGCCCTGCGGAACTGTTCAAAGTCCCGCAGGGCCCGCATTTCTTCTGGAAGTTGATTCCATAATTGTGGAGCCATAACATAGCCTGGTTCCCTTTCCTGTTTTTATAGAGTTTTGTGGCATCTGAGGGTATTTTTGGTTTGACTAGGGCCTGTAAATAGGCTGCCCCACTAATAAGGATGTTTTTAGGGATTGTGTGTTTTCTAATCTAAAAAAGGTTAATCCAGTATGGAGCTTTGGCATTTTTCAAACTCATCTAGGCCAGATAGGGGCATTTTTAAAAAGACTGTAGGTTTCTTCAAAAAGGCAGATCAGGCTCCCTTTTAAAGAGACTAGGGTTGCATTGCATCTTGCTTTCAGCCACTGAAAGCCAGTGCGTTCTTTGATTTCCATAGCTTGTCTCTAGTCATCAGGGAGACCTGATTTCTAGTTTGCAAGGAAATCTGGTTTGTCCCAGGATCTAGTCAGGAGAAGTTTACCTAAGAGCACAGCAGTGCTTATAACAAGGATTGACTTTATCTCAAGGTAGACTTTTAAAAACTGTAGCCAGGTAGAGGCAGGATCACCTAGTTTCCTAAACCTTACCAGACTACTACCCCCCACCCAAAAGAGGACAAATTAAGGACAAAAAACACCACAACCAGTTTTGGTGGGAGGGTTTTTAAAAAGAAGTCAGGCCACCTGTTGGTTCAGGGTACAGTGTAGTGTCAGTTAGGTTCGTAAAAAAAAACCCCACTCTCAGTTCAGGTTGAGACTGGCCAAAGGCAACATGAGTGACAGGCAGCAGAAGAGGGGCCCTGGGGGCAAGGTTAGGGGCAAGACTAGAGGGGTACAGGGGAGGGGGAGCACTGAAGTTCCACCCCCCCACCTGTGCATACAGCCACTTCACAACCGCCTTCCAGCACTCTGACCTCTGGCCATAGTGCAATGAAGAAGGCCCACCTTGGGCCCTTCATCGAGGCTGCTGCTGGGGCATCCCCAGCAGATGTGCCATTAGGTGCCGGCACTGAGCAGGGGTCTGCTGCTCAGGCAGGCCCTCTGTTAACAAAATTGCTGGGGGATCTCCCCTTAGATGGGGAAATTAGCAAGAGGATGACCCTGGTAGAGTTTAGGAGGGATCTTTTACCAATTTATGGATGTCCAGTTTCAGAATAAAACTCCGACAGTAAAGTAGTTTTTAAAATGTTTACGTAGACATATATGTAAAGATACAATCACATATATACAATCAAACATTCATAAACAAGAGGCTAGAAAAACAGAGATGATCAATAGGGAATTTTAGGGATTATTGCAGAGGGTGATACTACCTTTTCCAGGGGTGGTCTGTGGACCCATGAAGCAGAAGACATGAAGATGGGAAGTGGCCCAAACAGAGTTTGGGGGTGCAAGTCTGTGGTGGGGTAAGACAAGACACACCTGAATGGCCATGAGCTGGCCTTGATATAACCTGATTTGTGCCCTCGGGTAGTGATGTCAGGTGACTTGTGGAATGTATGTCAGATGACCTGTGACACTGCCTGACACCTCTTACACATCACTATTGGCATCACCAAAAGGGGCAGGCTTCCAAGGGTTTGGAAAGATTAGTGAATCATGATGGGTTTACCTAATGTAAACTACCTTAAACAAAGGAAAGACTTGGTCAATTTAGAGCCACATTGTAATCTACTGTAACACCATAGCTAACACAATAGGGATAGTTTGCATGACAGGATTATGTCCTCAGCCACGATCTTTCTCAAAGGCTTCTTCTTTGTATCCAGTGATCTTCAAAATGGGTGACAGGAATAGTCTTAGTTGCATGGGCGGGCGTAAGCAGGCTCTATTGTTTAGCGGCTGGCTACTTCCATTTGCATCTGCATTGACACACCCGGAGTATGTGATGCTCCTGCTTTGCTCTCATGGCACTGAGCAGGAACAAGATGGATCCAAGATCTCTTCCATCATGGCTTCTGGTGAAGGCTGTTCTTGGGTGCTGTCTTCATTTGACAGGAGTGCAGTTGTGTTCTGCGTGGTTTGGCAGCTTCTTGGGGAAGCCTGATCTGAAATCCTTCTATGCAGGGGGATGCACAGTCACAGCAATGTCAGGAACATGCAGGAAGTTTTCCTTAGCTTGGGTGGAGTGCTTGCTGCTGGGCCCCACACAAAGTAAAATGTCCATGTAATTGATTAGACTCAAGTAAGGCTGAGAGTCCAATGTTGTAAGATTTATTTATTTTATTTTTTTATTTGGTGACTTCTATCCCGCCCTTCCCACAAGATGCATGTACTGAATAAAGATAACTAGTCCATAATAACGATGAGTCTAGGGAGTATGGCAACAGGGCCAGAGTGAACCCAGTTCATCAAAGATGGAGGAGGGGACTTGGACTTAAACTCCCTCCCGCTGATATTGCTTGGCCTCAGCAGCTGGAGGAGAGGCAGCAAGAGCATTCCTCCTTGAAGATGAGCTTTGGGGACAGTTTTCTGTCCACAACAATCATCTCAAGGAGCACGCAGAGTGTTGTGGAGAAGCTGAGAAGAAGCTGATTAAGGAGGACCAGCCCCCTTCTTCAGTTCCTTTGAGCACCAGCAGGCCTTCAGGGGATGCCCAGGAGGGGAGGCCGCATGGGGTGGAGTGGGAAAGAGATAGAGACCCCTGAGGTGCCTCCATCTCAGCCCACTTCCCCCCAATGGCCAGCTCCTCCTGCCACCCCAAGACACCATGTTCTGTCCTGAGCCCCTCACAGGAGGAGGCTCCAGTGGATACCTAAGCTGCTGGTCAGCATGGGCATTCATACACCTCCACAGTCTAGAAGCACTTCCAGCTGATGGAGGATCCATACTATGCATAGTGCCAGCTGCGCAGGGTCTGGATCAGTTGTGGGCAGCACCCTGCCCACCTGACTCCAGCAGGGATGCAGAACCACCTGTAGAAGCACCACCAGGCGGAGCTTCTTAAGGTGAAGAAGCAGGCTGGTTCTGGGATGCCCAAGTGGTCACCACCACCCATTCAGGAGGTCAGTCCCACCGTGAGCTCTCCCAGAGAGCTCCACGACAGGGCAGTGACACCAAGCATCTCTGCCAGAGATGTTTGGTGGGGGTGGCACCGTCTTGCCAAGAGGAGGAATCAGACATGGCAGGAGGGTGGTCATCTGGAACATTGCCAGGATGGTCGCTTATGGGCTTCCCTTCTCCGTGACCGAGAATCCTGGGTTGCTAGGGTTGCTCAAGTACCTGGCGCCCTTGTACAAAGCACCATTAGCAGGACCATCGTACCATCTGTTTTCAGGGCGACCAGATCTGTGGTGAAAGAGCATTTGTCCAATGCTGCTGGGAGGACTGTTCACTTCACCTCAGATCTCTGGAGCTCCCAACAAGCGTTTGAAGGGTATCTCTCACTGACTGTGCATTGGTGGCAACCCAGTGAGTTGAAGGGTGGGGGTGGTATTAGCGGTAGGCAGGGCCAGGGCTGCCAGGCCAGCTATTGCTGGCCTTGATGCACACCAAAGCTGTCAACATGCTGCCATGGCGGACAATCTTGGAGGCATCCTCTCACGGCAGTTAGAAAGCTGGGTAGGCAGGGACGTCGCCACGGGTTTTTGTGGTGACAGATGGTGGCTCCAACATCAAAACAGCTGTCCAGCGTCAGGACCCAAAATGCCTTCCTTGCATGGCCCACCTTCTCCATCTCGTGGTAAGGAATGCATTGGGTCAGGTGAACAGCAATGACCGCCGGTACCTTGCTGCGACCCATGAGTACCAACTTCTGTTCCAGAAGTGTCAGCACAACACGGGACACTTCTCACGCAGCAGTAAGCACTCTTATCTGCTGTGTGAGAAACAGACACTGACAGGCATGCCAGCGCACCACCTGATTGGTGATGTCAGCACACCCTGGAACTCCACCTGTGCCATGCTGGAGCACTTGGCGAAGCAGAGAGCGGCCCTGGATGCCTTTGTCTCTGAGACAAGGGCCTTCCAGGAAGAGAACTGTCTCACCCAAGAGGATTGGGTGGTCATTTCTCACACTGTGCAGGTTCTTGGGCCCTTCAAGTTCTACACAGAGATGCTCTCGACTGATACAGTGAGCATTGCACTGGTTGTCCCCATAATCCACATGGCCAGTGAGGACCTGGCCTCATTTCTAGTGCCAGCTCAAGGCCGTGCAGATGTATTTCCAGCAGTGTGCGCCCTGGTTGTTAGGCTGCAGGAAGGGCTTGAGGCCCACTTTCAGCCTCTCATGCAGAGAAGGTCTACATGCTGGCAACCATGTTGGACCTGTGCATTAAGGACAAGATCACCGAGCGGACCAATGAGCTCAATCAGTGGAGAGACGAGCTCTCCCGGAAGGTTGAGTGCTGCAGGGTCAGGGGGGGGCATGATGCCGGGAATTGAGGACGAAGGGGGTGAAAGCAGCTCATCTGACACTGACACTGCTGTTCATCCCCAACATCCCCTAGGCAGCATTTCCCAGCAGGCTAACACCATGAAGATTGCCGAGATGACACTCATTGGGCAGCACATTGGCCCCTCTGGGAGCGGTAGGCACCTGAGAGTGGAGACGGGTGCTGCGATGGTGAGGGATTATCTTTTGGAGCCCTATGAGTCGCAGGAAATGTGTCCTTTGAACTACTGGGTTGCGGAGGAGGTAGTCTGGCTGGCCCTCTCCACTGTGGCCCAGGCATTCCTCTCATGCCTGCCGACAAGCGTGCAGAGAGTGGGCACATCTTCTCACATATGGGCAACATTGTCTGCCCACATTGCACTTGCCTGCAACCAGGACAGTTGAGCAGTTGGTCTTCTTGGAGGTCAAATTGCCTCTTTTCAGCTCCCCAAACACTGATTTTGAGAGTGAATGAAGTGAGCACCTTCTTGTGCCTGCATTCTCTCTTGGTCAGTGCTTGGAAGGTAGTTGGAAAATGCTCTCCCAAAGAGTTAGCATAGAGCCCAAAGTTAGCCCAACAACTCACCACTGAAATGATTGACAGCCCTATCCCACCCCTCATCCCATCCCCAAACCAAAACTGAATGATGATTTTAAAAATCCGCAAAGAAATCCAAATTTCCCCAATCCTCATCCACACATGCCTAATAATAATGAAAGGGCCATTGCAGCCCCCACTGAAACCAACAGCACCAACAGGATTTCCAGGCAGGAATAACCTGATTTTTTTTTAGGGGCAGGAGAAAGAAAGAGGGAGGTGCCAGTGAAGATGACAGGCAGTCATCAGCCACACCTAGGCTGAGGTTTCTCGAACTAGGACAGTGATAGCTTGTGTGTTGCTGCTGAGCTGCGAGAGAAGGAATGGTTCCCTCCCTCTCGCAATCTGAGGCCCTCCCAAAGATCTTCCTCATTTGGGATGTGACTGCGGCTCGCCTCCTCGTGGTACACCCTGGGTAATGCCAAAGAGCTAGATCAGCTGACTGTCCATCACTCAAGGTAAGTCTAAATGCTTCTTGCTTAGCACGTCACTCAGTGCCAGATACAGATATGCAGCTAGGTGCGGTCCACTGCTTTTTAAGTTTGAGACTTGTGTTGTTTGTGGGAGGGCTGGAAACGGAGTTGGCATGGTCAAATAGTGTGTTCTGTGGCAGGGAAGCTGGCATCTGGGTGAGAAACCCAGAACCGGCATGGTTGGTGTGCTTGGCCATCTCTCCTCATGCTCTTTGTAGCAGGGCTGGCATCTGGGTTGGCAACAGCCAGGCCATGCTCAGATTGTGTTTTGTGTGGCAGAGAAGTTGGCAACTGGGTTGATTGGTGTAAGGCCAGCAGGACTCATAGAGTAGATAGATGGATGTAGTGCTTTGGGTCCTATAGAGATTCTCTGATGTGAAGTTAGGTTAGGTTTGGTTGCCCCTGGAATTGGACCCCTGGTCCAATTTTTCTTTTTTTTTTGGCCTTGTGGGTTTTGTGTGGGACAGTCCCCTGAAGCTGCACAGCAGTTTGCGGGGCTTCTCTCCCTTGCACCCCAGAGTCACTTTTTCCACAGTAATTACAGTAGGGGAAGTGGCTGATTGATTTTCTGTCACCGCTGGGAGCAATGAGCCTTTTGGGGTGACCACGGATAGGGACCCCCTGGCCCAATCTTTTTTGAGCTTTGGAGGTTCCTTGGGGGAGAGTCCCCTGCAGCTGCCCTGCAGTTTTGGGGCTCTCCCTCAAACCCCCTGTTCCCCAGCAGCCTTTGAATGTACGCAATGTTGCCATTGAGTTCAATAGATCATAGGGTATAATGGTGGGTTTGGGGCACCTTTTTTGGTTGCCGCTGGAATGAGACCCCCCTGGCCCAAACTTTTTGGGCCTTGGGGGTTCTGTAGGGGAGAGTCCCCTGCAGCTGCCCTGAAGTTTTGGGGGATCTCACTCAAACCCCCTATCCCCCAGCAGCCTTTGAGTACACCCGGGTCTCCCAGATAAGAGTTCACACACTTAACCATTACACCAAACTGGCTCTCAAGGCATCTGTTTTGTGGTGGGGTCCACTATTTCTTGTCAAAATTTGCAAATCACCCACACAATTATCATTGTTGGGGATTCCTGGTTGACTCTTCATCCTATGTTCTCTCTTATTGGTTATTGTGTCGCTTCTTGTTCGTACTATTCTCTAGGTTCCTGAGGGAAGTTTATCCCATACTCCACAAAATAAGCGGGGGGACAGGATGAAAGTTCGACTTACAATTCAGAAAAGTGGGTTTCATTTCTCTACTTTGTAATTAAATTTTCTCCAAAAGCAGTTTTCAAAGTAAATATGGAAAACCTTAATCATCTACTCTGGACATAGCCATTTTGCCTTTGACAAGACCACGCCAGCGGAGTTCTATAGTAATGGAATTCTTGTAGCATCTTCCTGACCTAATTGCTAATGACGTGGCTCAGGCTGTGGAAGGTGCAGAAGCACACAAGAAGGGGGTCTTCATTCCTTCCTCCCAATCTTGATATTCAAATTGCTGTTGTTTCTCTCTTTGCAGGGTCAGAGGAAACAGCAGAGTCCTGTAGCACTGGATAGTTATTGTTCCAGGCTGAGTAGCTGCCACGGCTCACAAAGGAATAAAGAAGTCATGCCACCCTACTTATGTCAGAGCAAAGGCTTACACTTTCCCAACTGTCCTTTCTGAATGGATAGACATTTCCATCCTGCTTTGGAGTGCGGGTGCGGGACTTTTTACCCAAGCCAAAAAGATTTAAAAATGTAACCTCCTTTTCTTCGGCTTACTTTTGTAATTCACTAGTCTTCTGTTTGCTCCAGATATATGCTTTTCCACAAGCCCAATTACTTTTTAAAAATACAAATTGTGGAAACAATTTTCATAGCGGTTATACCCTTCTGTGAGTACAGGACAAACCTCCACGATCATTTTACCTTTTCTAAGCTTATTAATTGGCTTGTGTAACTTTAATCTTCTGGAGTTTTGTATAATCTCTTTTTAATAAAAAAAAGTCATCCTTTTCTTTGTTATCCCATTTTATGCTTATAGACCCTTTTAATTAGAAGTTGAGCTGGCATAACATGAACTAAATGTTACAGTCACAACTCTAAATCTTACCTACTTCCCATGAATAACTTCAACTTAGTCGTATGTACCCCCTCTGGCTTCCAAGGTGCCATTACAGAATACACAGGACTGCGGTTTCCACCCTGTGCCAGCCCAATAACACAATCACATTCGTGTCAAGTCGGCTGATTCAATAACGAGACCTTTTCGATAAAAAGTTTCTAGTTTATTGATATCCTTGTTTCCAACAGCTAAAAGATTGAGAGACTGAGGAACATACAGTAAAAGGTAATCATATAAGGTATCCTTCAAAGGAATTCTTTAGGGAGGGGGTACTATGCAGGGCACATTCACACATTGATGTTATAAATCATTCTCAGGCCGGTTGGCCTTGGGCAAGGCGCCTCTCCCCCGGTGCCCAGTCTGAGAAGGCACTATAATCTCTTTCACATACTTCCATTTCAAAACAACACTACATAACAAAGGAAGGGAGGGGGGAGGGAGGGAGGGAGGAGAAGTAGAGCTAGCAGCATTGGCATACAGTATGGCTTTTACCCAGAATGCTTTCCCCTGAACCAAAGATGACACACAGGCTTGACCAGAGTTGAAGCAGACTTGACAATTCGAGCTGTGGTTCTTCTTAATTCCTGTGTGCTGCAACATATATGATGCACAGGATAAGAGCTTCGGCATTCCACCCAGAATTATTTTCCCCATGTGAAACAGACCCAGAAGACATTATTTTGGGGAACCCATATATTGCCTGTTATGCACATGGGCTTCTCGCCATGTGCAGGCTAAATAGTGCCCCAAAGCAAGTAAGTTCCTGCTGATGAACACAATACTATAATGTACTTACAGAAGTCTCGAGCACAGCCTAGATTACATTCACAGCCTGGATTACAGTATCTAATACCACTTATTTTATAAGAAGGAGGCTACATGTGAACAGATGGTGAACAGAACATTATTCTGCAATTATTTACTTATTAAAGTAAAAAATTCTAAAATGATGGGCAGCTAGAAATACCACTAATTGGAGAGGTTCATGTATGGGTCATTTTCACTTGCTGCATAAAGAAAATTAGATGGGACTAAACTAGATATTCATCAAGTGAAAAGAGCAAGTTGTCCTTAAAAGAGGCTATTTTAAATAGAGAAAGATTAAATGCTATGATTTGCTTTTATTGCACAACAATTTCTACACGTTCTTCCTACATCACATTTAAAATGGGAGCACATCTGCAGAACAGTTTAATTCTACCTGCTGTGCATCTCACACACTGCCTGCCATTCTTATTAGTGCTAGGATTCAGAAAACAAGAAGCCACTTATGAGTCAAGCATAACCCTCTCTGAAGCTGAGTTCACTCAGCAATGGTGATGCATGATTGGGAAATCCTGTTGCATGGAATTTCACAAACCAGTCACGGTATCTCCCCAACCCAGACAGTTCAATTGATCAAATTGTGATAATGTGGATGGGGAGCATAACACTTTTAAAATTCATGTACCAGTGTCCATAGAGACTGCATGCACTGGGGGGGGGGGGGGGATTAAGTTCTATGAAGATGCACTTCCATAATCCCATACCAAGAATGAACATTGGCAGGATTTTTTTGTAGGAAAAACCCAGCAGGAAGTCATATGCATATTGGGCCACACCCCTGATGTCACCATTGTTTCACACAGGGTCTTTTGTAGAAAAAGCCCCTCGGGAATTCATTTACATATTAGGCCACACACCCTAACATCAAGCCAGTCGGAACTGTGTTCCTGTGCGTTCTTACTCAAAAAAAGCCCTGCACACCGAATAAACAAAAATATTCTGAGATCTGTGAGTGGGCATTTCTGTGATTCAGTGATCATTTCAAAAGTTCACCAAATGTTTGTTAAGAATCTCTAAGGCTAATGAGGGAATTATCTAATGTGGCAATTGCTTTAATATCACATTTGAGAATCATTATCTTACCTGTCTCTAATCTGATGTTAAATATATCACATTAAGGAATCTTACTAAAGCTTGGGGCATGCTCACAACACTTAAACACGTCTCCCCAGTTCTGCAGTCACTGGCAAAAAGTGGGTAAAAGAGTATTGTTCTGTCTTTGTTCTTTGGGTTCTGCAAATCAAAGATCAATA
This sequence comes from Heteronotia binoei, assembly GCF_032191835.1. Classification (NCBI taxonomy): domain Eukaryota; kingdom Metazoa; phylum Chordata; class Lepidosauria; order Squamata; family Gekkonidae; genus Heteronotia; species Heteronotia binoei. The sequence continues at coordinate 14,232,935 of NC_083230.1, forward strand.
GGAGACCCTCAAAATAAGATTGAATACCAAGGAGATGGAACATTAGTCAGGACAAAAGCTGAATACTACCACCATCACTAATGCTATCATTAGTAATAATGTACCAGTCAAATATCTGACTGTGAATAATAACAACAACAATATTTATAGCTCAATTTTACCGCAGAAACAAAAAAGAATTTTCTAAAAATCCTGAGGCACACAAGATCACTTACTGATTTTTTTTCACAAACAATTTTATTTTTATTATAAAGAATGAAAAAAATATTGTGTTTACAATCATAAATTTTGTTGATATCCTTTGGAATCGATGGAGCAGGTTTTAAATCATTTAGCAGAATACGGTCGGGTAGCTGGCTTAAAGATTAATACAAATAAATCGAAATTTTTAGCCAAAAACGTGTCGGACCAAGAAATTTTAGAGCTGGAAAGGAGATCAGGATTTCAAAGGGTTAGAAAAATAAGATATTTGGGTTTAATAATATCGGAAAAATGTAGTACAATCTACGAAGATAACTTTGAACCTCTTTTGAAAGAAATAGCTACTTTGTTCAAAAAATGGGAAAACCTGAAAATATCATTTATGGGACGTGTGGCGTTATTGAAAATGATAATCCTTCCCAAAGTTCTATTTTTGTTCCAAACGGCAAATTTTGCCGTAAAGGATGTTTTTTTTTGCAAGGCTGAATCACCTATCTAAAAATTTCGTATGGCAGGGGAAAAAACCAAGAATTAGTTGGAAAAATTTAACAGATAGAAAAGAAAATGGAGGTCTTGGTCTCCTGGACTTCGAGATTTACCATACGGCCTGTGCAATATTATGGTTGAAGGACTGGGTTATGCTAGAAGATACTCGCCTGTTAACAATTGAAGGCGTTGATTTACAAGCTGGCTGGCACGCCAATATGTGGTATACTCAAAAGCCCCAAAGTTATTTTCAAAGACATTTAGTATGTAAAGCCTTACTGAAAATATGGATGAAAATAAAAAGAAAAATTTATGATAAAACACCGAGGTGGATATCTCCGGTGGAGGCCATAATGCGCCCGCAACTGTGGTCTTCGGAGAAAATATTAAGATACACTGATATTTTAGACGAAAATGATAGAATCAGAAAGAAGGAGGATTTAGAAGCCAGAGGGTTTTCACTGGATTGGTGGACGATGATCCAAGTGTCAGCTAAGTTTAATGCGGATAAAAACAAGGGATTTACAAAATCAAATTTTGACTTTGATACAATAATAACAGCTAGAACTGGAAGAATGATTAAGAAAGTCTATAATTACTTCCTTCATCTAAAACTTGAGGAGGAGACTGTTAAACATGTAATGATAAAATGGGCTAAGAATTTAGAGTGTAGCATTACACTAGAACAATGGGAGATTTTATGGAGGAACAACTTTAAGATAATAAAGCCAGTAAATTTGCGAGAAAACTTCATAAAGCTTTTTTACAGATGGCATATCACCCCGATCTTACTTAATAAAATTAATAAAGCGATTCCACCTACTTGTTGGAAATGCGAAGCAACAGCAGGAACGTATTATCATTTATGGTGGTCTTGTAATGTGTCTAAAAAATATTGGTAGGAAATTCATAAAATTCTAGTTGATATACTCAAGGTAAACTTCCCTCTCAAGCCAGAATTCATGCTGTTGTCATTAGTTAGAGATACGGTACCACGGGAGGATGAATTTATTACAGTATATATTATAACGGTGGCTAGAATCTTATTTGCCCAGTACTGGAAATCTAAACTCACACCTAAGAGAGAAGAAATATCTCAAAAAATTTTAAATGTGGTGGAAATGGACATATTAGCTAACATGATTAAGGGTAACGCGAAGGAAAAAGCAAAAGGAAGATGGAAAAAGGTCTATTCATGGTTAGAAAACAATTAAAATGAAATGAGAAGTTGATAATATTATTTCTAGTAATTTATAAGTTACAGTATTTTAATGTTTAAAATGGAGGATAACAGTTGATCTTTGGTTAATTTACCACAGTCTCACCTCATCTGGAATTTAAGTGGATGTGGCAAGATGCCAGAAAGGTTGTCAGAATGTCTAGTTTAAAACTGTTATGGATGATTTGTTTGTATTGAACTATTTGTTCCTTATAGAATTGTATGAAATGATGGGCTAAATAAAATGAAAAAATTAAAAAAAAACCATAAATTTTATCTAATATGGGATACCACTTGGCAACGAAATTCTGAGCTGTTTTTATGGGGTCAATAACGTCTATATCAGCTGTGATTTTATCCATTGTGATAAAGTCCCATATTTTAATAAGCCAGTTATCGATGGTTAAATTATGTGAAGATTTCCAGTCCTGGGCTATAATGGTTTTAGCCATTGTTATAAGGGAAGTAAGCAGAGATATTTTGGAGGAAGATGCATTAACAACTTGCCAATTGTTAAGAAGAATGACATCCATTTGCCTTGGGATTGTAATATCAGAGATAATTTCTACCTGGGATATAACCTTTTGTCAAAAGGATTGGACTATTGGGCATTCCCATATGTTCCCCAGAGAGCACTACGATCCAGTTCACAAAACCTTCTGGAAGTACCTGGCCAAAGGAGGCCAAATTAAAAACAACGAGAGAACAGGCCTTCTCTATAAAGGCACCCCAATGGTGGAACCAGCTGCCGGAAGAGGTGCGGGCCCTACAGGATCTTAACCAATTCCGTAGGGCGTGCAAAACCGCCCTCTTCCAGCTAGCCTTCTAAGATGGAACTTGGAAAAAAAATATCACGCCATCATTAATATAACTGAGGTAGTAGCACCATTAAATTATATTCTTTTAGACTGTTTTTAGATTATTTAAATGCTTAATTGTTAATTGTACTTTATCTTGTTTTATTGTTTTAACATGGCTTTTGCCATGCCCTGTAAGCCGCCCTGAGCCTGCCTCGGCGGGGAGGGCAGGGTATAAATAAAATTATTATTATTATTATTATTATTATTATTATTATTATTATTATTATTATTATTCCCACCAATAGTGAATGGGAGAAGCTACCAAACCACATTGCCGCCAACAGTTGGGAGAGTAATGAGGATCAATACGGGCAAAATGTTGAGGAGTGTGATACCACGTTGACATTATTTTGTAATTCTATTGAAATGTATTGATGGAGTTGATGTGGTATGCTTTGCTTTCCCAGATAATATCCCACTGAGTTGGTGTTAAAAGGATCTTGCCTTCTTGGTGCCACCCAGGGCTTTTTTTTTTAGCAGGAACGCACAGGAACGCAGTTTCGACTGGCTTGGTGTCAGGGGGTGTGGCCTAATACGCAAATAAGTGTGCTGGGCTTTTTCTGCAAAAAAGCTGTGTGAAACAATGGTGATGTAAAGAAGTGTGGCCTAATATACAAATGAGTTCCTGCTAGGCTGTTTCTACATAAAAAGCTCTGGTGCCATCTATTACAAAAAGAAGGTAAAGTAGCGCCATGTTGCAATAAAAGATTATGATACAATTAAGAGATGAGACCTTTAGACTTTAAAGAAAATGGGAGATTTAAATGCTCAAAGTCAGTTTGAGGTCATGAAACAGTCTCATGGAAAGGAGAACTATTTAAGAAGTGACATATTTGTAGGTATTCAAACCATGCAAGTTTGGCAGATATTTTATCCTCTAGTTGGGCTTTTGTCAAAATTTTGTTCTTGGAAAAAAAGTTGAAAAAGACACTTACTGATTGATAAAATGGTCTTACAAAATCGTAAAAGGCTCAAAAGGCAGAAAACCAACCTGAATGTTGGTTGGCTTTATTACAAGAAGGCATTTATCCTCTCCCTCATACATGAATCCTGAAACACTAGAAATGTTAGGCATCAACAAAACTGGAGTAATGTTTATCAAAAATGCTTCTTGAGATCATTTCATTTGGGAAATGGTGTATATATGTGCATGTAGGGTTTAGGCTACTAGACTGTAGAGGCCGCTGGACTGGTCTAAATTGGGCCCCCATACACCTGGGAAGTACAGAGCTCCCAGAATATACCTGTGATCTGACTTGGGGATGTACCTGTCAAGTCCATAGCATTGGCTCCATAGTGTAAACTCAAAGATACAAAACAAGATAACTTCCCCATTTTGTTAGGGTCTAGGCAAGTGCCCTCCATCCTTGCTGTCTTCCTATCCACCCATCCAAGTTAAGGCATTCACACCCAACTACCTCTTCCTCTCAACTCCACCTGCACACTCGGCATACCACTACTCCCATCCATGACATTCACTCACACGCACCCTTGCTGTCTTCCCAGTCATCCCCAACCCTTGGCATTCACTCACCCTCCCCGTACTTGCTGTCCTCCCACCCACCAAGCAGCTGAAACAGATGCAGACTTCCCCTGCACATGCTTGTGTGTCCCCATGTCTGTGGTGATGCAAAGCTCTGAAAGAGGCCCAGAATGGAAATAAGGAAGAATAATTATGGGATGGGGCGTGGGGGGTATGATGACAGTCATACAGATGCTGAAACTCAGCATTCCTTTTGTTTGCAGCACATTTTTGCCACCTGCTCCTGTCATATTTAACCTTATGGCATTTAGCATCAGCATGAGTTTGTGACATGATCTGGGGTTTTTTGCCTGGCTTGGTTGTACTATGATATACCATAGAGTATGCACCTCAAAGTGGCTGGTTTTTTGTAGGGGAACTGATCTGACTTCAGCTTTCTATCTCCTCCTCCCCTCCCTGCAGGCTCTACCTAGGAAAAGTACAGTCTTTTGCCACAGTGTGGACCAATGCAGGAAGGAAGCATCATCAGCAATATAACAGCACAGAGTCCACCCTGCAAAGTCCAGCCCCAGCACACCAGATTCTGCTCCTCAAGACACTCCCAAACCGCCCAATGCACACGAAGGACATTGCGAAGGACAAGACCCTCTCCTGAGTTTTGGACTGGGTGTGGAGGGGATGGCCCACCACCTGGGTGGGCCCAGATTTTACAGCATACGCGTCCTGCTGGGACGAACTCTCAGTGCATAAGGGGTGTTTGTTGTGGGGGAGTAGGGTGGTTGTGTGCCTGCCCCTGCAACAGCGAGTCCTAACTGCGCTACACAAAATCCACTCGGGGATCGTTCACATGAAGCCCTCGCCTGCAGTTATGTTTGGCAGCCCAGGATAGATGACACGATTGAGTCCTGGGTCGCCTGTTGTCAACTATGCCATGAGACTTGACCGACACCACCCCATGTACCAGCCCAACAGTGGGAGTCCACACACAACCCCTGGTCCTGCCTGCATCTGGACTTTGTTGGGCCCTTCCAGGGGAAAACCTTCTTCCTCATCGTGGACTCCTACTCGAAATGGCTCAAGGTAATCAATGTGGAGTCCACCTCCTCCCAGGCTGCCATAGGTGCTCTCTGCAGGGTCTTTGCAACACACGGCCTGCCCAACACCCTTGTCTCCAACAACGGAACGGCATTCACGTTGGGTGAGTTTCAAGACTTTTGAGCCAGAAACTTGATAAGCCGCATTAGGTCAGTCCCTTTCCATCCGACAACCAACGGTCGAGCCAAAAGGATGGTGCAGTCAACTAAGGAATTGCTCCGCCACATCATCCAAGGGGATTGGGAGGCCTGCTTTGCTGAGTGCCTACTGGCCCAGTTTACTATCCCCTGCACAGCTACTGGCTGCAGCCTGGCCGAACTCCTAATGGGCCAACAGCTGTCAACACTCCTGGACTGGACACACGCAGACCGAGCCCTAGACCTGCAGGAGATGCCAGAGGTGATCTGGGCACTCTGTGGGCTCGATACAGGGGACTTAGTGTATGCAAATAATTTTGGGGGTTGCCCTGCATAGATCCCAGCCTGGGTTACCTGAGTATTAGGATCGGTTATGTACGGGGTCACTACAGAAGACGGGTCCACCATTAGGCAGCACATTGACCAGTTATGGTCATGCGAAGTCCCCAGGGACGAGATTGAGGATGACAGTCCCAATGACCTGCCAGTCATTCCAACTTCCCCTTTGACCAAAACAGCCAAAGCAGAGGCCCCAGCGCCAACCCTCCCAACAGCCTCTGGGGACTCTGAACCACCAGCCGAAACTCCAGCATCACCAGCTCCTCCGTCCTCTGCTCGCCTCTCCTCCGGCCCCTCCAGTGCTCAGGCAGTCTATGCGGAAGCACCGCAAGCCTGCCTACCTGAGAGACTATGTCTGTTGAGGCTTGTGAACTAGGTGGGGAGGGATGTTATGTATGCGGACCAAAGTGAAGGCTGATATGGGTGTTCCTGCCAGGCTCATTGGAGCCAGAATGACTGAGCTTGGGGACTTGGGAACAATTGGCAGCAGGATCCAAATTCCTGCTGCCCTGCTCCAATCACAGGTCCCCTGCTGGTTTGAATGATCCAATAATGTGCTTGTGCAGGAACCTTAGTTGTAAATAGTTGGCCTTGTGGGCCCAGTTAGCTAGTCTTTGAGTGCAGCCATATACTATGCTGTACCTAAAAAAGAGCTATGATCACTACCACCTTGGCTCTGCATTGCATTGAACCCAATATATTATAACCTCTGAAGAAATACTCCTGGCAGGGCCAGGCCTTGTCACCTAGTTGCATTATGGCAGCGGCTCCCTGGCCATTTTGGTGGCTTTCAGAGGCTTCATGTGCTGGGAGGCCATTTGTGTGGGCTGACATCTCATTTGAGCATGGACACTGGTACCAGAGCTTGCAATAAACCCAAGTGCCAACTTTGCCACCACATACACCCAGACAACACTATCACTGGACCTAACAGCATTAACTACACCATCTCAGGCTCATTAACTTGCTCATCTTCCAACATTATATATGCCATTAAATGCCAACAATGCCCTTCAGTTCTCTACATAGGGCAAACAGGACAAACCCTACACCAAAGGATAAATGGATACAAATCTGACATCAGGAATTACAAAACTGAGAAACCTGTAGAACATTTCAACCTTCCAGGACATTCATTGGGTGACCTCAAAGTAGCTATTTTACTGCAAAGAAACTTCATTAACAGAATGGAGAGGGAAATTGCTGAATTACATTTTTGAAACTTGAAACAAACACCTCCCCAGGACTGAACAGGGATATTATTTTCTTATCGCATTACATATGCTAAACCCATTCTCACCAAGTAGAGCTATACATCTATTTCAATATATTTCTTTTAGAATAGTGTATCAGAATAATGTCTTTTTTGTACTGACAAACTGGAATAAGGGATATTGGTTGTTTATCTCATTACATATGCTAAACCCATCCTCCACGGTATTCTAATGTATTCTCTCTCTCTCTTTTTTTCCCAAATATGTTTTTATTTATTTTAATCAGCATTATAATTATTTCCATAACAATAGCAGTAGTCCTTCAAGAGAACAGCAATACAAAAATATAATAAAGTGAACTAATAAAAAAATACAAAGCAATTGAGAGTGATTGCAGAATTCACAATTGCTGAGTCTTTTCCAAACAAAAAAGCTTCTATTAGTGTCAATGAACAACAACAGTGAATATAGCACTTTATATACTGAAGAGAATATAAATCCAAGGTAATATAGTAGCATTTATATACTTACAACTTCGTTGAGGTACTATAATGCTATCCTTATCCAACATAATATTTAGAATTTCTTGGTCTATCTACAAAATACATACTTAGAAAGTTTAGTTAGTATTTAAACATAACAAAAATACAATATTAACTGTTACCAATTCAGATAACTTATGATCTATATTTACCAGAGCTGCATATCTGTTACCATTTTAGGTATTTCATTTTGATTTTGCAGATATTCAAGAATCGGTTTCCATACTCGGTTTCCATAATCAGTGAAAAAATCCGTGTACTTAATTTGTGGTTGAGATTGGGTTTTGATGTTGTAAATTTAGTCATTATGTAAAATCACCATAACTTGGAGTGCCATAAGTTTATATCTGGTGGTTTTTCTGATTTCCATCTTTGTGCTATTTGCAATTTCGCAGCATATAATAAAAATGCTATCCTTTTATTAATCTGGGGGGATAGTTTAAGCCCGTGTCTGAAATTTAATAGGAGATTATCAAAACTGAGAGGTATGAGTGTTCCTGTTATTTGTTGAATTCTTTTTTATAATTTGTCACCAGAAAGTGGAAATTTTGGGGCACTCTAACCAGCAGTGAAGATACGTGCCTATTTCAGAACAGTTTTTCCAGCACCTGGGGAAAGCATTTCTAAAAATATGTGATAGCTGTTTTGGTGTTAAGTACCAAAATGACAAAATTTTGAAGTTTTGTTGTATCATTGAGTTGATGCTAGTTTTGTTAAGAACGTAAGAGAAGCCATGTTGGATCAGGCCAACGGCCCATCAAGTCCAACACTCTGTGTCACACAGTGGCAAAAAATTTTATATACACACATACACTGTGGCTAATAGCCACTGATGGACCTGTGCTCCATATTTTTATCTAAACCCTTCTTGAAGGTGGCTATACTTGTGGCCGCCACCACCTCCTGTGGCAGTGAATTCCACATGTTAATCACCCTTTGGGTGAAGAAGTACTTCCTTTTATCCGTTTTAACCTGTCTGCTCAGCAATTTCATCGAATGCCCACGAGTTCTTGTATTGTGAGAAAGGGAGAAAAGTACTTCTTTCTCTACTTTCTCCATCCCATGCATTATCTTGTAAACCTCTATCATGTCACCCCGCAGTCGACGTTTCTCCAAGCTAAAGAGTCCCAAGCATTTCAACCTTTCTTCATAGGGAAAGTGCTCCAGGCCTTTAATCATTCTAGTTGCCCTTCTCTGGACTTTCTCCAATGCTATAATATCCTTTTTGAGGTGCGGCGACCAGAACTGCACACAGTACTCCAAATGAGACCGCACCATCGATTTATACAGGGGCATTATGATACTGGCCGATTTGTTTTCAATTCCCTTCCTAATAATTCCCAGCATGGCGTTGGCCTTTTTTATTGCAAACGCATACTGTCTTGACATTTTCAGTGAGTTATCTACCACAACCCCAAGATCTCTCTCTTGGTCAGTCTCTGCCAGTTCACACCCCATCAACTTGTATTTGTAGCTGGGATTCTTGGCCCCAATGTGCATTACTTTGCACTTGGCCACATTGAACCGCATCTGCCACGTTGACGCCCACTCATCCAGCCTCAACAGATCCCTTTGGAGTTCCTCACAATCCTCTCTGGTTCTCACCACCCTGAACAATTTAGTGTCATCCGCAGACTTGGCCACCTCACTGCTCACTCCCAACTCTAAATCATTTATGAACAAGTTAAAGAGCATGGGACCCAGTACCGAGCCCTGCGGCACCCCACTGCTTACCGTCCTCCACTGCGAAGACTGCCCATTTATACTCACTCTCTGCTTCCTATTACTCAGCCAGTTTTTGATCCACAAGAGGACCTGTCCTTTTACTCCATGACTTTCAAGCTTTCTAAGAAGCCTTTGATGAGGAACTTTATCAAAAGCTTTCTGGAAGTCAAGGTAAACAACATCTATTGGGTCTCCTTTGTCCACATGTTTGTTCACCCCCTCAAAGAAATGTAACTCAAGAAATGAAGAAATGAAACTCAAAGGAGTTTCATATTATTTCTCAGGAGGAGGAGTCTAACACAGTTTTGCTTTCTTTATGTCATTGTTTCTGGAATGAAAGTTGATTTTCTACGTTAAGATTTTTAATTATTTTATACACCTTAGAAATTATGCCCTTGGGGTGGGAATCAGCCTGTTTAATGACCAATTCTAGTTCTGTGAGAGGATGCTTAATAATTTCATGTGCTTTGATTTGGAAAAGTAGGTGGTTTAATTGAAGATACTTAAACCATGGTATCTTAGTTTGTAGTTTAATTTCTATGTTAGTTTTGGTAATGAATTTATTATCTTGAATGAGGTTGATTAGTCTGCTTAAACCAGTGTTGTTGTTGTTTTCAAGTTGATTAGTCTGCTTAAACTAGTGTTGTTGTTTTTTTCAAGTTTAATTTTTTTTTATTAATTAATAAAAACACAATTCTACAAACATCAACTATAACAATAACAATATCTATAACTCAAGCCATCCTGTTTTGTATATGATATACAGAGTAAATATCTAGTAAAAAGCAAAATCTAAGTATTTATCCGGTAATTTACCAAGTGCACTTTGGTCAGCTTGTACATAGGCAAAAAAATGAAACCATTTCTCTATAAACATATTCTTCTCGCTTCCTTTGTCAAATGCTTCTGAATTTTATATACAACCAGCTATTTTATCCATCACTATTAGGTCTCAAATTTTAAGAAACCATTTACGTTTAGAAGGTAGAACTGAAGCTTTCCACTGATGATAAACCAGTGTTATGTAATGCCTTAAAATCTGTATTTAGTTTTCAAGGTGGAGACCAACTTTGTCCTGTATAATATGAGAACCTGGCGATTGCAGGTAAAAGTTTTTGTCTGAATGCATCCCATGTAGATAATACTGGAGATAAAAATAGATTGTGCTTCAAGGATTTATTTATCTCCTTTGGCTGTTGCCATATAATTTCTTTTGGATTATATGGTGATGTATATTCATTAAGCATTTTGACCCAATCTGGAGTCAAATTCTCTTAAAATTATTACTACTTTTGAGATATGTATTGCCTTATAATAATCTATAATGTTTGGGAAATTTATACCTCCAGTTATATGGATACGGTAAAGAGTGGATGCCTGTATTCTGTGATGTTTATATATCCAGAAGAAATTTGGTATTTTTTTTTTGCCATGTTATTAGTTGTTTAGCAGAAATATTAATGAGAATAGTACAAAAAAGGAATATAAATCTGGGCAAAACAAAGGATTTAATCAAATGGTATCTGTCCATCCAAGTAGAGGCTTTGGAGTTCCACTGCTGTAAATTTTTCTCTATATCATTAAATATTTTTACATGATTAAATTTTAGATAGATCAGTTGGGATATTGATTCCTAAGTATGGTAAGTATTCCTTCACATTTCAGAAGTTGTATGCAGAATTAATATTTTCTGACTGTGATATGTCTAAATATAGTTTTGAAATTTGTGATTTGGTATGGTTTATTTGCAAGTCTGAGACCTCACTAAAGGGATGTAACATATTTTGAACCTTCTTCAAGGATTCTGTGGGATGCGTAAGCAGAAGTAATAAATTGTCAGCAAATAAGGTAAGTTTATACGCATGTTTATTTAATGTTATATCACATATACTTTCAGATGCTCTTATCATATTTGCTGATGGTTCTATTGATATTGCAAAGAGCAGCGCTGACAGAGGACACCCCTGCCTGGTGCCTCTAGCTAAAGTAAAAGGAGAAGAAATTTGCCCATTGATTTTTAATGAGGCTTGAGGTGTTTTGTAAATTGCAATAATTGCTGATAAAAAGTTTTCCCCAAAACCCATATTTTGTAATAGTGATTTCATGCAGGGTATTTCTGTGGAATCAAAGGCCTTTTCAGTGTCTAATGATAATAAGACTGTTGGTGTCTTTTTGAGGGCTGTGGATTGTAAAGCATAAAGTACCTTGTGCGTGTTATCAATCAAGTCTCTCCCAGGCATGAAGCCCACTTTATCTGGGCTTATGTAATTAGTTATAAAATTGTTGAGTCTTTTCCTAAAATAGAAGACAATTTTTTTAAAAATCAACATTAAGAAGAGAGATGGAGCGATATGCTTGTGGAAGAGTGATATCCTTGTTGGGTTTAGAAATTACCACTATATGTGCTTGCATCCATGATGGAGCTAATAGAACAGATAATAATATTTGATTGCATGTTTTGAGTAGGGGATCTGTCAGTATTGGAGCAAAGGATTTATAAAATTCTACAGTGTAACCATCAGGTCCAGGAGCCTTGTTTGTTTTAAGGTTTTGTATAGAATCAATAATTCCTTGCCTAGTAAATGGTTTTTCCATCATATCCTTATGTTCTTTAATTTTCTTAAATGGGTATTTTTGAAAAAAATTCTATTAGCTTATTTGGCTGGATATTTTTAGATGAGTATAGATTTTTGTAGTAATCCAAAAAAGTTGTAATGATATCTTGATTTTTAGAGTGAAATGTCCCATGCCTGTCCTTAATTAGAGAAATATATCTAGGTAGGTTTTTTTTTTTGCTTTCGCCCTTTTTGCTAATATTTGTAGTGTTTTTGTCAAACTGTTCTATGTTTCTTGTTTAAAAATCAATGCTTGTTTTTGAAGAGAGGCTAGTTCAATAAGCTCTATTTGCATCTTTCTGCCAAACGTTTTTATATTTTTTACTGCATGTTAGTTTGTATCTCTCTTCCAGATGTTGTATGGATTGTAGCAACATCTGTCTTTGATATGATTTTTGTTTTTGTTTTTCAAATATGAGGCTTTTGATATTAAGATTCCCCTTAGAGTGGGTTTCATAGCATCCCATATTATTTTAGGATCCATTTCTGGAGAGGTGTTCCCTTAAAGTAATTTATAATACTTTGTTCAATTTCTTGTTTTGTTATTTCATTAGCTATTACCTCTCTATTAAAAGTTCAATTATAAGTTTGTTTGTTATGGTCAGTTTTTGTCAAAAGGCATTGGACCCAGGCATGATCTGACTTATTCTATTTTAGATGAGATTACTCTTTCCACCATGTCTTTTGAGATCAGAATATAATCTGAGTATGTACTAAGTGCCGAGAGAAGAATTAAGTAAAATCTCTCTCTGATTGATTTTGATGTCTCCATATATCTATAAGATGGTGTTTATTTAGAATTTGTGCCTGTTTAGATGGATTTCTCTGCTTTCTAGTGATTTTTAAGAGATTTTTTTTGTCCCAATTGTAGTCTGCTATATAGTTAAAGTTACCACCAATTATGGGAGGACCTTTCTTAAAGTCATTTAGTTTTCAGAGCACATCATTTGATATTAGAAACATATATTGTTTCTAATGTTATAAGAGTATCATTTAGCATTTCCTTAGCAAAAATAAACCTACCTTTCAGGTCTTTAAGAGTCTTTTATGGTAAAGCGTGTATTTCTGGAAATGAGGATCACTACTCCTTTGGATTTTGATGAGCCAGGTTCAGTTATTTGTTGTTTTAAAGAGTGGTATCTTAGGAGTCTTGATGTATGTTTCTGTAGGAACAATAAATCTGGTTTTAATTTGAATAAATTAGAGTATACTTTGGACTTTTTAATCTTGTTGTTAATGCCTCTAACATTAAGCGTGAGTACATTGATTTTAGTGTTAGCCATTTCTTAAAAATTAACAAATAATACACTATATAACGCAAAATAGACCAAGAATTAATCTTAAACAGTAGCAGTTAGATAGCACAAGTTGATATCACCAAAGAGGAGGAATAAGTTGCAATTACAATTGCTTATCAAGATTTAAATCAATTGCAATAATACAAAGCAGATCTTATATTGCGAGCACAATCCTAAGGGGTGTGTGAAAGTGCTCTGGAGGCGGACTTACCGCTATGCTGGTGTACAGGAGAGTTACGCCAGCGTATCTCCCTCTGCGCTGGTGGAAATAGGACATGTGGCAGTCTATGGCTGCCACAGCATGCATCCGCCAATGGCTGATGGCGGAGTGGTGCCCCACTGAGCTCGCGGCGCAGTTGAGGTGCAGGACGGTATGGCAGCACAGGATGGGGCAGTCCCAGGGGCTTGGCCAGCTTTAGTCAGGTTCCAGAGACCTTCCAGCATGGTAACACCCCGCCCCCCAACAGTGTGCCCCATAGGTACAAGCTGAAACACAAAGCAAACACCAATGGCACTGCCACAGCAGCTCACAAACTCCTTTGGGAGCCGTGTTATCACCCCACCAATCCCCTGGAGCTCTAGGCTGGTCAAGGCCCCCTTCCCACACCCAATCAGCATCCCCTGCATCCTACAAAGCTTCCCACTCCAGCCCCGCAGAACTCCCTAGGTAGGGTAGTGGGCACGGCACAGCACTCTGCTCTGGAGTTCCCTGCCATGTGGACTTAGCAGGAGGTTGGATGCACTTGGTGGAGGGAACAGCTCAGAGAAGGATGGTAGCTAGCACAGTGTGGGCTGTTTGACTATGGAGGAGGAGAGCAAAGTATTGACTGTGTGGTTAACTGCTCTTGTTTCCTAGTCTCAACAGGTCTCCCTCCCCCCAGAGCCCCCCGCACATGGATGGGTAGGTCTGACGGGGAGCTGTCATGGCCTCCACCCCCTCAAGGGTGGCCAGAGTGGTTGCAACCTCATCCTTGGCACTGCACCAGGGCATGTGACATTCGCCCCTGGCCGTGCATGCCGCTGGAAGGCCCCCCCAATACCCCTTGGCTCGGTTCTCCCCTGCTGGGGCGAGGCGAGTCCAGCAGATGTCCCAGCTTCCCAGAGGCTGGGCAGCAACTCGCTCTCCAGGGGAGTTGCTGACGGCAGCGAAGCACCATTCTGTAGCTGCCATGCCAGTGAAACTACATGTGAACCAGGTGCACCTTAATCCAGGACAGCTGGGATCGTGCTGACTGGCCCCATCACGGGCAGCTGGGGTGCATGGCCCTATTCCCGCTGGCTTGGCCAGGAGGGGACCCCTCTGGTTGTCACTGAGAAGGTGCACACACACACGCACACACACACTCCTGCAGTGCAATGGGCCTCTTCCTCTGTCTTGCAGGTGCATCCGAAGCAAAGCAGCCTTGGCATTTGGCGAAACACACCCGGCTTGCCCCTCCACCCTTGCAGCTGTTTGTGGGTCCACCTCCAGTGGCATCCCACCTCATGGGAACCAGCAACCACCACATGGAATCATGTCCTCCCAGCTCACAGAATAATAAACTTGGCGTGTGAAGCCACTCTGTCTCCCCAGACAGGCTTCCGGCCCGCCCTGTGCCCCCCCGCCCACTCTGTTCAAGGGTGCCCTAAGGGCATGGCTCTGCATGAGGGAAGAATCTCGGGGCCTCCACCTGGGGCAGCCAATTGGAGCATGCAGAGGGCCAACACCCCAGCCTGATAGCGGAGGGGGCCAGGGCCTCAAGGGCCACAAGGCATACACTTGAGCGCCCCATCACAATGGGTCCAAACCCCCCAGGCTCTGATGGCACTGACACATGGGGAGGAATGGCGGCGGGTGCCCACATGGAAGGAAGAATATATAGGATTTATATCCTGCCCTCCACTCCGAAGAGTTTCAGAGAGGCTCACAATCTCCTTTCCCTTCCTCCCCAAAAACAGACACCCTGTGAGGTGGGTGGGGCTGGAGAGGGCTCTCACAGTAGCTGCCCTTTCAAGGACAATCTCTGCCAGAGCTATGGCTAGGGTGGCCATAATGTCTGAAGGCCAGCCAGGGACACCTTGGGGGGGGAAGGCAGGGGTGTGCGCGCGCAAAGCACGCGCACCGCCGGAAACAGGAAGTGACGTCACTCCCGGTGATGTCATGCCACCGCCGCAAAAAGGAAGTGACATCACTTCCTGTGACATCATTTCCCCCGCGCCACCTGCCGGGAACAGGAAGTGACATCACTTCCTGTGACATCATTTCCCCCACGCCACCTGCCGGAAGCAGGAAGTGACAGCACTTCCTGTGACATCATTTCCCCCAAATGCCACTGCCGGAAACAGGAAGTGACTTCACAGCACTTCCTGTGACGTCCCCAAAAATCCCCCAAATATCACCGCCGGAAACACCAAGATTATTTATAGAGAGGGAAAGGGGGAAATAAAGTTAAATAAAACTCTTTTTTTACTTTTTTCAAAGTGAGAAGACTAGAGAGAACGGGTTCCACGCTGAGAAGCCAGTCAGATTCCAGTGAGATTCCAGTGAGACTGTGCTGCATAATGCAGCCTATTTATTTTGTCCTGTTTGCTCTGTTGGCTCTATCTGCGCCACCTTCATCACTTTCGGGGTGTGGATCCCCCAGTGGGATGGTCTCCCGACTCCCTCCGCCGGCTGTTTCTGATAGCCCTGCGCCCCCTCTTTCATTTGATATGTGTCCCATGCGGGTGCCACCCTCCCGCCGGAAGATGCCACAAAATGAGCCCCCTTGAGGCTTATGGCGGCAGGGCTCGGGGAAAGCGAGCTAGACTGCTGTTTTTTTTGAGGAGTTATAGAGTGTTTCGAGCCCGTCCCTGTGGCATCGGTCCCATCATTGTGGGATCCAGGGGGCCGGCGCAGCGGCACGCCGAAGCAGCCTGTCACTAATAACACAGGTCGAGGTGAGCGAGGTGAGCGACAGCCACCCCTGCAGAAGGTGGCAGCACCTGTGATGCATGTGTGCCTGGAGCAGGTGGCCTTCTATGTCCCGCCAGGGGGGCCCGTGGCATGGGGGGATGGCATCCTGTCATGCAGCCCAAGTGAGGGAAACTGCCAGGGGCTGGCCTCCACTCTTTTGCCAAGGAGGCTGCTCCACGGAGCTGGCTGTAAGTGTTCCCCGGATGCTTCCCCAAGGACTGCTTGGGCATGCCATGGGGCTGGCTGTGTGCGCGACAGGGGTGGGGCATACAGGCAGCCTATCTGCAGTATAATACCGATTTCCTAGAAACACTTGCTTCAAAAGAAATGATACCTTAACTATTCAATAACTTTTCTTATTTTTTCATTATTTATTATTAAATTTTTGAACAACTTCTCAAATTACTTTAAATAAAATGTGTAGTAAATTTATTTAACTATTTCTAGTCAAAAGTGCTGAGATCGAGTTCTCAAAACCTGCTTACAATCCCCAGGCCAAAGGAGGCCCGTCTTAAGTCGACCAGAGACAGGGCCTTTTCAATCACAGCCCCTTACTGGTGGAACCAGCTACCGGAAGAGGTGAGGGCCCTGCGGCACCTTGGGCAGTTCCACAGGGCCTGTAAGACAGTGCTCTTCTGGTTGGCATACAACTGACTGGTACTTGAAAAATTCGAATAGAAGGCTGTAGTATGGTACTTCGGTAAATGGCTTTGTTTTACTGGCTTTACTGGTTTACTGTTTTAAATGTTGTAAATTGATGTATTTTAAAACTTAATCCTATGTTAGAACTTTTGTGTTGTGATCCGCCCTGAGTCGCTTTGGTGGGAAAGGCGGGATATAAATTTAATAAAATGAAAAAATGAAAATTTCTTGAGTTAAAAAAAAAAAAACTTCCTTTAAAATCCCAGAGGCTCTTGTATCAACTACAAGAGAGTAAAACATTTTTTTTACTTCCAAATTTGGGATTCTACTGTAATGGGGGTAAAAATAAAACTAAAATTTTACCAATATATAATACCCTCCAACACCAACATATAGCATAGCATTAAATGAGTCATTATATTTCATTTGTAATTAAAAACGTAGTTCATCTTATCCTGTGGATTTTGGTGAAGAAATAACAGGGATTCTGCTAGTCTTTCCCTTAGGAGGTGAAGTGGCATAATGAATTTTGTGCTTAGTGTTCTTTTTGCTTGTTTCCATGGGAGTTTGGATTCCTAATTTCTGCAGCAGTTGGAGTCTTGAGTCCATTTCTGTTGCTTGCATCCTATGACCATCATGAATTACTTGCAGTGTAGCTGGACCTACCCACTTGCCTCTTTGCTTTGAAGCTTGAAGTTGCTGCACAATTGGTTTTAAGTCTCTTCTTCTTGAAATAGCCATAGGTGGTAGATCGGGGAAAATTTCAATTTTATATTTCCAAAATTAAATGGTCCTCCTTGGCTTGCCTCATTCAGAATGTCTTGTTTGATCCTGAGGTCCATAAAGGAAACCACAATGTCTCTGAGACCAATTCTTTTCAGATTATGTGGTGAACTTAAACAGTATGTTTTAGTTATTGTCAGGGGTTGTTTTGTAGAAAATAGGTGATGGAGCTCATCCAGGGATTGTTATGCAGCTGCACATATTATTCAATGGACAAGGAGGTGGAACTCTCAGAAGGAGGAGGTGGAGCTCTCAGAAAGGTCACTCGCCCCCCGCCTGTTGTGCACAGCACCCCCATGTTGGGCACGAAGCTGTGCTCCTGTGAGCTCCCACTGGTTATTGTAAGACCAAAAGATGTTTCCAGACTCAATTCATTTCACAGCCATGACAATAAAAAATCGTGTAGGTCTGTTTGATCAGGGACCAATTCAGGGAACAGCCTCAGTTTATTATTATTCTGGCATGCCGCCATTTCCAAAGCAAGAGTTTTGTCTGTTGTGAAATCATTTTTTCTGTGGCGAACCCGCATTTCTTCTTGCAGCATTTCTGCTAATTGTTTTGCTGCCTCTGTCATTTTTTGAGTGACTGATAATACTTGAGTAATGTCTGTCATTCAGCTGAGATTGCATAGGGGAAGTAATGCTGAGATTCTGAAAAGTAAGCTTGTCTCAAGTTCTGATAACTCAGCCTTTGTGAGAGAAGCAGTTTGGCTTAGGACTTCCATATCCTCCCCGTTATCTCCCGCCATTTTTTTAAAAGCATCAGTTTCCTCAGAGATTTTTTCTGTGGGATTTCTTTTAAGGAAATACTCACCCTTTTTTATTGTCCTGGTTTTGATGGGGATATGTTTATCTTCTGATTTTTTTGTTTGATTTACCCATATATTTTCATTTGACTCGCTTTTTAGTGGATTTTTCAGTCAGTGTTGGAAAGAGTGATCGCTTTAGGAATCCATTTTCTCTCCTATGAGGCCCTGCCCCCCCCCATGTATTCTTTTTTTTATTGGCAAACTGGAATGATATTTATAATGCTATGCTACATGTTAAAAAGTAAATTTGGTGGGCAGGAGCATCTCTGAGAAAAGGACATTCTCAGTTTAACCCATGCTTGAGGAGAAAGAGAGCAGTTAACAGACTTCACATTTACTGCCTTGTGATCAGGGTATTTTTTTTTTTGTAGCAAGAACTCCTTTGCATATTAGGCCACATCCCTCTTATGTAGCCAATCCTCCAAAAGCTTACAGGGCTCTTAGTGCAGGGCCTACTGTAAGCTCTTGGAGGATTGGCTGCATCAGGGATGTGTGGCCTAATATGCAAAGGAGTTCCTGCTACAAAAAAAGGTCCTGCTTGTGATGTTGAATTCTCACCATCATTCTCCAATTCCAACACTTTTATTGCCTTTTGCTGTTTTTCCACTCAACTTATACTGTCCGCACCAAACTTGTTATTCCTTCAATTTGTTAATTTCGCTATTTTGCCACTGGGTTCTAACTTTATACTATTTAGCATGCTTAACCACTAACCACAAGCTATATGTAGCATTGCTAATTGCACATAAGAATATAAGAGAAGCCATGTTGGATCCGGCCAGTGGCCCATCCAGTTCAATACTCTGCGTCACACAGTGGCCATTTGATTGTCTGATGAAGTGTGTTTTTAGCGCACGAAAGCTTACATTCTCAATAAAACTTTGTTGGTCTTAAAGGTGCTACTAGACTCCAATTGATTTTTTAAAAATGTAATTCTTAATACCTAGCATATTATGTATTGTTTTCGTAAATTGTTCATTATATGCATCCAAATTGGATTCTTGAATGTTAGATTTATATTTTTATTATTTATTTTCAAAATGCTCCCCTTGTATTGGATTAGATTAGATTAGATTAGATTAGATTAGATTAGATTAGATTAGATTAGATTAGACCGTGTGACACAGAGTGTTGAACTGGATGGGCCACTGGCCTGATCCAACATGGCTTCTCTTATGTTCTTATGTGCAATTCTTATGTGCATATATATGACACTACAACATTTGATTTTTGTTGAACTTATTTTTATATATACTCATAGTTATTGATACTGAACATAGTTTGTAATTGTAGTCCACTCATAGTGCTCTTTATATAATTTTTGCCTATATTACACAGTGAGCCTTTTGTAATATACATAGTCACATAGCCAATGATCTTCATTTGGCAGTTCATCTATTCATTAACAACTTGAGTCTGTTCAGCAAGTTGCTTTCCATGGATCAAAACTGCACAATGCAGTCAGCCATATTTTACACATATACACATTCTCACACAGCCTGATGGTCCTGGACAGGTTTTCACTGCATGTCACTCCACAGTTGTTTAAACAAAGAGTAACCAGATTGGTCACCTCTATATAAATAAGTGCACTGACCTGGATATTCCAGGCTAGCCTAGTCTCAACAGATTTTGGAAGCTAAACAGGGTTATCCTGGTTAGTATTTAGATGGGAAACCACCAAGGAATACCAGGATCATGACACAGAAGCAGGCAATGGTAAATGGATCAATAGGTCTATAGCAGGACAAAGGTTGCTGAAGAAAAATCAGCATGGTTTCAGCAAAGGGAAGTCCTGCCCCATCAGCATTTGGACATTCTTTGAGAAAGTGAGCAAGCATGTAGATAACAGTTACCCAGTAAAAATTATAGGTATGAAATTTCAAAAGGCTTTTGACAAGGTACCTCACCAAAGACTCCTAAGTAAGCTCAGCAGTCATGGGATAAGAGGGAGGACAGGTTCCTCTTATGGATTAAAAATTAGTTAAATGTCAGGAGAAGAAGGAGGAGGAGGAAGAAGAAGGAGGAGGAGGAAGAGGAGATGATGATATTGGATTTATATCCCACCCTCCACTCTGAATCTCAGAGTGGCTTAGAATCGCCTTTATCTTCCTCCCCCACAACAGACACCCTATGTGGTAGGTGGGGCTGAGAGAGCTCTCCCAGAAGCTGCCCTTTCAAGGACAAGTCCTGTGAGAGCTATGGCCAATCCAAGGGCATTCCAGCAGCTGCAAGTGGAGGAGTGGGGAATCAAACCCGGTTCCCCCAGATAAGAGAGCTCTGGCTGACCCAAGGCCATTCCAGCAGCTGCAAGTGGAGGAGTGGGGAATCAAACCCAGTTCCCCCAGATAAGAGAGCTATGGCTGACCCAAGGCCATTCCAGCAGCTGCAAGTGGAGGAGTGGGGAATCAAACCCGGTTCCCCCAGATAAGAGAGCTATGGCTGACCCAAGGCCATTCCAGCAGGTGCAAGTGGAGGAGTGGGGAATCAAACCCTGTTCTCCCAGATAAGAGTCCACGCACTTAACCACTACACCAAACCAGCTCTCAAAGCATATGGAATAAATGGACAGTTCTCAACGGAAAAAAGTAAGCAGTGGGGTCCAACAAGGATCAGTGTTAGAGCTGTTTGCATTGCAGTGCAGAATGTGGATCTGGCTTGTGTGACTGAGACCTAGGTGAGGGAGGGCAAAACTGTTGCCCTACAAGAACTGACTCCTCCAGGGTTCTCAGGCCTTCGTCAGTCACAAACTTGGGCATGGGGAGGTGGCTCTACTCATCTGGGGTGGAGGTTTCTCCTTCAGGCCACTCCCTGCACCAAAGATCACCAATACTGGTTGTGTTGGCCTTGTGGGGATGCTGAGGTGAGCTTAGCTGTCTGCTTGTTGTACCGTCCGCCGAACGTGCTGGCCGACAGCCTGCTGAGTCTATTGAAGGTGGTAGCTCGGTGGACCTTGGAATTCCCAAGACTATTAATCCTTTGAGATTTCAACATCCACATAGATGATACTGCAACCTCCTCTCAGGCCTCAGACCTGCTGTCTTCCATGGCAGCACTGGGGCTCACCCAACTTGCAACAGGCATTTGATCTCTGATGCTGGTATTGACATTCTGACTTCCAGGGAAGGAGTGTCATGGTCAGATCACTTAGCTCTGAATGCCCCACTGGGTATTCCTGCCTCCTCCTGTCTATGCTGCAAGCTAATTTATGCTCACCCACAGAGACCAATGGATCCCATAGGAATCCAGAATGCTCTGTCGGATCCAATGCCTTCTGTTGCCTCGTTAGATAAGCTGATAGAGGACTGGAATTCCTGTCTCTCTAAAGCCATCAATGAGACATCCTCAGAGGTCCCATGGTAAATTGTCCCCCTAGTACATTCCAGAGCTCAGGGGGATAAAACAGGAACTCAGACGGTTTGAGCGAGTTTGGTGACGAGATTGCAATGAAGCTGCAAGAGCATCTTAGAATGTTTATGAAATCCTATGAGGTGGCTGAACAGCTCCTTCCGATCCTGCCAATTATCACCCAGTATCAAATTTATTGATCCTGGGTAAAGTAATTGAAAGAACATTAGCTGAACAGCTCCACATGACACATCGTCATTAGCTTCATTCCAGTCTGGCTTCTGCCCTGGCCATGGGATGGAGACGGTGTTGGTTGCCTTGACAGACAATCTCTACAGACCGCTGGATTCGAGTGGGTCAGTGCTGCTATTATTATTAGATCTTATGGCAGCAGTCAATTATGATTTTTTTTTTACCCACTGCCTTGCCAATGTAGGCGTTTGTGGGGTGGCCCTCCAATAGCTCACCTCGTTTCTCCAAGGTCAGGGACAGAAGGTGGCGTTGGAAAAGAACGTGTCCTCTAGACATTCCACTGTGTGGGGTCCCTCAGAGAGCACTTCTCTCCCTGATGTTATTCTAATGATCCCTGGGCCGAAAGAAGCCCAGCTAACTACCACCAGGGCCAGGGCTTTCTCTGTGGCAGCTCCCACACGGTGGAATGTGCTACTGCAAAACATCAAAGCCCTGCGGGGCCTTTCACAGCTCAGCAGGGCTTGTAAGACTGAACTATTCTGCCTTGCATTTAATGACTAATGGGAGATAGCTGTCACATCACCACATAACCAACATTACTGTGACAATACCATGACTATCATATCTGATAAGATCCTTGTGTGATTTTGTTTTATTTCAGGGCACTCTTTTTGTAGAAAAAGCCCAGCAGGAACTCATTAGCATTTTACAGCCCTGATATTAGCATATTAACTCATTAGCATATTACACCACAACCCCCTCCCAAACCTCCCAATTTACTGAACCAGTTCTTTTTATGAGGTTCTTGGGGAAATCAATATTCCCTTCCTTCTTTCTGCTGGGGGCAGTTCCCCAAGGCCATCAGAATGGAAGAGGGGAAGATCGCGCAGAAGTCATTTAGTGGGAATGTTCCCTTTAAGAGGCTTTTGTAAGGGGACATCATGTATGAGTGAAGTCCAGGCAGTGAGTTCATCACTTCCAGGTGAACTTGCCACTTGGACTTGTGGCTTTCGAAAGCCATTTAAAGGGAACTCTTGAAAGTGGGAGAGGAGAAAAAGGGATAGCTGAAATGGCTTGTATCCATTGGCTGAAACAGATGCAAGCGATTTCAGTGATCTTTTTTGCTCCCCACCCCTACTTCCCACCATGAAACCCCATGAACCTCTGCTACCATGTGGAAGGTTGTGGGAGGGTCATAGATAGGGATTTGCACACACCTCCAGTTCATGAAACACAAACTGGTGATGCTCATCCAGAAATTAGGTTCATGACAAGGTTCATGTCCATCCCTAGTGCAGACTCATTTTGAAGACTGTGTACAGTTCTGATCACCATATCTCAAAAAGGACATCGCAGACCTGGAAAAAGTACAGAAGAGAGTAACAAAGATGCTTAGAAAGTTGGAGCATCTTCCTTGCCTTTGAGGAAATGTTGAAGACTCTGGGACTTTTCAGTTTAGAAAAGAGATGTCTAAGGAGGGGATATGATAGAGGTTTATAAAATTATGTATAGGGTGGTGAGAGTTTTTTTCTGTCCCAAAATACTTGAACTTGCAGGTATCCAATCAAGCTGATGGGCAGAGATTCAGGACAGACAAAACGAAACAGTACATTATATAATTGATTAAAATGTGGAATTAGCCTCCAGAGCGTGTAGTGATGATGACCATAAGCATTGACAAGCTTAAAGGTAGATTATACAAATTCATAGAGGATAGGTCCACCAGGAGCTGCTGACATTGCAACTAAAGGGAGCCTCCACATTTAGAAGCAGTAGATTTATGAATACCAGTGTGAGGATGCAACTTCAGGAGAAGGCCTCAGCCTCTGTGCCTTGTTGTTGGACCTCCAGTATAACCGGTTGGCCACTATGCAAGACAGGATGTTGGAAAACATGGACCACTAGTCCGATCCAGTAGGCCTCTTCTTATATTCTTATGTATAAAGAATTACCATATGGCATTGTGTATAGTAGGGGTCCTCAAACTACGGCCCGCGGGCCAGATGCGGCCCGCTGAGGACGTTTATGCGGCCCGCCGGGTTATGGCAAAATCAGACCGGAAGTGACGTTTGACCTAAACTCGCGTTAGCAACGCACACTTCCGGTACTGGGCTGAGGCAGCAGAGACAGAGTGTGAGGTGATACTGAGGTGAGGTGAGTTCCCAGGCCGGGGTGTGTGGTGTGGGGAAGGGAGAGAGATGCAGAAGACGAAGAACTGACGGCCCGTGGCCTTGTACAGTAACGGCAGTCCGGCCCTCCAACAGTCTGAGGGACAGTGAACTGGCCCCCTATTTAAAAAGTGTGAGGACCCCTGGTATATAGTATAGCCAGGAGGTCCTATGATTGTCTGGCAGCCTTAAGTTCCAACTATGTGGTGAGCTATACTTATTTGTGGGGGTGGTGAGAGAGCTCTGAGAGCTCTGATTGACCCAAGGCTTCATGTGGAAGCATGTAGAATTGAACCCAGTTCTACAGATTAGAGTCCACCACTCTTAACCACTACACCACATTGGCAATCTATTATGTATGATGATGGCCAAAATTAATCAACATGATGGACCTGTTGACCATGAATTTCTGAGCATCCTTAATACAGCCAACATTTTAGTGAGGTCTAGCTTGGGCCACCAGTCCTACCTTCACATCCATGGCAACAGGAGAACCCGCCAAGATCATCCCCAGCTTGCTCTGATCAGAAGACCAAACTGAGAATGTGACATGAAACGTGCATCAGACCAAATGAAAACTGAACATCTGTAATTATCATGGCTGCCCTAAAATCTCCTTTTGAGTCTGCCCTGACATGAGTGATCTCAGCACTGCTTCCAAGATTACCAGGCACTGTCTCTTCAACCCAGGAATCCGTTAGTTAGACAGTGGGGTAATCAGCACACTGATGGGATCTGCAGTAAAGATGTGCAGATTCCTGCAGCTCTATCTCATTTAGGTTTCAGTCCCCCTCCACTCCTGTCTGTCCAAAGAACTTCCACTGAAATTTGTGAACTCTGATGAAACAGAACTGCAAGAATAAAAATGGAATAGTTGCCTTCTCATTAACTCTGTCTTCATCTCTCCCCCCACCCAACTTTTTTTTTTCTTTTACACATTTTCTGTATATGCGCATTGGTCCACAGAGAACAAGGGTATGCAACGGGGAGATGGGGAGTGCCATAAGAGCATGCTTCTGTTTTATGCGCCTTCATAAATGAACTCTAATGACTTCTTTGTGATCCCAACTTTAAGAAAGTCAGGGAAGCACATTTTTAAAGGTTACTAAATTCTGATTTTACTTGGATTAATTCCAATGTCATGTAGGAAAAGAAAATCTCCACTGTGTGTAGTTTTTGAGGACATCAGTAGAAATGGGTGGGGAAAAACTCTGTCAAACTAATTGAAATCCTATGACCTCGTGAACAGTCCAAATAGGGGGAAGTCCTAGTTCAGTTACAGGAACTAATCTAATGAGATTTCAAAATCATTTCTAATCCCCAGACTATTTTGTGTTCTGAACAGAAAAGGATGGAATGGGAGGAATATTTTCCCAGCCTTTTAACCACTGTGGATTGGTCTTTTCTTTCCTGCTCCAGATACCCATTAAAGCTGGAGTTTTAGCCCATGTCTCTCTGCTTATCTTCAAACAAGCCAGCCAATTAGGTCATCAGCTCAGTCTACTAGTTTATTCATAAGGTATTGTAAGATATTTTGGGTTCCTCCAGGGAGAAAAACAGGGCATAAATGCTGAAAATAAAAATACCCAAATTCAATTTAAAAATCAAGTGCTCTGGGGGGATCTGGAAATGGAGATGAAATACTTATGGACTTGTGGAATGCATTGGCTTGAGTATATTATTTTATACCTAGAAGCATTACAATTAAATTTAGGGACAGAAATTAAGGTACTTATAATATTAAGGAAGACATATGAGGTATACATATATATATTTAAATTTGTTGTTTAAAGTATTTAGGAAAAGGGCTTATTTATTTATTTATTTATTTTCTCAGTTTAACTCGTCTATGAAAATGAAAAAAAGGTTTCAGTGGGAATCTAGTTAACTTTACATTCTCTAACTTGGCCATTTATCCTAATGCCCCTACTTTTTAGAAAAAATAATGGCTTCAATAGCCTCAAGGTCTTCAGGCCCCTGAATCTGCATAGTACTATGTGGAAGAGAGCTAGGTCTGTATTCTGATGCTAAAAGAGAATCTTTGGTCTCACAAAGAAGGCTCACAATATGTTATGGAATATGGATCTTGTCTCACTAACCTGTTAGTGTTCTTTGAGGGGTGAACAAACATGTGGACAAGGGGGACCCAATAGATATTTATCTTGACTTTTGATAAAGTTCCTCATCAAAGGCTCCCAAGTAAGCTCAATAGTCATAGAGCGTTTTCGCACTGACCTTACTCGGGAGCGACGTCCCTCTTCACCGCGCAGCGTCTGTGTGGATTTCGCACTAATTGCTCCACAGAACCCGGAAGAGCCGCAAAGTCCCGCGGCTTTTGTGTCGCAAATGTAAACTGGCCAAAAAACAGTTTACATTTGCGACGCAAAAGCCGCAGGACTTTGCGGCTCTTCTGGGTTCTGCGGAGCAATTAGTGCGAAATCGCGCAGACGCTGCGCGGTGAAGAGAGAGTTCGCTCCCGAGTAAGGTCAGTGCGAAAACGCCCATAGAGTAAAAGGACAAGTCCTCATATGGATCAAATACTGGCTAATCAATAGGAAACAGCAAGGGAGTATAAATTGGGCAATTTTCACAGTGGAATGTGGTAAGCAGTTGGGTGCTGCAGGGCTCAGTACTGGATCCAATGCTTTTTAACTTGTTCATTAATGATTTGGAGTTGGGAGTAAGCAGCGAAGTGGCTAAGTTTGCGGATGACAATAAATCGTTCAGGGTGCTGAGAACCAGGTAGGATTGTGAGACACTCCAAAAGGATCTGTCAAGGCTGGGTGAGTGGGCATCAACGTGGCAAATGAGGTTCAACAGAGCCAAGTGCAAAGTAATGCACATTGGAGTCAAAAATCCTAACTATAAATACAAGTTGATGGGGTCTGAAATGCTAGGGACTGACCAAGAGAAAGATCTTGGAGTCATGATAGATAACTCACTGAAAATGTTGGGATAGTGTGTGACCGTAATAAAAAAAACGACCAACGCTATGCTGGGGATTATTAGGAAGGGAATTGAAAACAAATCAGCCAGTATCATAATGCCCCTGTATAAATTGATGGCGTGGTCTCATTTTGAGTACTGTGTACAATTCTGTGTACCACATCTCAAAAAAGATATTATAGCATTGGAAAAAGTCCAGAAAAGGGCAACTAGAATGATTAAAGGGTTGAGACACTTTCCCTATGAAGAAAGGATAAAGTGCTTGGGGCTCTTTAACTTGGAGAAATGTCGACTGAGGGATGACATGATAGAGGTTTACAAGATTATGCATGGGATAGAGGGGGTAGAGAAAGAAGTACTCTTCTCCCTTTCTCACAATATAACAACTTGTAGACACTCAATGAAATAGCTGAGCGGTCGGGTTAGAACAGATAAAAGGAAGTACTTCACCTAGAATTCACTGGAATTTACTGCCACAGGAGGTGGTGGCAGCTACACGCATAAACAGCATCAAGAGGGGATTGGATAAGCATATGGAGCAGAGGTCCATCAGTGGCTATCAGCCACAGCGTATTGTTGAAACTCTCCAACTGGGGCAGTGATGCTCTGTATTCTTGGTGCTGGGGGGGAGCAACAGTGGGAGGGCTTCTAGTGTCCTGGCCCCACTGGTGGACTTCCTGATGGCATCTGGGTTTTTTGGCCACTGTGTGAGAGAACGTTGGACTGGATGGGCCATTGGCTGATCCAAAATGCCTTCTCTTATGTTCTTATGATGTTTAAAGGAGAGAAATACTAGACTTGGTATAGACAAAACATTGTCCTTGAGAGAGAGCACCTCTACTGAACAGATACACATATTGCTGTCTTAAGGGGTCAACAAAGAATTATGTTTCTTTTATATTATCAACAAAATGTTAATTCTAGAGGGACATCCCAGCTTTTGAATACCCAATGGGACTTGGCCAGGTCAAAATGGGTTTTCCCTGTATAACCAATATTGTGTGCTTTGTGTAATTTTTTTTGCTTATGTCACTAAGAGTGTAAGATTTCTGGACAAAGCTTGTAGAACTGCTAGGTAGGGGTGTGCATTCGGCTCGGCCGAACCGCATAGACCACTGAATCACCCCTGATTTGGAAGTATACGGCACTGTATACTTCCGATTCCATTTTCAGGTCAGTAAACGGGAGCCATATATGGCTCCGTGTGTACTTCCATATAGATATTCGGAAGTATACGGAAGGCAATGGAAAAGGTGGGAAAGGAGCTTCTGCAGCCTCAGGGGAGCTGCTTGCTTCCTTTCCCGCCTTTGGAAGCCTTTTCCCACCTCTCCCATAGCCTCCCTGGGATCAGGGAGGGAGGGGGAGAGGAGCCCCAGCAGCCAATCCAAAGCATGCATTTGCAAAATGCATTGCAAATGCATGCTTTGCAGGGCTTTTGTGTAGCTGATGGCTGAGCTAATCCCTCAGCTACATTGTTGTTCTTTTGTTCTTTTGTTTACTTGGGTATCCAAGTAAACAGTGTTATCTGGCCAATCACAGAGTAGTTCTATTTTTTGAAACTGCTCTATGTAGGGTCAGAGTCTGCCTGGCTGGACTCCATTCCATTGCTGTTGTTTGGTGTGTTGGTGTGAGAGAGAGAGATTGTGCTGCGCTGGCCCTTGGCCTCAGCTGCTGCTGCTCTCTCTCAGCCTTTCCTGACCTGCCTTGAGAAGAGAAGATGTCTCTAAGGTAAGACAGTCTTGGGGTTCTTGTTTTTATTTTAGTTAGTAAAAGGACTTTTTAAGACTCAGAGTCCCTTTACTTATCCAGATTTGTGTGGGTGAATACTGGGTAGCTTATTTGGGGTTAGGGGGTTCTGCTGGGGGTGGAGGCCTGGGAGGGGTGGGAGGTTTGCCAATTTGCCCGTATCTTATTTTAGTGAGAGGACTTTTAAAAGTGCAGTGTCCTTTTACTTTTCTTGATTATGGTGGCTTGGATTTCTTGGGGTTAGGGTGAAGGGTATTTTTGAGGGGGAGGGGTTGGTAAAGTTTGTGTATTGTTAAAAGTTAAGTTTTTTACTGTTTTAAAAGGATTCTGTGTTTGATTTGTTGCTGCTGTGTTGTGCTGCTGCTGTTCCTTTTCTCTTCTGGTTCTGGTTCTTGGGGGGGGTGTCCCTTTTCCTGGTTCTGGGGGGGTTTTTGTGGGGGGGAAGCTGGTACCTGGGCAAGAGACCCAGAACCAGCAGGCTTGTTGTGCTTGGCCAGCTCTCCCTGTGTTGTTTGGGGCAGGGCTGGAGAGATGGCATCTGTAGTTTGTGGGTTCTGTGGCAGGGAAGCTGGCATCTGGGTGAGAGACCCAGAACCAGCAGGTTTGTTGTGCTTGGCCAGCTCTCCCCGCGTTGTTTGGGGCAGGGCTGGAGAGCTGGCATCTGGGTTTGCTGCAGACAGGTCTGCAGAGCAGACCTTGAGCAGATTGTGTTTTCTGTGGCAGTGACGTTGGCAACTGGGTTTATATTGGTTTCAGGCCTGCAGGGTTCATAGAGTAGATAGAGGGATGTAGTGCATTTGGGTCCTATAGAGATTCTCTGGTGTGAAGTTAGGTTTGGCTTTGGGTGCCCCAGGAATTGGACCCCCTGGTCCAATTTTTTTTTTTTTGGCCTTGTGGGTTTTGTGTGGAACAGTGCCCTGAAGCTGCACAGCAGTTTGGGGGGCTCTCCTCAAAACCTCCTGCTCCCCAGAGCCACTTTTCCCACGACAATTACAGTGAGGAAGTGGCTCTAATTCTTTTTTTCTCACCATTGGGAGCAGTGTTCCTTTTGGGGTGCCCACAGATGGGTGCAGTCTTTTGGGCCAGGGGGGTTGCTTGCAGAGGAATCCCCTGAAGCTGCCCTGCAGTTTTTGGGGCTCTCCCTCAAACCCCCTGCCCCCCAGTAGCCTCTAATTATGCCCTATGTTGCCATTTATTTCAATGTCCCATAGGGTATAATGGTGGGATAGGGGCACCCTCTTTGGGTGCCCCTGAAATGGGATCCCCTGGCCCAATCTTTTTGGGACTTGGGGGGTTTCTAGGGGAGAGTCCCCTGCAAATTTGGGGGCTCTCTCTCAAACCTCCTCTTCTCCAGGCAGCTTCCAATATACCCTATTTTGCCTGATTTCAATGGCCATAGGGTATAATGGGGCCGTATATTCAGAAATAGCCACGCATCTACTATATATCCGGCTATTCTGAGTATGGTAATAGGAAATACACAGTATTCCGTATTTTTCTGGCCCCGTGTATTTCCAAATCCGTGTAATTCCGTATTTATTTATTTTTTTGCACACCCCTACTGCTAGGCTTCTGAGAGGTTTTACCTTCTGTAACCAGCACTCTGCCTGTTTATTAATAAATATTTTAGTTCTTCCACTCACAGGACTTCTAATTGTGTTCCACATTTGGAATGGCGGCATACCTAGCCACGGATCGTGTGGAACAACTTTTCCAGAACAACCTCACTTTTAAGAGCTGGAATCAAGCAGTTCCTCAACCTTATCCAACCAGGTCTCCAACACATACAATCTTTTTCAGGTATCCAATATTTTCATGAGCAGGTGGATCAATAATAGTTACTACAAGGGGTCTCCAGCACCTCATTGGAGAGTGTGTCAAGAAACCAAAAAGTAGTACTACTGAAGTATCATTCTTCAGTGTTATTCATCTCTGCTGCCTTCAATAAACTTCTCTGAGAGTATTGCCAGTAATGAACATATGAACATATGAAGCTGCCTTATACTGAATCAGACCCTTTGTCCATCAAAGTCAGTATTGTCTTCTCAGACTGGCAGCGGCTCTCCAGGTCTCAAGCTGAGGTCTTTCACACCTATTTGCCTGGACCCTTTTTTAGAGATGCCAGGGATTGAACCTGGGACCTTCTGCTTCCCAAGCAGATGCTCTACCACTGAGCCACCGTCCCTCCCCAGAAAGTAATAACTTTCTTTGGTACTTACTAGTTAGGGTGTCTCCTTAAACTGGAATCCTTCCCCCCCCCCCAACCTAACAGATCTTTTCTTCTACAAGTTGGTTAAAAAGGAGAAACAAAGGGCTTCTTGCAGTGTAATTCTAAGCTATCTATTACTGTAATTATAGTTGGATAATGGGAGGATTGTCTTTGATCATTGACTATTCCATCCTCTCCTTTTACAAAAGAAATAATAGTTTTCTCTATATATTCTTTCCCATTTACTGCAAGTGAAGAAGGGACTCAGCTTAGTTACATTCAACAGCAGTTGCCCCTGGCCATATAGAAGGAAGAGGAGTCCTCTTTTAAAAAACTGAATATAAATGAGGAAGAAAATGGTTGGGAAATTGAAATGCTGAGTCTATGAAAGTCATTTATGGCACTGCTTTACTTTCTGATAAAACACAGTGTCTAAGCGGGTGTATAAATATTTAGAGGCTAATCCTTTCCAAAATGCTTGTGCCCAAGTAGCAACTTAGTTAATTCTATAGGATGAATATAAAATTCTCCTAGAGTAGAAGACAGCCAGGCTTGATTGTTAGCTTTGGTTTCATCCAGGTTTTTGCTGAGTTGGAGATGTAGCTATGGGAAGAGGTAGCATGGTGATTTTCTAACAGAAAATAAAACCCACACAACATATTCCAGTATATACTCAGTTGTATCGAAAGTACAGTGTCAGCTTGGCTATGGAACAAGCTAAAGCTCTTTCCTTAGATGTAGAATTCAGGGTGTAATTTTGTTTGCGACAGTGCCAATCAAGAGCAATTTATTTCAGAAGCCTGCACCCACTGTATATACCTTCTGACATCTTGAGGGTGCTTCTCACCTCAGCTAATGCTTACGGAGGCCAACAAATTATATGAAAGGAAGGAAGAGTATAAGAAGATAAAAGTTTAAAAAGTGAGGGTTACTTTTATCCCCATCTGAAACAAAGTTACCAGATGGGATCTGTGCTGCAGGGTAAAGCTGTATGGAGTTTTGTGGTACCGTCCCAAGCATAGTAGACAAAGCACAGAGCACAAAAAATGGTCTGTTATTTTCTACATTCTCATCATTTTCAGCCAGTAGAGCAACGTTACCTACTGTGAGGGCCTCTGGGCCTTGATCCAGAAACTTCATAGCCTGGACCTGGGACTTAGCTTTCCAAGTTGTTTGTGATTATGTATGCTTAGACCTCAGCATTTTCCCCCCAGAATTAATTAGGTACTAGGAATAAGGCCCATTGTGAGGGAAAATACAACAGACTCTAGAAAGAGGCTCTGGATGAGTGACCCCCACACCCTTGGTGTCTTCCCACCCACCCCCCATTGGAAATTGGCAGCAATGGTTCTCCAGGAGGAAATAGCTCATTCGGAATGTGGAGTCTATGGGTACAACATGGTGTAGTTTTGCACTGTTGTTATGTCCAGGACCGGCCCTAAGGTGCCCCGTGTGCCCAGGCAAAGTTGCAGCGACACCCTGTGGAGACAAGCTCTCCCAGAAGGTTGAGTGCTGCAGAGTCAGGGTGGGCCCAGTGCCGGTAGCTGAGGAGGATGGGGGTGGAAGCAGCTCATCTGCCACTTCCACTGCTGTTCATCCCCAACCTCCCTGGCTAGGCAGTTTCCCACCAGACTCACGCCAAGAAGAATGCCGAGATGACACTCATCGGGCGGCTTGTTGGCCCCTCTGGGAGTGTAGGCCCCTGAGAGCGGAGATGAGTGCTGCGATGGTGAGGGATTATCTTTTGGAGTCCAACAAGTCACAGGAAATGTCTCCATTGGACTACTGGGTCACGAAAGAGGGGGTCTGGCCGGCCCGCTCCTCCGTGGTCAAGGCGTTCCTCTCATGCCCACCGACGAGCATGCAGAGCGAGTGCATCTTTTCGCATATGTCTGCCCACATTGCAATCGCCTGCAACCCTGGACAGTTGAGCAGTTGGTCTTCCTGAAGATCAACTTGCCTCTGTTCAGCTCCCCGAACGTAGACTTTGAGAGTGAATTAAGTGAGCAGCTACTTGTGCCTGCATCCTCTCTTGGTTCACGCTTGAAGGTGGTTGTAAAACGCTCTCCCACTAATCATAGACTAGAATCCAAAGTCAGCCCAAAAACTCACTCACAAATTGATTGGCAGTGCACCCCCCCATCATCCATCCCCAAACCAAAATTGAATGCTAATTTAAAATCTGCAAAGTAATCCAAATTTCCCCAGTCCCCATCCACACATGCCTAATAATACTGAAAGGGTCATTGGAGCCCCCAACTGTAACCGACAGCACCCACAGGCCCAGCCAGGATAACCCAAGTTTTTTTTTTCAGGGGCAGGAAGAAGAAAGAGGGAGGTGCCAGTGATGATGACAGGCAGCCAGCAGCCATACCAATGCTGAGGTCCCTCTAATGGGACAGTGATAGCTGCTGAGCTGAGAGAGAAGGAATGGTTCCCTTCCTCTCACACAATCTGAGGCCCTCCCAGTGATCTTCCTCATTTGGGGTGCAACTCTGGCTCGCCTCCTCGTGGTGCACCCTGGGTAACGCAAAAGAGCCTGGTCCAGCCAAACATCCATCACTCAAGGTAAGTCTAAATGCTTCTTGCTTTGTGTCAGATACAGAATGATGCGGAGCTAGGTGTGGTCCACTGCATCTTTTGTTTGAGAGTTGTGTTGTTTGGGGCAGGGCTGGAGAGCTGGCATCTGTAGGTTGTGTGTTCTGTGGCAGGGAAGCTGGCACCTGGGTGAGAGACCCAGAACCAGCATGCTTGTTGTGCTTGGCCAGCTCTCCCTGCGTTGTTTGGGGCAGGGCTGGAGAGCTGGAATCTGTAGATTGTGCATTCTGTGGCAAGGAAGCTGGCATCTGGGTGAGAGACCCAGAACCAGCATGCCTGCTGTGCTTGGCCAGCTCTCCCCGCGTTGTTTGGGGCAGGGCTGGAGAGCTGGCATCTGGTTTGCTGCAGACCTTGAACAGATTGTGTTTTGTGTGGCAGTGATGTTGGCAACTGGGTTTATATTGGTTCCAGGCCAGCAGGGTTCATAGAGTAGATAGATGGATGTAGTGTGAAGTTAGGTTTGGCTTTGGGTGCCCCAGGAATTGGACCCCCTAGTCCAATTTTTTTTTTGGCCTTGCGGGTTTTGTGTGGAACAGTGCCCTGAAGATGCACAGCAGTTTGGGGGGGGCTCTCCTCAAAACCCCCAGCTCCCCAGAGCCACTTTTCCCACGATAATTACAGTGGGGGAAATGGCTTAAATTGGTTTTTTCTCACCTTTGGGAACAGAGTTCCTTTTGGGGTGCCCACAGATGGCTGCACTCTTTTTGGGCCAGGGGGGTTGAATGTGGGGGAGTCCCCTGAAGCTGCTCTGCAGTTTTGGGGCCTCTTCCTCAAACCCCCCTCTGGCCAGAGCCACTTTCCCCACAGCAATTATAGTGGAGGACGTGGATAATTGGACTTTCCCCAACATTGGTGGCAATGGGCCTTTTGGGGAGCCCACAGACAGGGACCCCCTGGCCCAATCTTTTTGGAACTTGGGGGTTTTGTAGGGGAGAGTCCCCTGCAGGTTCCCTGCAGTTTTGGGGGCTCTCCCTCAAACCCCCTGCCCCCCAGTAGCCTCTGATTATGCCCTATGTTGCCATTGATTTCAATGGCCCATAGGGTATAATGGTGGGATAGGTGCCCCTGAAATGGGAACCCCTTGCCCAATCTTTTTGGGACTTGGGGGGTTCATAGGGGAGAGTCCCTGCAGGTCCCCTGCAAATTTGGGGGCTCTCCCTCAAATCCCCTCCCCTCCAGGTGACTTCCAATATACCCTATTTTGCCATTGATTTCAGTGGCCCATAGGGTATAATGGGACCATATATTCGGAAATAGCCATATATCTCCCGTATATACGGCTATTCTGAGTACTGATATTTGGAAATATACGGTATTCCAAATATTTTGGCCCCGTATATTTCCGAATTCAATTAATTCCGAAATTTTTTTTTTTTTTTGCACAGCCCTAGTCAGGACCTTTAATTGAGAAGGAAAAAATTGGGGAATTTAAGTACATTTCTTGATAATGAGAAGGTGATGGTTTTGTCCTTATAGAAATATTTATTCAAAAGTGCAGATAAATATTTATTTAATGTATTTTTGTACTGGTATTGTTCCCATTTTGATAGCTTGATTATTTCAGCATAACAAAATCCACATGAGAGATTTAGTCCGGTGATCTAGCCTCCAGGAAAAAGCAGCTTTATTGAAGCTAGCAATATATTGTAAAGTGTAGTAATTGCTGAGTTGGGAAGTCATTCTCCCGGTGATTGTGTTGTACTGATTGTTGGAACTTTAAGCTTTTATATTACCGTCCTTTAGTGACCTGTTTTGGAGGAAAAGGTGAAGGCACTAAGAAAAGAAGAAGATCCAATATGAAATGGATTGACTCAACAAAGGAAGCCAAATCAAAGGGCCCAATATTTAAATAAATCAACAGAGAATATAAATATACATCAATTATACAAAAATGAATATATTTATTACAAATATATTCTTAAAAATACAATTATGAACCCTAATATAACCACAATTTGGATTAAAATCATACAGTACTCTGAAAGACCTTATGTGATTCTGACCAATTGCTTTTGGCCTTATGGCCACCTTCCGTGGTCAAGTGTAATAATTATGTAATGGTTCCTGACACTGCAAAAATGTTAAAAATAATCAATCAATATAGGACCAATCTGAAATTGTGCTAAAGCAAAAAAGGAGAGAGAAATTCATTATTAAATCATGTGTGTGTGTGTGTGTGTGCATGTGTGTGTATGTATGTATACGTTGGCAACAATTCACTTTTGATGCATGAGCACTTTTGACACATACTCACAATCCTTCCTGCAGCCTTCCAAGTTCTGCACAATGTCCCAGAAGAACATAAGAACATAAGAGAAGCGATGTTAGATCAGGCCAATGGCCCATCCAGTCAAACACTCTGTGTCACACAGTGGCAAAAAAAAATTATATATACACACACTGTGGCTAATAGCCACTGATGGACCTGTGCTCCATATTTTTATCTAAAACCCTCTTGAAGGTGGCTATGCTTGTGGCCGCCACCACCTCATGTGGCAGTGAATTCCACATGTTAATCACCCTTTGGGTGAAGAAGTACCTCCTTTTATCCGTTCTAACCCGACTGCTCAGCAATTTCATCGAATGCCCACGAGTTCTTGTATTGTGAGAAAGGGAGAAAAGGACTTCTTTCTCTACTTTCTCTCCATCCCATGCATTATCTTGTAAACCTCTATCATGTCACCCTGCAGTCGACGTTTCTCCAAGCTAAAGAGTCCCAAGCGTTTCAACCACAGAACCACCACCACCACTGCGACTGGGTCCATCCCAGAGCCTACTGAGGCCTGCACGATGCCTTAGGAGCTGCTGCCACCACTGGGTCCATCTCGAGGCCAGCACAATGCCCTGGGAGCCACCACCATCACCACCGCTGGGTCCCTCCCTTGCAGGGCCATAGCCAGGATTTCAAATTTGGTAGGGCCCAAGCAGGATTTTTTGTTTAGGGAGGCCAGGGGGCTGGAAGGCTCCAAAACAAAAACAACACACATAAACATGGAAGTCATAGATATTTCTGAATAGTTTTCAGGACCCAACAGATTCACAATTAATCTGAGGAGCCATACACAGTTTATACACCGTGTCCTCCATTTACATTCTTGGATGTATTAGTGTTTCTCCCCTCACGGCAAATTTTTTTAGAAACCCTGACTTTAAACTGGAGGCTTTTTTCTTTCCTCACTTAAAGGCAGACACAAGCCCTGGTGTCTTGGCCTAACAGTTCCCACAGCTTGCGGCCACCATTTACAATGTTTTCAGTTAAAAACACATGGAGGCAGGCATGAAAGAATGCATTGATTCGGTCATTTCCTCTATATATATTCCCTATGCCTTTGTTCCCATCCTTTGCATGCAGAATGTCTCAGTTTAGTTCTTAGCATCTCCAATTAAAAGGATCTCAGGTAACTGAGACTGTTTATATAGACTTAGTGTTGATTCCTGACTAAACTAGCAATTTCCACTGATCCCTTTTCTCACGACAGATCCCACTTGTGTTGTTCCCCAAGGTCCCTATCACCCAAGAGCAGTATTTTGTAGAAGAAGAAGAAGATGATGATGATGATATTGGATTTATATGCCGCCCTCCACTCCGAAGAGTCTCAGAGCGGCTCACAATCTCCTTTCCCTTCCTCCCCCTCAACAGACACCCTGTGAGGTGGGTGGGGCTGGAGAGGGCTCTCCCAGCAGCTGCCCTTTCAAGGACAACCTCTGCCAGAGCTATGGCTGACCCAAGGCCATTCCAGCAGGTGCAAGTGGAGGAGTGGGGAATCAAACCCGGTTCTCCCAGATAAGAGTCCGCACACTTCACCACTACACCAAACTGGCTCTGGAGATGGTTAGGCTGCAGGGGAAGTGGGATATTTCCATTCTGCCATTGGAAAATTTATTCTTGATTCAACCTTGGAGAGTTGCTTCCAGTTGGAGAAGACAGTATTAGGTTAGACAGACCCATCATTTGATCATAGTATGGCAGCTTCACGTGTCCACAGAAGGGACTTACAAAGAAGATATTTGGCATAAATTGTTTCAGATATTCCAAGCCCTCCAGAGTGAATCATTATATCTCTGGACAACATTCTGTTGCATCTTAGGAAAATAACATTTATAGGAGTCTTGCATTCTAATCGTAAACCCATTGCCTCCAATGAAATTAAAATGATATAGCTCTGTTTAGGATTGCACGGCAAGTTTCCTAGCTTATAATAGTTTTCCTTTGCAGCTCTGTATGAGTCCTCTTCATGATTCTGACTGATCTTTTATTGCCGTTTTCTGCATTAGAGAATGCTAATAAATCCGAGTGCATTCCCACCTCCCATTAAAAAAAACCCTTCTCATCTTTCTTCTTCTTCTTTGGAGTTAAACTAATGAGACACGGAGTAGGAGTTCAGCACTGATGGGGAGGAGGGAGCTTAATTTGTTGTTATTGGACTAAAGGGGAAAAAAATCTGTTAAATACTTTACACAAACAATAAAATACTCTTTTGTTCCCAGCGAAACATACATGATAGTGGTTAAAAAGAAGTAGTGAGATCATCAAGACAGGAGCTATCAAAAGCAGAAGAGGTACTGGCTTGCTGATTATCATCCCCCAGTCCCGAAGGAATGAATCTTTCTAACTTAAATTATGGGGATGACAAAACCAGGGCCGGTTCACCCACTAGAAAAATTAGGCATTTGCTTAGGGTGCTGGGGGAGGGGGGGCGGCGCTGAATTGGGCTCCTCCCCTCCTGGTACCTTAGACAAACACCTAATTTGCCACTGCCCGGCATGCCGAGAGAAGCAATGCCAGCCTCCCCTTACCCACTTTGATGTGGGCATCTCCTTAAAGCGGTCCTTAAAGTCTTCTAGGAGGGGTGAGAAGCCTCATCACGTTCTGCGCTCTCTTAAGAGAACGCTTTACGGAGACGCCTGCATCGAAGCGGGTAAGGGGAGGCTGGTGTCGCTCCTCTCAGTGTACTGGGGGGGGGTGGAAGTGGCCTGCCCGCCCCCCACCCCCTTGTGCTCACAGGAGCACACCAGCCTCCCCTTACCCGGGTTGCTTCGACCCGGGCTTTTCTGTAAAGCATCCTCTTAAGAAAGAGCGTGGCGCGATGAGACTTCACTCGGGAGCAAAGCCTCATCATGTTGTGTATTCTCTTAAGAGAACACATTACAGAAATAACCAGGTCGAAGCGGCTCGGGTAAGAGGAGGCTGCCACATTCCTGTGAGCGCACAGGTTGGGGGACTGTAGTGCAGCGCTGTGTTGCAGCACTGCAAATAACACGAGGGAAGGAGGGAGGGGCATGGCATGGGCAGGCAGAGGGGAGGGCCAGCAGGGCTTGGCACCACAGGGTGTCGCCGCAGAGGATGACTTCTTCATCACACTCCAGCCAGAGGTCGGAGTGCTGGAAGGCAGCTGTGGAGTGGCCCTACACACAGGTGTGGGGGGGGGGGAAACTGGGTCCTCCCCTTCCCCTCCACCCCTCTAGTCTTCTTCTTGGCCTTGCCTGCAGGGCCCCTCTTCTGCTGCCTGTCACTCATGTCACCCTTGGCCAGTCTCACACAACCTGAACTGAGAGTGGGGTTTTTTACAAACCTAACTCACTACACTGTACTCTGAACCAACAAGTGCCCTGACTTCTTTTTAAAAACCTTCCTACCAAAACTTGTTTGTTTGGGGTTTTTTGGTCCCTAATCTGTCCTTCTTTGAGTTGGGGTAGTAGTAGTCTGGTAAAGTTTAGGAGACTAGGTGATCCTGCCTCTACCTGGCTACAGTTTTTAAAAGGCTACCTTGAGATGAAGGCAATCCTTGTTATATCCTCCTAGTTAAACTTCTCCTAACTAGATCCTGAGACAAACCGGATTTCCTTGCAAACTAGAAATCAGGTGTCCCATATAACTAGAGAGAAGCTGTGGTTTACCCTATGGAAATCTATGGATGCACCGGCTTTCAGTGGCTGAAAGCAAGATGCACTGCAACCCTAGTCTCTTGAAAAGGGAGCCTGATGTGGCCTGGTAGCCATGCTGCCTTTTATGAGAAACCTAAAATCTTTTTAAATTGCCCCTATCCGGCTAGTTGGATTTTGAAAGAAGATAAAGCCCTAAACTGGATTATTTTTTTTTAAATTTCAAAAAACACAATCCCTAAAAACATCCTTATTAGTGGGGCAGCCTATTTAGTGGCCCTAGCCAAACTGAAAGCACCCTCAGACTCCAAAAATAACTATAAAAACCCACCACACGCAGCCCAAACACCAATCCCCACACCAACCAGAGGTAATTTTAAAAAACCAAAACATGACAGAAAGAAACTTAATTTTAACCCCCCCCCCCCAAAAAAAAAAAACAGAACCAGGAAAAGGGACAACAGGACAGGATGCAAAACCAACAACAACAGATCCAAACAAATCACTGAGAAAAGGCCAAGAAACTTAACTGTTAAAAAACTGATGTTTTAACAATAAAAAACCTCAGGCCAAATCAGTCAATACCCCCCCCCCTTCCAAAACCAGAACCAGGAAAAGGGACAACAGGACAGGATGCAAAACCAACAACAGATCCAAAAAATCACTGAGAAAAGGCCAAGAAACTCAACTGTTTCAAAAAATACCACTGCTCTGTGATTGGCCAGAGAACAGTGTTTACTTGGATACCCAAGTAAACAAAAGAACAACAATGTTGCTGATGGCTGGGGGATTAGCCCAGCCATCAGCTACACAACAGCCCTGCAAAGCATGCATTTGCAATGCATTTTGCAAATGCATGCTTTGGATTGGCTGCTGGGGCTCGTTTCCCCCTCCCCCTCCCTCCCTGATCCCAGGGAGGCTATGGGAGAGGCAGGAAAAGGCTTCCAAAGGTGGGAAAGGAGGCAAGCAGCTCTCCTGAGGCTGCAGAAGCTCCTTTCCCGCCTTTTCTATGGACTTCCATATACTTCTGAATATTGATTTCCCCGGATAATGCCTGTAAATTGGATTTGGAAGTACACGAAGCTGTATTCTTCTGAATCAGGGGGTATTCGGAGGTTTATTCGGTTCGGCTGAACCAAATGCACACCCCTAGTCCTGACAGGTGTAACCAATATCAAAGGCTTAAAGATACATCTACAAAATGTCTATAATGTATCTGACCAACTATAAAAAAAAACAAGATAAATCCTGAGATGAATTCAAATCCCCAAAGGAAATTCATCACAGAATTTATCTTGTTTTAGCTATTAGACTTCACATCGTCCTCCTGCATCAAGATAAACTCAACTGCAGCTCAACAGGAAAAGCACAAAGTAATATCTAAAACAGTAAAATAGCAATACAAGAATATTCTGAAGAGCAAGATTTTTATTGTTTTATTTTTATTATTTCTGTTAAGGTTGGTGTTTGATAGGGTCATGTAAGAATAAAATGAAACATATTGGCCTTAAGAACAAAGTAGGAGTCAAGCTTCACCTTTAAGACCAACAAAGTTTTATTCAGAATGTAATAACAGCCAATATTCCTATTTGAGTACGTCAATATAGCTTTTTTTCTAATAATAACAAGAAGAAGATATTGGATTTCTATCCCACCCTCCACTCCGAAGAGTCTTAGAGTGGCTCACAATCTCCTTTACCTTCCTCCACCACAACAGACACCCTGCGAGGTGGGTGGGGCTGGAGAGGGCTCTCACAGCAGCTGCCCTTTCAAGGACAACCTCTGCCAGAGCTATGGCGGACCCAAGGCCATGCTAGCAGGTGCAAGTGGAGGAGTGGGGAATCAAACCCGGTTCTCCCAGATAAGAGTCCGCACACTTAACCATTACACCAAACTGGCTCTAATGGCAAACTAGAATGCTGTTTACATATTAAAAAGTGAGTTAGGTGGACAAGAACATCACTATCCAATGTATTTCTTTTTTAGCTGTATTGACATACTCAAATAGGGATATTGGCTGTTTATCTCATTACGTATACTAAACCCATCTTCCGCTATATTTTAATGCATTTTTCTTCTAATGGCAAACTATATGTACGTTGCATGTTAAAAGGTAAATTAGTTGGATGGGAAAAACTTTTGAGAAAGAAATGCCCTCATTTTGGCCCAGGCTTATAACAATAGAGTGATTAACAGACATTCTCACATTTTGACTGTTACTGTTTTATTGGTTTCTCACGCTCATGCTACCCAGATCAAAAGTTTGCTCAATTTGTTAATTTTACTATTCGGTCATTGGATTTTAAATTTGTACCATTTTGCATTCTAAACCAGTTCTTTGTAGCTCTGCTCGCTGTACCTGAATCCTCGTATGATGAAGTGTGCTTAGAGCACACAAACGCTTACATTCTGAATAAAATTTTGTTGGTCTTAAAGGTGAAATTTGACTCCTACTTTGTTCTACTGCTTCACACCAACATAGCTGCCCACTTGGATCTATCTTGGTTTTAAGGAGCTGAAGAATCTATTCATGATTCCCTACTTATAAAAGCACAGAGCTCTGGCTTACCTCTCTGCAGATAGAGATCTATGCAGACAAGTGTTAATAGTAACACAAGAGGGGTCAACAGATGTACACATGAGATAACTGGTTCATTGTCTGTGAAAGATGCCAGGTGGCAGTATTGGGCAATTGTTAATTTGATCAATGAGTTTTGTCCCTAAAAATCTGATGCTTATCACCTGGAATCTATGCTTCTGCTTGTTAAAGAGGTGTAACAAATGTCAGTAGTCTTCTATCTGACACTGTTCCTTGCAACCCAGAGACATTTAGCCTTTCGAAACAGGCATAACTGAAGTCCAAAATAAACATTGTCTGAGTCGCTAAACAGAATATATTGCATGAAATGAATACATTTCCAGACATGCAATTTCAGTTGTGTTGGATGAGCAATAGAACGATTAAGACACTTGTTAAAGAGATATGAAATTTAATTGTAATCATATGGGATTGAGGGGGGAAATGTAAAGAAATACAACACAAGTCAGTTGAGAAAGTCATGCCTCCGGAAAGAACTATGATTAGCAGTTGACAGATCTGGATTCAGACTTGATCCTTGGGGAAGAGGTTGGGAGGCAGAAATCAAACTGCACAAAAAAGAGCTTCAAATGAGGACCATCAGGTTTCACTCTGTGCATAGGAACAGAAGTCAAGGCAGGCGTCTTGATGCTGTTAAAATACTAGGTGGTGCTTAAGGATGGACACAAATTGGGAAATTGCAGTACAGTTTGTGGTTCACGGTGTGCCCACCCAGTTCATGAACCACAAACTGCCACAGACTTTTAGCCACCCAAAGAACCTGTTTGGTGTACAAGGTTCAGGATGTGGCAAAACATCCCCTACACACCAAACTCACAGGGGAATCTATGGCTGTCTCTCCTCTATCTATCGTCCAAGTTATTTATTTAGTAATTTATTTTAGCAAATTTCTATTCCACCCATTCCCCGTAGGGCTCAGGGCGGAGTACAACATATGATAAAAACAATAAAATACAATAAAAAGATTTATAAACAGGCAATTCAACAGCACTGATTTTCATGACATCACATATTGCCCAGCCTAGCCATCACACATCATTATATCTCATAGAGATTCAGCTTCAACCGGCTCTGTTGTAACCACCCAGCCACGGCTCCCAATGCCTCGGACAACTGGTCAGGGGCGGTGACTG
This sequence comes from Heteronotia binoei, assembly GCF_032191835.1. Taxonomy (NCBI): domain Eukaryota; kingdom Metazoa; phylum Chordata; class Lepidosauria; order Squamata; family Gekkonidae; genus Heteronotia; species Heteronotia binoei. The sequence goes on from NC_083230.1 coordinate 14,276,139, forward strand.
GCTGGCCACTCATCAACAGATAGAGCTGGGTATCATCAGCGTACTGGGGCCAACCCAGCCCAAAACCTTGGGCAATCTGGGCAAGGGGGTGCATATAGATGTTAAATAATATTGGCGAGAGCATGGGTCCTTGCGGCACTCCACATATAAGTGCCGCAAGGAAGTCTGCTTGCCAAGCACCACCCTTTGTCCCCATCCCCGGAGAAAGGAGGAAAACCATTGCATGGCCACCCCCGAACTCCGATGACAGAGAGGCAGTGGGTCATAAGGTCGTAATTGACCATGTTAAATGCTGCTGACAGATCAAGAAGTATCAACAGTGCTGACCCGCCTTGATTCAGGTGCTGTCTTAAGTCATCTGTGAGAGCAACTAGGACAGTCTCCGTCCCATGGCCAGGGCGAAAGCTGGACTGGAATGGGTTCAAGTCAGATGTCTCATCCAAGAAAACCTGTAACTGCTTCACCACCGCTTTCTCAACTACCTTACCCAGAAACGGTTAATTCAAAACTGGGTGGTAGTTGGCCAAGACCCCAGGGTCTAATGATGGTTTTTTTCAAAAGTGGACAAACCACTGCTTCCTTCAGTTTCTCTGGGAAGGTCCCTGTTGAAAGGGGCAAGTTGACAATATCACCCAGAGAATCCGTGATGCCATCCCGACTGCCTTTCACCAGCCCGGATAGACAGGGATCCAGGAGGCAAGTGGTAGGCTTCACTGCAGCCAGGATCCTGTCCACATCCTCTGGTAAGAGCCTATTGAAGCAGTCCAATATGGGACCAGAAGACGGCCAAGGGGCTTCCAGCTCATGTACTGTATCAATCATGGCAGGTAGGTCCTGGCAGAGAGTCAGGATTTTATCTGCGAAATATGTCGCAAAAGCCTCAGAGCCAATATCCAACTCTCTATCATTTTGATTGCCTGATGGAAAGACTGTTAATGACCGAATTACTCTAAATAGTTGGGCTGGGTGTGACTTCGCAGACTCTATGGAATGTGCATAGAACTCTTTCTTAGCGGACTTCATAGCCCCTTCATAGACCTTAATAAACATTCTATAAGAGGTTCTTGACTCCTCGTCATGAGCACGTCTCCACACTCACTCTAGCCGTCTAAGTTGCTGTTTCATCCTCAGCAGCTCCATGGTATATCAAGGGGCAGCTTTGGTGCGACGATGAAGAGGGCGCTCGGGAGCGATGTCGTTGATGGCAATGAAGAACCAGGAGTACCAGTCCTCCACTAACTCATTCAATGACCCGCCAGGGGGCATCAGATCCTGCAGAGCCTCCTGAAACCGCTCTGGGTCCATTTGGCTCTGCGGGTGAGCATAAATCCGCTCACCGCCTAAACAGGAGGGAAGTTTCAGGTCTAACTGGGCTTTCAGGGCATAATGATCTGACCATGGAACTGGCTCCACCGTCATCATATCTGGTAATATACCTGCCCCAAAGATCAAATCCAGTGTGTGACTGGCCTGATGTGTGGGAGCCAATACAAATTGGCTAAGTCCTAGTGTCTCTATGGACGACTTCAGGTCCTGTGCCTGCTGAGATGCTGCGTCATCAACATGGACATTGAAATCCCCCAGAACTAATAGCCTGGGAATGGCTGTGTCCAATGCCCAGGTGGACACAGCATCCAGCAGGGCGGGCAGGCTTTCTGGTGGTGCAGTAGGCAGTCGGTACACCAGCCAGATTGCCAAACTCTCCTCAGCTTCCCACACTAGCCCAACACACTCAATGCTGGCAATGTTTGGGGCAGGAAGTGCCCTGAAAAAAAAAAGAATCCCGGACAAACACAGCAACTCCCTCCTCCACCCATTTGTCCAAGACTGGTGGAGGATAGAGAACCCTGGTGGGGTAAGCTGGTTAAAGGCAACAGTGTCGCCTTCCCGCACCCAGGTCTCTATAGTGCATGCCAGGTCCACCTGCTGCTCCACAAGAAAATCTCGCAGAGTAGTGATCTTATTATTGATGAACCTGGCATTAATCAACACCAGTGTCGGAGATGGGATCTTCCTAGCCCCACAACCAATATGCCTTGGGATGAGACATAGGTGGGAAAGGATCCAAGCATTTCCATATCTCTGGCCCCTTTCTTGTCTTCGCACTCTATGCCCACCACCATACCTTTCTTGCCCCTCAATGACCGATATCCCCGACCCTAACATGGCTTCCCCAGCGTAGTGCTATCAGGCCAGGCAATGACCCTGCTAACATTTACTGGTGGACCAAAATGTGGACCTTCTATATCTCTGCCCACTTCCCTCCTATACCCACTCCTCACCAACCCCTGACAATCACAATCTACCCTTCTCACTCTCCCAACAAATTCAATGTACTAGCTAGCAAAAAACACATTACAATCTATACTTAAAAACCTAATTTAATCCCATTAATGTGTACAATAATTAATTAATTAATTTCAACAGCCAGATTTCCCTGATTATAATCTATTTTATCAATTAACTAACTAATCACTAAAAATTCCAGTTTAGTCAATTAATAACAATAAACTCTAACACAATCAATAAATAATCACAATCTGTATTATTCTGCCCTCCATTGCTTTGAAGTTTGATAGACATTTATATTGAGTGAAAACTGTCTGAATACATATGCATTCACAAACCACCATAAACCACCATTAACCACTTGAAAGTTTGTGGAAAGCTTATGCCAGTTGACCTGCCATGAACCTCACGAACCACAAACTAGCCAAAATTTATTATGAACTATAGTTCATGAGCTGGTTCATGCCCAGCCCTATTTACAAAGTGGGTATATGTATAGCTACTATGAGCATTATAAACAACAAGTGGGGGACCCATGAGATTGATGGGGAGGATCCCATATTCCCCCATTTTCTCACTGGCCCAGCATGGCTCCCAGGTTCTCCTGAAGCCACCAGGCCCACAGTTTTCCCTCCGCACCTGCCTTCCCTCCTCCCCACCGCTGCTCTTGGTAGCTTGCCCGGAGTTGCTCCAGGCAGGCTTTCTGAGGTTTCCTTCCCATCTCCCCACAGCAATGTCTGGGAGCCCCTCTGAGCCTAGAGCAACTCCTGGCATGCCCCACCACCACAAATGGTGGCCTCAAGTGGCATCTAATAATCAACCACACCCAGACCTCAAGCAGCTCCCGGTGTCTGCCCCTGCCAGGGTCTATGGTTCTGGGGCATCTGTCTCTGGGCTCAGCTGCAACAGAAAAAAAGTGTGTTGTCTTTTGGAGAAATTTAAACATTTCAGATTTTTCTACTCACCTGGGAGTCCTCCAAGTTTGCTGAAAGCTCTTTTTAGCATCCATGTGGCCCTAATCCATGACTTTAGCTATCCACAGAGGTGGCCACATTTTGCTAATAATATAGATATACTATGGTAGAGATCTTTCCATCACCTGAGCTACTTTGGTCATTGAGGATATTACACAACATCCCCATGTCTTCTGCAGATGGAATGCAGGTGTTTTCTTTCCTCCTGTAGAACCCAAACATGCATTTGTTTGTTTGTTTCCACCTTTCTCACAGGAACTCAAACATAGCAAGTTTCAGTTGTCATATATACTTTGTGTGGTGATTTTCATGGAAGGCTTTTATTATTGTTATTTTTTTATTATTATTAAGCTGACATTTTCTACAACTTCCCACAGCTTTCTCTTTAAAAAAAAAACTGGCATCCTTCTAGTTGATTAAAAACAGATATTTGAGACATTGACCCAATTCCGTTCTCATTTTCAAACAGCATCACTAAAATAAAAAAAGCTAAACAGAAAGATTGCATATTGATACATATGACTGCCCATGGAAAATAATTTTCGTATTGAAGAACCTCCTTATTTTCAAGGCATTAACCATAAAACTTTACAAAGTGAGTTTGTTGGGATGATGTCTAGTTTATTGTCTATCTCATATCTTACCTGCTTATTTATACTCCATGAACTTTATATTTGCACTATAGAAAATTGTCTTTCAATGATATAATAGTTAAAAATGCCTAAAAATTTCCCCACTGCTTCAGGAAGAAAATTATCTCTGAGAGATGTTCAGGTCAATGAACAATTTAGACATGTTCCAGTCCCTCTCCCCCTCCCCCTTTTGTAGGGGATAATATTTAATTTTGGGTTTTTTTGTTTTTTAAGTTGGCTTTGGGATAGTGCAGTCCTAAACAGATTTATACCATACCTTTACCTTTTTAAGTCTGTTGACTTCCATAGACTTTGAAGGGTTTGACTCTGTTTAGGACTGCAAAGTCAGCTACTTTTAATATCCTGATAAATTAAGAGAAAATGCCTGCATGTGGGAAGGCAGAAATATATGTGGCAGTAGTTTCTTACATACCTTATCTGTAAACAGCTATGCGGTCTCCTTTTTTGTAATGAAGTCCTATGAGCAAGTGGCATTGCTTACAAGTGAAAACAGAAAAATATGGTGCTTTGCATTTTTGCATAACCTGTTATCATTCCCATGTCTAACATTTGTGCACAGTGTCTCAGCATTCACCTGTATCCAACACATATAACAACTAAGAACTGAGCTGACCAATGTCATTGTAAGAACTCTGTGTTTTAGCTCTATAGGAACTCGCATGGTTTGTTCAAGAATTACTCTGTATTTGCTGCAGCATTGGGCATGTTCATCAATGCTCCAATTATGAGTCCTAACCTGTAATTACTGTCTTTACCACTGGAAAAATGTGGCATTTTCCTTTGTGATGATGGATGTACAGCAGTTTTTAAAAGTTTCTAAGTATACTATTAGCACATGAGCAAGAGAAAGAAAGAAAGAAACAGAAAAGGGGATTAACACAAAGCACTTTTTTCTCATGTGCGCTATTTATTATTAGCTGTACTCAGCTGTTCAAGCCCTCCTTTTGCACAAGTTATAGCTTTTATTAGATAAGTGGAGACTTTGAAGACACACATTTTATTTTACTTATTATTTTCATTAAGTGATAAATGTTTATTAAGTGATTTATCAAGTGGTAATAACCAAGAGATTCACTAGTGCTCATATTGATCTAACTAAAGTTGACTGAGTATTAGCTTTATGGCTATGTCCATCTGCCTGTCTATCTTTCTACAACAGTGATTGAAGGCTGCATTCAAGACAGGAAGGAAGTCACTGCATACCAGCTGTTATTGCACTACAAATACATTTTTACTAATGATACTCTGTGTCATGATTATTTAGAATTTTCCATATCGTTCTCTTGTAGATTCAGGGATCCTGAGCTAGAATCTGTAGCTGCCATATTCTGATAACAAGGAAACAAAAAACAAAAAGCCCCACGTGAACCAGCTTCTATATCCAATTACATAACAAGAAAAACTATTCAAATATAAATAATTGTATTTAACCCACATATATTGCTTTCATCAAAACAACCATAATAGTCCTTTGAACAAAAGGAAGCATTTACACCAAGAGTTCTTTTCCTTTATATGGATCTTAGGAAGCATATAAAACAATAGAGTTCTTGGGTACATGTTGCGTAGACACTTAGCAACCTTATCAGAAATGTACCCTAATTCTACTGCTTCCATAAGCATACCGACAACTTTCTGATGAGAGCTATTACAAACCTTTGAGCTCAGATCCCATGAACAGGATAATTAAAATTATTGAGATCGTGGTAGTGGAAGCAGTAGAATTAGGGTACATTTCCGATAAGGTTGCTAAGTGTCTACGCAACATGTACCCAAGAACTCCATTGTTTTATATGCTTCCTAAGATCCATAAGAACGCCCTCCCCCCGGGGCGCCCCATAGTGTCCGCATCGGCTTCGGTGTTGGAACCTTTGAGTCAATATCTTGATTTCTTCCTGAAACTGGAGGTGCTTAAGATTCGAACCTATATTAGGGATACTTCAGACTTTATTGTACAGGTGGAAGGCTTGAAGGTTCCACCCAATACTGTTTTGGTATCCATGGATGTTACCTCTTTATATACCAACATACCTCATGATGAGGCTAGAGCTTTAATACATAGGATTTTTGATAAGAGACCGATTAAGGAACCTCCCACACATTTCCTGTTGGAATTGGTGGATATCATTTTTGAAAATAATTTTTTTAGATTTGGTAATCAGTTTTTTCTACAAGTTCAGGGGGTCTCTATGGGTAGTCCCTTTTCACCTAGTCTGGCTTGTCTGTTCATGGCTGAGTTGGAAGAACAATCCGGATATTAATCTGTTTTTTGGTTCCATCATTTGGTTCAAGAGATATATTGACGGTATTATGGCAGTTATTGCAGATGAGTCTGTAATTGCCCCCTTAATACAGTGGATGAATAATATACACCCTTCCATTAAATTTACATACATCTGTGATAGACAGACAATTGCATTTTTAGACACCTGTGTCTTTAAGACAGGGGATGAAACTCTGGCGGTTAAAATCTATAGGAAGCCCACTGACAAGAATGTCCCTTTGCATTTTACTTCTTTTCATCCAGCACATTTAAGAGCTAATTTGCCCTATAATCAATTGGTTAGGGCTAAATGCAATTCAACTAGGGAACAGGAGTTTGAACAAGGGATAGGATTTGTGAACAATTTAAATCTCATGGCTATCCTGACAGGATTCTGACCAAGGCAGTATCATGAATTAACCAAACACAGAGGTCTTTGACAGGTCTCATCAGGCCCTGGATAAACATGTGGATGGTAATATTACTTGTGCTATGCAGTTTTCCCCTTTGAGTCAGTCTATTTATAATGTCATTAAAAAATATTGGTTTCTGGTGCAGGATGTGCCAGGTTGTCAGGAAATACCAAGAATGGGTTTCAGTAGAACTAAAAAACTGAGAGATTTTTTAGTTAGGGCTGATATTGTGCAGCCTGAACGTAATGTGGTAAGAGCGGGGGGGGGGGCACTTTAAATGTGGTGCCTGCCTAGCATGTGGTCTATCATTACAGATGTCGGTGTTTGTACATCCAGAAACAGGATACAAAATATATCTAAAGGATATCACCACTTGTGCTACACAGAGATGCATTTATGCGATTCTGTGTCCATGTCAAAAAATTTATTTGGGGTCAACTACACGTGCCATTCGTACAGGTGTGTTAGAACATAAATCTAGATTGAAGCATCGGGTGGTAGATGCTCCTCTGGTAGAGCATTTCATTCAGTATAATCATGAACCAGATTCATTGCGTTTTTGTGTACTTTTGAAATTTCCAACAAGATTGCAGGGTAGGATGGATTGCAGCAAATGGTTACACCAACATGAAATGCGTATGATCTTTAAATTAAGGACTCTGTCTCCTCATGGTCTCAATAATGATTGGGACTTGGCATATTTTTTATAATTATAGTCAGATGTATGTGGTTTAATTTCTTTTTGAGACTATATTTTGGATATTGCTGTAGCAGGTTATACTGTATCTTTAAGGAACATTGTGAATTGTTGCACATGATGCATATAAGTCATTAAGTTGTATTCCTTGCAGCACCTTTGGGTGTTCAGTTAGAAAACATTTGGGCTATGATTACCTTTACTTTAAGAATTTGCTAAGAGGTATGCTGTTTTTATTCAGTGTTTTAAATGTTTTATGGCTTATGTGCAACAGGTTAAGTGTATTATTGAATTCTTGTATGCTTTTTATCTTATTATTCAGGTGTATTGCAGCTTGAAGAAGCTCTTTGCTAAGATGTTTATTACAGCTTGAATATGCTCTCTACCAAGAGGTTTATTGCAGCTTGAAGAAGTCTCTGCTAAGAGGTCTTTTATAGCTTGAAAAAGCTTTTGCGAAACAAGGGTATTAGTACTACCTTGTCCTTTCCTCTTTGAAAATTTGGCTGCATCCATTGAGAGACATTTATCATTGGGAATATCACACCAGGATTACATGGAAAAGCTGGACAATTTTACCATATAAAGGAAAATAACTCTTGGTGTAAATGCTTCCTTTTGTTCAAAGGAATTCACGAGCCACCTTCTTAGGAACTACTCCCAGTGGTAAAACCCTAATGTGGGGGTCTGGTGAAATAGGGAAAGGACCAAGAACTCTATCCTTGATCAGTTCCGCAGGGCCTGCAAGACCACCCTCTTCAAGCAGGTGTTCATGAATTGCTGAATATAGTTGTAACAAGGAAAACACCAAAACGATCTGGTCCAGGGACCCTGTTACTATTATGTCAACTGACAGGGATAGTATCAAACAACAATGTTAATGTTAGATTTAGTAATGTTTTTAATTAAATACTGACGGGTTTTTAAATAATGTAATTTAATGTTTTTTAACTATTGTATTTGTCATGGATGTTGTTAGCCGCCCTGAGCCTGCTTCGGCGGGGGAGGGCGGGATACAAATAAAATTTTACTTACTTACTTACAAGCTTTGGGTACAAGTCCAGCCATCTGTTAAGTACCTTTAGCTTTAGTGGACTGGGATCCTTTTGCAGTGACAGCTCCTGTAGCTGCATTAGGTCCTTGCCTCTTACCTTCATGCCTACCTTTTGCCCTGGAACAGGCTGAGAAAGTGTGCCCCCCCCCACAAACACACATAAAGACCATTCGTGCTTAAACCTGCAAGGCTTCTTGAAGCAGACCCCTTGGAAGTAAATTCCCAGTACAACATGCATGCATAAAAAGACTGTCCAGTTCCCTGCCTAGCAATGGAAGCAGTATTCCCCTTGTGAGGAAAACCATACCAGTTTGACTTTCAGACCTGGTTCTGTTAGCCCTATCCTGGATTTGTGCCCCTTCTTAGAGGGTGCTATTCCATTTCCTACCACTAGGGTGTACTGTCACCACCTGCTCGGTTTAGGGATCCCAACTGAGAGGAACAGGACTCTCAACCTCCCCTTTCCAGTTCTGAGGCCTGGTGTCAATGTCCTTTGCTAACCAGCACCTGGCTACCACAGAGACCAATGCCCTTCTTTGAGAGACCCCAGGAAGATTGGCACCACTGCCAATTGTCCTTCCTGGGACTCCCCTCTTAAAGTAGTATGGTCTAAGGCAGTTGGGGAGCTATGTGGCACAGAGCTTTTCTTCCAGCATTCAAATAGTAAAATGTTTATTTAAAAAGAGGAAAAGGTTACAAGCTAACTTTTAGCCCAACACACGAATAGCTACAGAAGATCAAATAAAAGTTGGTTTTAATCACATTCCTCTTCTCCATGGTGTAAAAACATGTCCTATGAGATGTTGCATTAGAGCAGACTATCCTAAGCTTAGTAAGTTCCAAAACATTCTAAGGATACCTCATTAATTTAGGCTTCTGCCCAGCCACACAGTCAATCAATATGACCACTGGCTGCTGACCAGAGTGGAGCAGTCTGTTCTCTTTCAAGGCCCAGCTCCAAGAGAGCCCCCCCCCCCTTTGGGGCAAACACTTTTAATGAACCTCTGACTCCACCCATTTTACATCACTCTCCACCCCTTGTTACCTGGTCCTCTCAGGTCCCAAATGCAACCTGGGATCCCTTCTGGGAGGCTTTCTGAGAAACCTCCAGAACTCACCTGGAGATTCTTAGCACCAAATCCCTTAGTTCCTTTGCAAGCCCAGTCATTTGCATAACTAGGGCTGGCAACTGAAGTAGCCTCCTGCTCTTCCAGAGATAAGAGACAAGGAATGACACTTTTGAAACTCAGAGTGCGGGAGGGAGGCATTTTATCACACCCCTTTTGCAGAATATGGCCACTATCAGTCCTTTCACCAACTGCAGGCTTAGCCAGAGCCATCAGCTGCAACCACAGCTGTTGATGAATCTTATCCCACTGCATGGTCGGATGCACTGTTGACCTCATCCTGAATTCTTCATCGTACTGGAGCCAAGCCCCAACAACAAAGTCTGTACAAGCCCTATAAATGTTATCTAAATACTGGAACAGGGGCACAGTCCACAGTGGCTGGACCCTAGCAATGACTCCTGCATAGATCAGGAACCATGACAACCAGTTAGCTCATGTGCGGTTGACCCACCTCCACTTCAGCTGTCCCTTGTCCCTGTCACCCAATCTCTCCTTGTCGTTTTTTTTCCATCTCTCTAAATAGCTGACATCCACATACTTCTTTTTAATATTTTCTCACATGTAGCGGCTGTCAAGTGATCTCCCAATGGCAAAGCACCTAATGGAACCAAGCCATAAGGTATTCCATGGGTAATAGGGTATGGCCACCCACTCCAGTGTGGAAATTGCCATCGTCCCTGAAAAGCTAGCTGAGGCCAGCCTAAGCTCAACAGATGTGACTGTGTGCCTAAAGTGGACTGGGTCCCAGCTAGAGATGGAGCTCTTAGGGGAGTTGCCAAACCCCAAGCCCCCCAAGGCCATGTCAGCACCAGAACTGTAGGTGTGGTCTTACCCTTCAGGACAAGGGCTGTGACAGCTGCCACCACCATCTTGGGTGGTGTACCATACTCTGCTGATCCAGATGTGCCTGCCTCAACTGCAGCGACTGCTCTGGATGGTGACCCACCGCAGGGAGAGTCACCTACCCACTTTCTAGGTCATAGATATGAGCCAACACATCGGCATTAAACTGAGACATCATAGAACATTAAGTCAATCGAGGTACCTCCACCCTGCCCCACACCAGTGAAATTCTGTATGATCCTTATAGATCAGCCAAGCGCTCTCAAATGATACACTGCTCTCTAGCTTCCTCATCATCATCTGAATGGGTGAGAGGGGCTAATGGTCTCTTAGCAGACATAGGTGTCAGCAGCTTTCCCTTTGACAGACCTTTACCCTTTCCTGAAGCCATTGCACACCAAGATGGCCACCAAGTGAGAAGGTGGTGATGCTTCCTGTGCTTCCTGTGCAGCTTGAAAGCTAGGCCCATGTGAAGATGGCACTTGTCCATGCTACCTGCTCACACCCAAAGACTCCCTCCCCATCACCCAAAACAAAAACAGAACAGTAAGAACTCAGTGGAATGAATGCATCCCACAAACCAAATGATTGAATGGATGGGGAAAGGAAGAGAGGCGAGGAGTGGAGGGTTAAACAAAGTATGAGGCAATCAAATCAAATTAATAAATAATAAGAGGAATGATCAAACCCGAGCCAAGGAAGTGATCCAAGCACACAAACACCATCTGAATCTATGACCAGACAACAGCCATTCAGGACCATGTCCTAGTGCTCCAAGCAATGAATGAAGAATGACTTCAACCAGGGGTAGGCATAGTTAATAGCCATATGCTCCACCCCCTAAAAAGCCCCAAGTTTGAATTCATTGGTCTCCTTCCTTCCATGGTAGCAAATTGGGCCCTCCTTCCTCTACAGGCAAGGCTGTTGCCAGGTAGGGCTGTGTTACCACTAGGGTCACCACCCAGACTCTGTAGATTCACCACAATAGCCAATAATTGGAAGAGAATTTGGAAATTAAGCTATCAAAACAGAAAACCTGCTGGCTAATCCAAGTATCCCCTCTTCTTTTTACATTGTATCACTGTATTTGTTTTATTTACAAAATTAATGTACCCTTTTTCAAAAGAAAAAACCTGTCAAAATGGTGATAGATCAAGATGGGTAGCCATGTTAGTCTTTCTATAGCATGTGAGTATAGACTCCATCTCTGTGACCAGGAATACTTAAAAAAAATGTTCCCAACTGTGGGAATACCTACATGTACATACTTGCTATGCTTGTGTAGACTTTACACATTTGCGTGAACAGGAAATGGTAGCAAACTAGATACCTGATGGTTATACTCAGCAAACTTCTTCACCCTCATTCTACAAGTCTGGCATTGCCATTTCATTGTTTTACTTTGCTGAGTTTAAGAGTCAATTAGTCTAAATATTACCATTGTTCTGCTTTCTCAGAAAAAGTAACTTTTGTAACTTACTTTTGTAATATTGTATTATTAACGCTTGTATTGTGACAATATTATAAATATTTCTTTTTGACATCTGTAACTATTTTTAAAAGACTCTTTGTGATATCAGATTCCAGAGTATAGTAGAGAGGTATATCTATAAATCGGCAATGAGGATTTCAGCTATAGCAAAATATATCAATGATGATATGTGCTGCCACAAAAGTTGCGTATGAGTGATTCCATTGCTGATTTGGCATCCAGTTTCTGCAGTTTGTGAGCTCCTGCTGGTTGAGATGTTACAGAGACTGTGTAGAATTGAATAGATAATGCACAAGAGCCAATGGAAGATTATGAGCGTTGAGGGTTTTTTTAAATAAAAGCCACTATCAGCTGTAACATGAAAGATGTTGTTGACAGATAAATGGCAGGACTCACTCACACCAAGAATGGAACAAACAATACCCAAAGGGTTCCATTTTTCTGTTACCTGTATGAAACACCAACATAAAAGGCAGCATTTTGTAAGGACAGAATAAAAAATCTGATCTGGTACAAAGAGTACAATAAAGGAAGCGAATGCAAAGGGCTCCAAAAGTATTTGTGTGTATCCTTACCATTTTTCCTATTTATATCTGCTCCCTTGGGCACTTATGCAACAGCAGTGTTTGACACAGTCGATTATGACCTTGCCACCATGGGGATATGACAGACTGACTTGAAATGGCTTGTCTCGTTTCTCCATGATTGGGGACAGTGGGTGGCACTTGGGGAGAGGCTTTTTCCATGCTACTCTCTGGTATAAGGACACTTTTGTCCATGGATGTACTTTAAATTTATAAAGCAAGGTAGTTTATTACAGATCTTCTTTCTCGTAAGGCACAGCTAATCCTAAACTTTTCAGAGATTGCAGTCTTGCTTGCTGAAATGGATCACATTCTACCCAGTCCAAAATCTCCCAGAAATTAGCTAGTGGTCCACCAGTAGACTGCAATCTGTCTTCTCAACCACTCATCATAGAGCTTTTCAATAAAGTGTCTTTGTAAATTGAGATTCCTAGAACATTTGGATGTGTTGTATTTCACACTCTCTTTCCATATAGCAATTCATATTAACATCTCAGGGCAACAAGCCTAGGATGAATCCTCCTGTTCAAGGATGGTACATTGTGAAAAATAAAAGAGGTATGGTTCTGATGTAATTTTTCCTTCCACCTGTTAAATAAGAGAGAGAGAGAATGAATCCCCAGCTAGGGGAATCTTTTTAAACGTATGACTTCCTCTTCTGTGCCAGACCAATGTAAATCTGCAAAGTGCGAGTCACTACCAAAGTCAATTTTTGCAGTTGCTCTTTCACTCCGACTATGAAGCTCACATTTAACTTTTAATTAAATCTCTGGAATATGAGATGGTATAAAATGTTACATTTATCAGTTTAATTTTGAAGCATTTATTGAATATACAGTATTGCCCTATGATTCAAATGACTTTAATTTACTAGGAATCACGATTCATTCATTTATTTGTTTTTCTCCCTGCACTAGCTTAGATTCCCATGCCCGGCCGATCTCTTCAAGAAAATGGTTAATAAATGAGTCTCAAAGCAAATTCTCTTCCTTCAGATTCTTGCACATTGTCAGATGTTTCAGATGGCTGTTGGTGGTTCAAAAAAAGAGTCAGAGTTTGATCAGGGAATTAGGCTTTTCAGCAGTACTTATATTTAAACCATTACTCTTAAATTAAATATCTGCTATTGAAATAAGAAAGATTTATAACTATAACTCATGAGATCTATAACTCATGGGTGTCACTTCTAGGACTGCGCTGAGCCAGCTGCTACTTATTTGGAGATCTCACCCACTCCGTTGCTAGACTCTTTTATAACCTTCCTAAAGTTTTATGTTAAAACCAATCAGCAGAGGGCTAAAGCTGCCAGCCTCCAGATGGGCCCTGGGACTCTTCTGAAATCATAACTGATATCCAGACGACAGAGATCAGTCCCACTGGGGAGAATGTCAGCATTTGTGTGTATACTGTATGGCATTATTCCCTGCTGATATCCCTCTCCAAATACTGACATCCCCAGACTCCAGCCCCAAATCTCCAGGAATTTCTCAACCCAAAGTTAGCAACTCTGGCTTAGTTGCAAAGATTGTGGGTAACATCAAGGCAGGCAATCCTTCAGCTGGTTTAATTAGATAATCACATGAATTTGTGCTTGTTCATTGTAATATATAGTATTTTCATGCCCTTTATCTAGTTCTTTTACCATAGATGTGCATTCTTTATCTTTGTGTATCCTTCAGCTATTGTCAAGTACTGCGCAATCTCCATCAATGATGACCTCTATGATGGTGATCATAGGAAGTTCATTCACTTAATGAAGAAGTTACAGGCCAAGACTGAGTCTTGGTAGAACTGAGTTCCCCAACTCAGCCAGTCAATTATATTAGATGGTCCAGATCATTACAAGTTTAAAGCAATGCACACCTTTTTTCTCTACCAATGAAGCATCCCCCTTTCCCCCCTCTTAGTAGCATTTCCAGTTAATTATTTTATTTTATTTTATTTACTTTTGATTTATATCCTGCCCATTCCAAATGGACTCAGGACAGCTAACAATCAGAACAAAACCAGCATCTCAATTTCATGTATAAAACAATAAGACATAAACAATTCACAGTTTAAAACTTTTCAAGTTTTATTGGTGCTATACAGGATGTTAAAACATAGGCGGCTCGGGTCGTACTAAACCTTCCATTTATCTGTTGGTGGTCCTTCTAGTGGAATTGCCCTGCAGCATAAAAGTGGCAGCCTTCTCCCCTCGTTGATATAGGTCTGTTTAAAAAGTTCCATTAAAAAGTTAAAACAAGTTACTTCAAAAGCTATAGTCTCTGAGTGTGGCTGACCTTGATGCCGAGGTGTACCACATAACTCAGGGTGAGAAAAGGTTACTTGTAAGTTGTAAGACAAAACACAAAATGGAAGTACTCGTGGCATGAAGCATTCTTGACAGCTATCCTCCTCCCCTCATCTTTTAGCCCCTCTCCTGAAGTACTTTCTTTCTCTTCTTTCTCTTGTATATGTTAGGAAAATTTGTTTGATACTTTAGTGCTTGCGAAAGTACTGTGCAGCTTCTCATAGCCTCATAAGCAGAATATGATCACAAATTTTACATGCTTATGTAGTTGTTTTGCTTCACTTCAAATAAATGAAATAGTCAAGAAAATCCCAGTGAATCCCCTCAGATTATTTCCTTGTAATGAATTCAACCTTGTTAGAAAGAAAGCTATCCTAGGACCTTCTCTCAGACATGCTAGTTTTTTGTATGTAGGGAATATTTTATGAGTGTGTGGAGAGAGAGCATCCTCTGGGGTCAAAACCCACCAGCTTGCCAGAGTCCATAGGGCAGCCCACTACTGCCACAGAAAAGAGGAAGAGTAATGATGGAGGGTGGGGGAAGAGACTGGAGAAGCACCTGCCATGGAAAAGCCTGACCAAGACTGATTCCAAAATGCTAGCATTGAGTTTAATGGTGCCTGACTAGTGGGAGTAGAGATCTGGTCCAGGCACGAGGTTCTGTAGGGGTACATTTGGTCAGCAGATGGGAAGTGACTAGCCATATCCATGTTCTTAATGAGGCGTAGCAAAGCAGTGGGTGGGGAAGGAACTAGGAAGGACTGGACCACAGAGAAGGTGTGATGGAGCTTGATTTAAAGGCTTGCAAGTAGGGATGTGTATTTGACATTTCTGAGCTGAATTAATACTTGAATCATGCCTTTTTGAATCAAGACTCCCAGCTTGAGAAGCCAGTTTAGCCTTTGACTTGATGAGAATGCTTGCTAAAACAGTATAAGAATTGACGGTCATATTTGGATTGCTATGATTCCATGTTCTGCCTCCTAACAAAATGATAATGTGAAATGGATGACTTTAGCTAGCAGCTCCATTTAGTCAGAACACATTGGAACACCACATTATTGTGGACTGTGGTGGATACTATTGATTGCCTGGAAAGGAGCAAGTCTCTACTGAAATGGCATATCTTTGTTGCATATTCACTTTTCACCTTCTCTGGATGTGTTGAACTCTTACTTTGCCCACCTCGAAAAGGATTTCGTATGCGTTTATCTTAGGGTTGCCAAGTCCAATTCAAGAAATATCTGGGGACTTTGGGGGTGGAGCCAAAAGACTTTGGGGGTGGAGCCAGGAGAAAGGGTGTGACAAGCATAATTGAACTCCAAAGGGAATTCTGGCCATCACATTTAAAGGGACCACACTCCTTTTTAAATCCCTTCCTTCCATAGGAAATAATGAAGGATAGGGGCACCTTCTTTGGGGGCTCATAGAATTGTACCTCCTGGTCCAATCCTTTTGAAACTTTGGGGGTATTTTGGGGAGAGGCAATTGATGCTATACTGAAAATTTGGTGCCTCTACCTAAAAAAACAGCCTCCCCAGAGCCCCAGTTACCCGTGGATCAATTCTCCATTATTTCCTATAGGAATAAGTCTCCATAGGGAATAATGGAGTTCCCAGCAGACATTTCCCCCCCCCCCCCGGTTTCTGATGACCCTGAAGCGGGGGGAGGGCTTCCAAACTGGGGGATCCCCTGCCCCCACCTGGGGATTGGCAGCCCTAGTTTATCTTCGAGCCAAGAATTGTTTCTGTTTGAAAACTGGACACTTATATGCCATTGGAAATTTTGTATGAACTGTACTGCATGTAGCTCGATCCAGATGGGCAGCTGTGTTGGTCTGAAGCAGTAGAACAAAGCAGAGTCGAGTCACACCTTTAAGACCAACAAAGTTTTATTCAGAATGTAAGCTTTCATGTTTTCTAAGCATACTTCATCAGACAGTAGGATGGAGTGGCAAGTAGTCCTAAATATAGAGAAAGTGGGCAGTGAATCAGCATGCAAAATGCCCATTAGCGGATTAAAAGAATGATAACCAGGGCCTAGTTCTGCTGATTTCCAGAGAGGCATGACATCATGTCCAGATTTTCCCGGAAGTGACATCATGCTATAGGGTGACAATGGCTATCCCACCATTTCCTAATCCCACCCACGCTGGCGTTTGCTGGTTGACAGACAAACTTGGGCAACCCTACAGTCAGTTAATGCCTTTTTTAAAAAAATCTTATTGCAGTAAACCACTTTAAAGTGTGAAACTAGATTATTTCTCAGCTCTGCTAACAATATTGTAATTAGCAATCCTGCACTACTATCTTAATGGTCAGGGACAAGTGATTGGGAGATGGGGTGATTAACCCTTTCTTCTGTGTCCCTTCCACAATTTAAATAACCCCTCTGAAGCTGCAGTTAGCTCCATGGAAATAAAATGACAGGTACTAACTTTTTTAAAAAAAAAAGTAGAATAAGAAATTACATGTGATTTTTCATCACAGGATGTTCACTTTGCATGCACTTTAGCCATAAGTATTGTCCTGGACAATGAAACATAGAGCTCAATGCAATTTAATTATTTTGCCACTACACCCAACCCCATTTTGTCTGTTTGTTTCTTAGGAATCAATTCTTTGTCTGGTTCCATCCTAGATGAAAGGTAAAACACAAGGCCTGCAATTTCTTTTCAGTTTGCATCCAAGAAGTCTGTTGCTAACAACCCTTATCCATGAATTACTCACCCTTAGAAATCAATATTTATATGCTTGCTGAAATGTCCTTAGCAAGATCAATGGGAACTCAGCAGAGAAATGAGATGAGAGTGTGGAGCAGATATAGGGCTAGCAAACAGCAATGACTGCTCACTTGCTCAAAGTTGTACATTTGAACTTTATTACTATTCACTGGGATTTATCTCAAAATGTTTACGGCTCCATTTTTTTGTAACCCATGTAATCATTGATGGTTAAAGGAGTTGAGCCATTCTCCATAGTTTTGTGTGGAATTGTAAATCAGAGTGAACACCACTGATTTTCTAACTTTCTAGGGATAAATATAAGGGCCACTAGGAGGTTTCAGCTTCTCCCTCCAGCGAAGGACATCATAGTCATGGGAAGACCATCTTACTAGTGTATCAATAGTCATGAGCAAGGTATGTAGTGCTTGAGCATGTGTAAATTACAATAAGTCATAGAATTGTGATGAATGTTGTCATGTATTGGTAATTCTAAATTTGATATACTGGTAATTTTATTAAGGTAGAGGAAAACGTCAGAAATTTGTGTATCATGATGAGTACTTTGGACTTTTACATGTGTGTGTGTGTGTGTGTATATGAAGTGCCATCAAGTTGCAGCCAATTTGTTACAACCCCAGCAAGTGGCTTTTTTAGGCAAGTGAGAAGCAGAGGTGGTTTGTCATTGCTTTCCTCTGCAGAGTCTTCCTTGGAAGTCCTTGGTAGTCTCCCTTCCAAGTATTTACTGTTTTCATATGGGTACAGTAACAAACGATTTACAACTTTCTCTCCAGTGGCTCTCCAGCGTCAACAGCAGCAAGGGGGTAAGGGGGGATGTGAGTCTCAGCTGGGGGCAAAAGCAGAAGGGCGGAAAGCAGGTCATTCTGGGGGAACAGCTAAACCATCCACCCATAGACGTTGCTTTCGGTGTGGCGACCCCAACCACCATATATCCCCTAGAGAGCACTGCGATCAGGGACAAAAAATTTGCTGTCTGCCCCTGGGCCAAAAGAAGCCAGGTTATGTGTAACAAGATCTAGGGCTTTTTCAGTGGCAGCACCAGAACTTTGGAACACCCTTCCAGAAGCCATAAGGGCCCTGCGGGATTTGTCTGCGTTCCGCAGGGCCTGTAAGACCAAATTGTTTAAGCAGGCTTTTGCTGTTTAATTGAAAAAGGGCTGCCACCAGACATCATATAGAATACTGGTGATCACAGTCGAGAATTCAATACCGCTTATATTGTACTGAAGCAGCGCCATAGAATGGTTTTAAAATTGAAATAAGTAAATTATGGTTTTATATGTTTTATTGGATTGATTGTATTGTATAATGTTGTGAGCCGCCCTGAGTCCGCTTGCAGAGAGGGCGGGATATAAATTGAACGTAATAAATAATAATAAATAATAATAACTTTTATTTCTATATTTTTAGTGACAGTTTCCTGATGAAGAGCTGCTAGCTAAAAACTTGTGGGATCGCTAATGGAATAAATTTGTCTTCTCTACCTAGTGGATTCTTAGGATTTTCCTATGTCGTGATGCTTTAGTTTAGATTGATTTTTTTTTTTGCACAGGTTAGAATTTTCTTAAAGATCATAAGAATGAGCTGTTGGTCTATTTTCTCTGAATTTCTGGTCAAATGGCAACATGTGCACTTTGCAGAGGAATGATGCCCATCATTGCTATAATAATAGTGCTTCAACTACAATGAAATGCTCTAAACCAGCATGTAAAACAGATTTCAGGAAATGAAGCAGGAATGACCATTTCCTGTGGTTTTTCTACTATTGTCAGTGGGTTTCTTAGATCAAGTGGAATGAGTCTTGCTAGAACTGCACTCTTATACAAACTCAAAAGATTATGAAGGATCACTGCCTATGCATGATATTGTTGGAGGGATAACACTGTGTCCTTTCCCCCTCTTGAACACTGACCTTGCAAATAATCTATACTAAATTCTGTGAAAAAATAGTGACCATTTGTCATGGGCTGCACTTTTAAAGGCTTAGAAGTGCTGTACAAACAGGTGCAGGACTGTTAAGGGTTAATTCCTCAAAGATCTAGAGACCCTTGAGTGACAGGCTGCTCCAAGGAATCTGATTAGTTAGCATCAGTTGAGCAGCAAAAGTCTTCTGAATAGGATGCTGAAGAGGATTCATTTTAAATTCAGCCCAGACTGAGAACAGTAACACTGACTGATGGAGAACTGGAGGATATTGGCAAGCAGGACGAGTGGGTAGTTAGGCAAAGACTCCTATTCAGGCCAAGAAAAGGTGCTAAATCTTCTAGAGACAGAAGAATTTCCCCTACCGAGTTAGAACAGGGAGATAGCTCTGAAGAACTGAGAGATCTCTGGTCTGATGTGGTTAGAGACTGCCTTGTGAAATCTTAAGTGTCAAAGGAGTAGTAGTGCACTTGGAAAAGTGGTTTGGGCACAGGATAGAGTGTCCCAGCCTTTTGGAAATCAAAAGAGCCAGTGAATGCTCAAAGAAAGTGTATTGGAATATTTGGGAAACATTGGAACAAAAGCCTCTTATCTTAAAGATCCTAAATCACTGGGGAAACCTTATGAAACTCTCAAAAGCTTAAAAGGTATATGATTAAAATGGTATTGTCTGTGAACACTGAGTTACTTCAGAGTTCTAGAGTGAGTTACCGCAGAAATTTTATCCCTGATTTCACCTGACCTTTCTCCTCTATGTTAAATAAAATATTCTGTTATTTTTGAGTTTCAGAATGCCTGGGATGCTATTTAAGTTTAAGTTAAAGGTGGCCAACAATTCTTTTCTCAGGTTCCTGGACTGAGCCAACAGCCAAAATACCATAGTGTGACAAGGTGGGACAGTCAGAGTTCTTCAAAAAATAAGGAAACAGATAACTAGTGTGGCTCGGTCACAAAGGGAAAGGAAAACTGGGGAAACCTTGCTTCTGAGGGAGGGAAGTGGGATGGGAGTATCATCCCTTTCAACAAATATCATTCAGCAAATTGTATTGTACCAGTATTTACTATCATCTGATAATGTTTCATTATCCTGGGCATTACGTGTTCAGTTAAACAGATGCAACGAAAAATCTATGTGTGTTATATATACCTCATAAAAATGAGTATAGAGAATAGGCCTCATCAAACTCAATAGTATTTGTTTTCTAGTCAGGATAATAAAATGTTCTGACAGTCAGCCATAGGGAAAGGGGAAAAAATTACTTTTACCAGATAGACCTGGTGCAAAATATATATTTTTTATAGGCTACATATTTGTCTGGATAAATTTATCAGAAAAGCAGACTGGGAATGACATGTTTTAAAGTATCTTCCATTGTTCCTGTCAGTACCATTTTATGGCAATATAGAAATGGAAGACGGACAATCCTCAAACAGATTTTCCAGTCTCTGCCCAAATTATTATTTTTTAATTGGTGATTCAGTTCCTCCAGACACTTATGCAAATTCCATAAACTACTGTTTTGCTGTCACCTTGTTTTTTTTCACAAAGAGCAAATATTTAGCTGTTGCTTTTGCATCCAATCAATAGTTCCAATCAAAAATTTTGGACCTGATCCCTTTGGATGAGAGGATGGATCTAATAGTAGAACCAAATAGTTTTTGCTTGTTCTAGAAAAGGCATACTGTGACAGCTAGGTGCTCTCTCTTCTCCCCATCACTCATCCAGTACCAGTGACCAAGCTGATTTTTTGTGAGTGGTCAGTAAGGCAATGCATATCTGAAGTAATTTCTACGGTTTCCTTCTCCCCCTATCCTGGATTAATGCACATCAACACATTCCTTTGAAAACACACACACGCTACATATGCTAAACTCATTCAGTCCTTAGATCTGTATCCTCACCAAGAAGGGCTATATGCCCTCTTTATTTTAGTGTATTTCTTATTTGGAATAGCAGAATAGTGATCTTAATTGTAATGCAATGAATCAGAATGGTCTAGGGTGGCCATAATGTCTGAAGGCCAGCCAGGGACACTTTGGGGGGGGGAGTTAGGGGTGCGTGCGCGCGAAGCGCGAGCGCCGTCGGAAACAGGAAGTGACGTCACTTCCGGTGACGTCACTTCCGGTGACATCATGCCACCTGCCGGAAGCAGGAAGTGACATCACTTCCTGTGACATCATTTCCCCCGCGCCACCTGCCGGAAGCAGGAAGTGACATCACTTCCTGTGACATCATTTCCCCCGCGCCACCTGCCGGAAGCAGGAAGTGACATCACTTCCTTTGATGTCATTTCCCCCAAATATTACCACCCCCAAAATATACAACTTTAAAAAAGAAGAGAAACTTCACGATGTTCCCTGCTAAAGAAAAAAAGGCTCCAACAGCAATCCCTCTTGAGTCAGATTCACAGGAAAACAATCCACTATCCTTGATACCTGCTTGTGCTCACAAACATTTCAACAAGACTGTCCACAATATCAAAGGGTCTTGATCAACAAAGCAACCCTTATCTACAATCAAACTGAGATCAGAACTAAAACCACCACTGCCAGTCTGTGCCCCGTAGCCCAGCCTGAAGGCAGGCGGATACAGGTCTAGAAAAGCAGGTCCTCCCCAAGCAGCACACAAAAAGAAAAAGGTGTTCAGGTGTCACTAAAATACTAAAAATTGCAAAAGAGAAAGGAAACCAAGTTCTCTTCATATTATTAAAGCGATGGAACGAGCTGTCAAGTCACAGCCAATTTGTTCCTTACCTTCTGTTGTGTGATGGAAGCGATCTACTGTTGTCTGTGGTTGCTAGTTTCCTGAATGGAGCTTATCTGGAAAAAAAAGAAACACACTGTCAGCAGTTTAAAATTACTTTGCATCTTGGCAGCTCTTCCAACACACCCAGGAGGTGGCTGCCTAGTGTCGTTTTTTTTGGGGGGGGGGTATCGCCATTAGCCCTAATCCCCAGTTTTGTTTTGTATTCATTTTATAATTACTATTAAATTCTGGTCTTACATTAACATACGCCTGCACAGTGGAGCTTCTGGGACCTCGACTTCTCCCTGGACAAAGAACACGGCTGGCAGGATGGGACTTGCGTGCTGTGGGCCCAGGCGGTGGGCCCGCAGGTGTGGGCCATCCCGACTCCCACGCTGGACGAAGGGCTGTGGTGTGGAAGGAGCGACACAGGTTTCAGTCTTTCGCTTTTTTACTGAATTTATACTTCTCTGATTTCCCTGAAGCCTTGAGGATATCTTTCTTCTCCTTAATAAAGTGATAAAATTGATCACAATCCATATTAAAATTCAATTTGACTTGCAGCTCTGCTTTCACCAGGTCTATGCTACAACGATTCCTGGTGTCCGTCCAGTGAGCTGACATGAGGCTGAATACCCTCTCCACAAAAGCGTTTGAGCATGGGATACTCAGGATCTTGCTTACAAGAAGTAAGAGGTTTTCGCACTTCTGAGACCGAGTTCCCATCTCAGAGAATATGGCCACCCACTTTTTATCCACAGTGATTTCTGGGTCAACACAGGCCACTTGCTCATCCAGCAGGCTCTTGGCATCAGTGTATTCACTGTATAGGTGATCCAGGTTTATTTTTTTCTCCATTTTCAGCTGCTCAGCAGCACACCGCAGGTGGTCATAAGTCACACTTTTTTTAAGAGAAAATGGTGTCAAAGCACACAGGTGATTTTTCTCAGAGAAATCAAACTTTTCTTCCAGATATGTGGTGGTTCTTTCAAAGAACTTGAGGAAGTCCTGCTTCACTTTCCTTGCCTTCGAAGGTGGCATTTTGCGCAGCGCCTTATCTGTCTCCGTTCCAAAAAAGGAGTCGGCTTTGCGTTGCTTAAGGCTGTTTAGCAACCTGAGCATGGCCTCAAACAATTCAGGTGCTGTCAGTGCATCCCGCTCCAGAATCAGTACAGTCTCCTCAATAGGCGTCAGAGTGGTCTGGAGAAACATCATGTAAGTTTGCGATGTACTGTAGTCCTTTTCTCCAGACTCATCGTCAATGTGGCGCCATATCAGAGGAGGACAGTGATCCTCTCCCAGCTTTTGAAAGTACGCTTTAACGGCTGGCCAACACTTCAACATCTTGTTTATGGCAGGCAAGAAAGATAGCCATCTTGTGCGTACATGTCGAAGCAGGTGATCACCGTCCATCTCCAAAAAATCAAACATCTCCTGAAGTTCCTCTGAGCGTTTGGCAGAAACAGAAAAATGACCAAAAGCCTTCAGTATGAGAGACTCGATGTCGCAGGTGAGCATATCACATCCTTTTTTGGCAGCATTGTGCACAATGTGTGCAGGGCACCTGGCGGGCACGATGTCTTCACGGCCTCTACTCAGAAGTGTGTACACAGAATGGTATTTTCCAAAGTTTACATTCGCGCTGTCTGCTGTGTACACAGAATGGTATTTTCCAAAGTTTACATTCGCGCTGTCTGCTGAGTATGCAGACAGACGAGCTAAGTCCAGCTGGTATTTTGCCAAGACATCCAAAATCCTTCGTGTGACATTCTCTGCCGTTTCATTGGCATCTTCATAGAAATCAAGAAGACGATTTGAAATGCCGTCCTTCAAAGTGAAGTATTTAAGGCATAGGGGGAACATTTTCCTGTTGCCATGATTTGATGCGTCGCTGGAAACGCTGTAGAAACAATGTGCTGTGTCAAGATCTAACAGAATCAGTTCTACAGAGTAAGGTGCCAAGACATCGCTTATCAAAGCTGCGCCCTTTGTTTTCCCACAGGTCATCTTGGTCACAGTCTCGGAATCGGAAAATGTGACTTTGCACAATTTGACACCGCAATCAAGAGACCGGTATGATAACGCATGCCTGTTCGTGTGGTATGCCCAGGTTAGTTCAGCAGCCGCAATTTTGGCCTGAGCAGCGGTGTCTTTTTGGTAGGCAAAAAAACTTGTGATGGATTTTGAAGTTCCAGCTTGGCTTGCCGCACTCCTGTGAGAGTCAGTGTCCTTATGAACTTTCAAATCATTCACTCCACCATGACCAATTCCTATCTCCTTAGAACACATTGTGCAGAATGCTTTGTTCTTGTCCTTTGTCTCTTTTAGCCAGGGGTAGGTGTTTTTCCATTCAGGATTGAACACAACCAAACGTTTGGGCTTCTTTTTTGGTGGTTCCTGGGGCTGGTGACCTTTTCCACCTCCAGCGCCTGATGTTGAAGCCATGGTCTGCTGTAAGGGCCTAGATGAAGAGGGCAGAAGAATCATAATTAAGTCCTCGCCACTTCTGGAAGACGTGGGCCTTGGACTCCAAGCTGGGGAGAGAGGGCTTGTTCAGCCGGGGGCAGGATTAAACCCGTAGAGGCCCATAGGCAACTGTAATCTTGGGGTCTCCTCTCGCAAATTATCTCCAGTCCTAATGCATGGAGGCTGGGAGGGCAGCAAGCGGGGGGGGGGAATGGGGGGTGAGGCAGCCTGGGGCATCTAAAGGCGTGGGGGCCCATAGGACGGTGCCTACTTGGCCTATGTGTTAATCCAGCCCTGCATGCAAGACTGCAATGAAGGGTATTGATGCAATAGGCATACACACACGTGTAATGGCAGTGTTTGTGCAATGGAAGAGGTAAAAGGGGGGGGCGCTGCCCAATGGGAGCCCCGTTCACACGTGCTTGGGGAACCCAAGCACAATGGGCGAGGCGCACACACGGAACCTGGTGCTGCTGCTGGCGCATGGAAGCAGGCCTGGGATTCAGGGTCAGGTCAGACGCCACTGCACCTCGGCAAATGGGGGGAAGGCCACTTACTGTAGTCTGTAGAGGAATCCTTTTCTCTTCTTCTCCCCTCTCTCTTCTCCCCTCTCTCTTCTTCTTCTTCTCTCTCTCTCTGCAATGGGCAAGCAAAGCAGATCGAGTCCCGGTTAGGCCATCCCTCCACTGGAAATAATGAAGGATAGGGACACCTCCTTTTGGGGTGCATAGAATTAGACCTCCTCTACCTCAAAAAACAGGCGCCTTCCCCAGAGACCTGCATATCAGCTCTTCATTATAGCGTATAGGAATCGGTCACCATAGGGAATAATGGAGAGCCCAGCTTTCTGATGACCCTGCTTTCCCCCGCTTTCTGATGACCCTGAAGCGGGGGAGAGGGCCTCCAAAACGGGGGATCCCCTGCCCCCACCTGGGGATTGGCAACCCTATCTCATGAGCCTTGGATAACACAGAAAGAGCCAGAAGTGCACAGTCAATGGCAGGGGGTGATTCCACAGTGCTGTAAGAAACAAAGTCAAATAAAAGATGTTGTTGCTAAAGGAAAACTGGTGCATGTTTGTTTGTCAAAGACTTAGGATATAACATACTGTTTGAAGTACCACAAAGCCAAAGCTGAAAATAACACAAAAAGGGGAACAGGCAAGTATTTATGGACTTTGAGAATGGGAACATAACTGTCCAGTGAAGGAAGTACACTGAACTGATATTTACAGGTCCCACAGAAAAATGGTCTACAGTAACAGAACTCACTGCTGGGCAGAAAGGCAAAGATACTTGCAGGCCCTGAGATTTCAGTGGCATGAAAGAAGCCTACAGTGCTGTTTGCAAGATCTGAAGCACACACACACACCAGAAGAAGTCTGAGTACAGTCAAATGGGGTAGCAGAAAAGTATGTCCAGATCTTCAAAAGCATAAATGCAGATCTTCAGAAGTCTTCCAATGGGCACTCTTCGCAGTGGAGGATGGTAATGCATGGGATGGAGAAAGCAGAGAAATAAGTACTCTTCTCCCTTTCTCACAACACAAGAACTCGTGAGCATTCGATGAAATTGCTGAGCGGTCAGGTTAAAACAGATAAAGGGAAGTTCTTCGTCATCCAAAGGGTGATTAACATGTGGAATTCACTGCCACAGGAGGTGGTGGCGGCTGCAAGCATAGCCAGCTTCAAGAGGACGTTAGATAAGAATATGGAGCAGAGGTCCATCAGTGGCTATTAGCCAGAGTGTGTGTGTGTGTATACAGTTCTTTTGGCCACTGTGTGACACAGAGTGTTGGACTGGATGGGCCACTGGCCTGATCCAACATGGCTTCTCTTATGTAGACATTTGCCTAAGACAGATGAGCTACAGAAGCATAACAATAGCGGAAGAAGCATTTGTTAAGGATCAGATGTGTTTGTGAAAGACTTAGGTTACAATGGTTGGCAATCCACTGGGAGGATTGGGGAGGACAGGGACAGGTGTACCAGTGTCTCACCAGTACACAAATACAATGCCATTGCTGACCAAAAAAACCACCCTGAAGTGATGTCATGATGTCAAGACAGTGCTCTAGGATACACCAAAGTTCTGTTTTGAACTATATAGTTTGAGGAAAAGCTTAGAGGGGCCCTCAGATGTCATTACTTCCCTTTTTCAGAGGAAGTGACATTGTACACTGGTGCACATGTTTGCACTCCCCCAACTCCCTGTTCCCCCCCCCACACACACTGGTTTTTGTAGCAGGGGGAAACAGGGTAAATTGCTATCTGCCTAACATTTGTACAATTCAGCATCAAAAACCCATTAAGTATAAAATTACAAATATAAAAAGCAGCACAAAGTATATTGATCCTCCTTGTTTCGCAATGCATGTACTTGTGACAAAACTAGTAGTTCTACCACAAAAAAGCACAGTATGTACGTGTTTTGCAGAGGTAAACCTGCCGTGGGTCCTAACTGAAGGCCATTAGGAATATTGCTTTCTTCATATTCTGCTGCTTGTTTCTGCTAATCCCCACAGTCTTCCACAATTTCCCCAACCCATCCTCATAAGGAAATATCAGTGAAACATCCTTCATTCAAATACAAAGCTTAAAGACTAACGTTCAGCGGCCACAATCATCCCAGGGCCACTTCACTTTAAAAGATGCCTGCATGGATGGCACTGTCACATATTTCTTTATGTTGCTGCTTGTATTAAAGATTATTATATGCTTCTTATGTAAAGCATTTGCAGTTGCTTTATGTCTATGTAGAATGATTCAAAATGTTTTTTTGAAAGATGGGGCATTAACTAGAAGTAGGCTCTATA
Source organism: Heteronotia binoei (assembly GCF_032191835.1). Classification (NCBI taxonomy): domain Eukaryota; kingdom Metazoa; phylum Chordata; class Lepidosauria; order Squamata; family Gekkonidae; genus Heteronotia; species Heteronotia binoei. The sequence continues at coordinate 14,303,512 of NC_083230.1, forward strand.
ACAGGGGTGGCCAGATTTGCTTGTCACATAGAAGAAATGTCAGATGTTTGAGAGCCGCAAGACATGAACATGAGGAAGAGAAAGTGATAGAGCAAGAGGGAGGGAATGAGGGAGGCAACTTTAAATGCGTTCTCCAAGCCCTCCAAGTTCTCCAAGATATCTTTTTAAAGAATGTGGAGGAGGAACACACTTTCCAGTGAGTGTCTCAATTCACAGCAACTCAGAAACTGTAATATAGATTGAACACAACTCAGCAGGCATGAAATGCACCCTAAGTTGCATATAAAATCCAACTTAAGATAAATTACAAGTTAAAATTTACAAATTATAACAAGATGGTAAAACATTAGAACGTAAGAGAAGGCCTGTTGCATCAGGCCAGTGGCCCATCCAGTCAACACTCTGTGCCACATAAGAACATAAGAGAAGCCCTGTTGGATCAGGCCAATGGCCCATCCAGTCCAACACTCTGTGTCACATAAAAACATAAGAGAAGCCATGTTGGATCAGGCCAGTGGCCCATCCAGTCCAACACTCTGTGTCACATAAGAACATAAGAGAAGCCCTGTTGGATCAGGCCAGTGGCCCATCCAGTCCAACACTCTGTGTCACATAAGAACATAAGAGAAGCCCTGTTGGATCAGGGCTTCCTATGGAAGGAAGACATTTTAAAAGGTGTGCTGTCCCTTTAAATGTGATGGCCAGAACTCTCTTGGAGTTCAATTATGTTTGTCACACCCTTGTTCCTGGCTCCGCCCCCAGTGTCTCCTGGCTCTACCCCCAAAGTCCCCAGATATTTCTTGAATTGGACTTGGCAACCCTACCATGAAGGCAATGGCAAACCACCCCGTAAAAAGTTTGCCATGAAAACTTTGTGAAAGCAATGTCACCCCAGAGTAAGAAACGACTGGTGCTTGCACAGGGAACGTTTCCTTTTCCCATGTTGCCTAGAATTGCCAGCTCTAGGTTGGGAGATTCCTGGAGATTTTTGGGTTGAAGTCTGGGGTAGAAAGGAGAAGGAGATAGGGTTGCCAACTCCAGGTTAAAAAATTCCTGGAGATTTAAGGGATAGAGCCTGGTGAGGGTGGGATTTGAGGAGGGGTGGGACCTCAGACAGGTACAATAGCATTTCCTCCTGGGGAACCACGGTTGCCAATCACCAAGTGACAGCTGGAGATCACTCAATGTTACAACGGCTCTCCAGATGGCAAAGATCAGCTCCCCCAGGGGGGGGGGGATGAATACCCTCACTTGGGTGGGTGGGAAGAGGGGAGGCACTAGCCCAGAGCCTCTTTCTGGAGCCCATTCTATTTTTCTCTTCAACAGGCCTTATTCCTAGTTAACATATAAACATCTGAAATACTTCCCAATCACTCCCCAGGTAAAAAAAATACTCAATACTGGTTTCAATTTATTCACAGAACAAAGACCATTGCAATTTATGCTTCAAATAACTGGCAGCATTTTTCCCCACTGTTTCCCTCCTCAAAACATCCTCACCTTTTCTGCCTTTGGGAGAAATAAATCTCCTTTCTCTGTTTTCAGCTTTTCACTAAGCATCAATGGGAAGATGGGACTCTATGGACGCTGATAAAGCATTTTGCAAACTGAAACAGTGCTATTTAGAAGCAGGAAATAGTAACAGTAAGACAGCAGCCGTGTTTTAATATGAACTTGGAGCCACATTTCTCCATTGCTATTAAGACAGACTGAAAGAAACCTGCAGCATTACTTCCCCCACCCCCCCACAAAAAATCACTCTGTGCCACATAAGAACATAAGAGAAGGCCTGTAGCATCAGGCCAGTGGCCCATCCAGTCCAACACTCTGTGCCACATAAGAACCTAAGAGAAGCCCTGTTGGATCAGGCCAGTGGCCCCTCCAGTCCAACACTCTGTGTCACATAAGAACATAAGAGAAGCCCTGTTGGATCAGACCAGTGGCCCCTCCAGTCCAACACTCTGTGCCACATAAGAACATAAGAGAAGCCCTGTTGGATCAGGCCAGTGGCCCCTCCAGTCCAACACTCTGTGTCACATAAGAACATAAGAGAAGCCCTGTTGGATCAGGCCAGTGGCCCCTCCAGTCCAACACTCTGTGTCACATAAGAACATAAGAGAAGCCCTGTTGGATCAGGCCAGTGGCCCCTCCAGTCCAACACTCTGTGTAACATAAGAACATAAGAGAAGCCCTGTTGGATCAGGCCAATGGCCCATCCAGTCCAATGCTCTGTGTCACATAAGAACATAAGAGAAGGCCTGTAGCATCAGGCCAGTGGCCCATCCAGTCCAACACTCTGTGTCACATAAGAAGATAAGGAGGGAAGGGAAGGGAAGGGAAGGGAGGAAGGAAGGAAGGACGGAAGGAAGGGGGAGGTAAGGAAGAAAGAAAGAAAGAAAGAAAGAAAGAAAGAAAGAAAGAAAGAAAGAAAGAAAGAAAGAAAGAAAGAAAGAAAGAAAGAAAGAAAGAAAGAAAGAAAGAAAGAAAGGAGGGAAGGAAGGAAGGAGGGAAGGAAGGAAGGAAGGAAGGAAGGAAGGAAGGAAAGAAGGAAGGAGGGAGGGAAGGAAGGAAGGAAGAAAGGAAGGGAGGGAGGGAGGGAAGGAAGAAAGGGAGGGAGGGAGGGAGGGAAGGAAGGAAGGAAGGAAGGAAGGAAGGAAGGAAGGAAGGAAGGAAGGAAGGAAGGAAGGGAGGGAGGGAGGGAGGGAGGGAGGGAGGGAGGGAAGGAAGGGAGGGAGGGAGGGAAGGAAGGAAGGGAGGGAGGGAGGGAGGGAAGGAAGGAACAAAGGAAGGCCCCCCCCCCGCTTTCGGCCCCCTTACCTTACCGACGAGTCCGGCGGCGGCGGCGAGGCCGGCGCTGGAGGGCAGCGGCGCAGCCAGGCAAGCCCGGGGATTGCTCGGCGCCTGCCCAGCCGCCGAGCAGGTGAGCGGGCCGGGGCGGGGGGCAGGTAAGGCCGGATGGGGGGGGCGGGAATCGGAGGCCTCCGCGGAGGCCTCCGATGGGGCGAGCGGGCCCGGGGTGGGTGGCGGGGGGCAGGTAAGGCCGGATGGGGGGGCGGGAATCGGAGGCCTCCGCGGAGGCCTCCGATGCGGCGAGCGGGCCCTGGGTGGGTGGCGGGGGTAGGTAAGGCCGGATGGGGGGGCGGGATGGAATCGGAGGCCTCCGTGGAGGCCTCCGATGGGGCGAGCGGGCCCGGGGTGGGTGGCGGGGGTAGGTAAGGCCGGATGGGGGGGGCGGGAATCGGAGGCCTCCGTGGAGGCCTCCGATGCAGCGAGCGGGCCCGGGGTGGGTGGCGAGGGGCAGGTAAGGCCGGATGGGGGGGGGCGGGAATCGGAGGCCTCCGCGGAGGCCTCCGATGGGGCGAGCGGGCCCGGGGTGGGTGGCGGGGGGCAGGTAAGGCCGGATGGGGGGGGCAGGAGGGGCCACTGGCCTGATCCAACAGGGCTTCTCTTATGTTCTTATGTGACACAGAGTGTTGGACTGGAGGGGCCACTGGCCTGATCTAACAGGGCTTCTCTTATGTTCTTATGTGACCAGAGTGGTGGAGTGGATGAGCCATTGGTCTGATGCAACAGGGCTTCTCTTATATTTTTATGTGGCACAGAGTGTTGGACTGGAGGGGCCACTGGCCTGATCCAACAGGGCTTCTCTTATATTCTTATGTGACACAGAGTGTTGGACTGGAGGGGCCACTGGCCTGATCTAACAGGGCTTCTCTTATGTTCTTATGTGACCAGAGTGGTGGAGTGGATGAGCCATTGGTCTGATGCAACAGGGCTTCTCTTATATTTTTATGTGGCACAGAGTGTTGGACTGGAGGGGCCATTGGTCTGATGCAACAGGGCTTCTCTTATATTTTTATGTGGCACAGAGTGTTGGACTGGAGGGGCCACTGGCCTGATGCAACAGGGCTTCTCTTATATTCTTATGTTACACAGAGTGTTGGACTGGAGGGGCCACTGGCCTGATGCAACAGGGCTTCTCTTATGTTCTTATGTGACGCAGAGTGTTGGACTGGATGGGCCACTGGCCTGATCCAACAGGGCTTCTCTTATGTTCTTATGTGACAATACTGACTTTGGTGGACCCAAGCACTGATTCAGTGTAAGGGAGCTTTGTGTTTGTGACTGGAGTAGATAATACTGACTTTGGTGGACCCAAGCACTGATTCAGTGTAAGGGAGCTTTGTGTTTGTGTCTTCTGGTGCAATTTTGTTCTCAGATCCTGTATTTACTTCATCAGTATATGGGATAAGGCACTTTCTCAACTGTGCTGCATAATGCAGCCTATTTATTTTGTCCTGTTGGCTCTGTCTGCGCCACCTTCATCACTTTCGGGGTGTGGATCCCCCAGTGGGGTGGTCTCGTGACTCCCTCCGCCGGCTGTTTCTGATAGCCCTGCGCCCCCTCTTTCATTTGATATGTGTCCCGTGCGGGTGCCACCCTCCCGCCGGGAGATGCCGCAAAATGAGCCCCCTTGAGGCTTATGGCGGCAGGGCTCGGGGGAAGCGAGCTAGACTGCTGTTCTTTTGAGGGGTTATAGAGTGTTTCGAGCCCGTCCCTGTGGCATCGGTCCCATCGTTGTGGGGCCCAGGGGGCCGGCGCAGCGGCACGCTGAAGCAGCCTGTCGGTCACTTCCGGGTTCCTGTCCTGCATCTCGACCTGTGTTATTAGTGACAGGCTGCTTCGGGGTGCCGCTGCGCCGGCCCCCTGGGCCCCACAACGATGGGACCGATGCCACAGGGACGGGCTCGAAACACTCTATAACCCCTCAAAAGAACAGCAGTCTAGCTCGCTTCCCCCGAGCCCTGCCGCCATAAGCCTCAAGGGGGCTCATTTTGCGGCATCTCCCGGCGGGAGGGTGGCACCCGCACGGGACACATATCAAATGAAAGAGGGGGCGCAGGGCTATCAGAAACAGCCGGCGGAGGGAGTCGGGAGAGCACCCCACTGGGGGATCCACACCCCGAAAGTGATGAAGGTGGCGCAGATAGAGCCAACAGAGCAAACAGGACAAAATAAATAGGCTGCATTATGCAGCACAGTTGAGAAAGTGCCTTATCCCATATACTGATGAAGTATATACAGGATTTCAGAACAAAATTGTTTCCGGCGGTGATATTTGGGGGATTTTTGGGGATGTCACAGGAAGTGCTGTGAAGTCACTTCCTGTTTCCGGCAGTGGCATTTGGGGGAAATGATGTCATTTGGGGGAAATGATGTCCCAGGAAGTGATGTCACTTCCCATTTCCGGCAGGTGACGCGGGGAAATGATGTCACAGGAAGTGATGTCACTTCCTGTTTCCTGTGGTGGCATGCCGTCACCGGAAGTGACGTCACCGGAAGTGACGTCACTTCCTGTCACCCCTACCTCCCCCCCCCCAATGTGTCCCTGGCTGGCCTTCAGACATTATGGTCACCCTAGTGTGACCGCACCCAGGGTCTCTTAAACAGGACCTCCAACTGTCTAATTTCTTCGTATCTTACATCTGCGGTTTTTCCCCCTTTCCTGTTGGTCTCTAGTGTGGCACCTAGCTTAGTTCCAGAATGTGTAAGAGCAGAGCTTCTGCTCTAGCAGGAGGATTTGACCTTTGCCGAGAGAGATGCTCCCGGAGGTAAGAAGATAGCTTACTTTTCACTAAAAAATGTTTACAGAACAAATGGTGATAACACTTCTGCTAAAGAAGAGGTTTTATTTCATATCTAATATGCTTAGCAAAGACTCTAATCGAAGTCATTGTTCTTTGTTTCTCCCCCACCCCCGCCCCAGACCACTTAGGCCTAGAATCCATAGGAGAAGATACTATATACTTTAAGACAAGTTAGTGCAAATATAATACTTTGAATGTAATGGTAATGATAATATTTTAAATGTAATGTTAAGGCAAATGAATTCCATAATCAAGATTAGTGCAATTCTATCTGGCACTCTGTCCATGTTCAAGTGCAAATCTGAATCTACATTCTACAGATTCCACAACAAAATCTCCAGGAATTTCCCACCAACCTGGAGCTGGCAGCTATAGTCAGGAGTGAGTCCAAGGAGTTCTGCCTCAAAGGGCAAAATAGGCCTTGAAAAGGCCTCCTCCCCCCTGCCTTGTCAGGAGCAGACCCCTGGTCCTGCAAGATAAGTTTTGTGCACTCAGAGTGGCAGCAGGCTCTCAGTATCTCATGCAGAGTTTCTTAAGGATGTGGAAGGGATTGATCTTGCAAGTTTCTGCATGGCAAGCAGATGCTGTATCACAGAGCCACAGCTTCTGCTGTTGTCATCCCTCTGGACTTGTTAACAGCCTGCCAGTGTCATTTGCAGAGAATGTGAAGGTATTTTTTTCTCTATAGAAAGACAGGAATTGTAAAGGATGAAGGTTATTTGAGGTATTAATAGGATTTTGTGCAGAAGCTGGTGATGTTGTGACCGATTCCCCACTAGGCTTGTTGCAGTGTCAGAGCTCTTACCACCACCCCCCCCCCCACTATGCTTCCATCCAATTTCGCATAAGCTGCTGAGCTGCAGCAACTTGTTCTGCCTCTTCCCCATGGCAAGCAAGACCCTCTGAAAACCTGTTTCTGCTTGCCACAGAAAAGAGGGGAGGTAGGTTGAAGCCCAAGGGCAGCTTATGCAAAATCCAACAGAAGCATTTGGGGGAGAAGAGCTCTGACACCAGAACAAGCTTAGTGGGGAATCAGTCTCTGTGTTTCCCTCGCCCGCAATGCATTGTCAAAAGCCACCCCCCCCCCCATGGCCTGACTCCATCCCTAAGGCACAGCCACTGCATGCAAGGTAAAGCATTTGTCAACAGAGGCCAACTCTCTCCCTCCTCAGCACAAGATCCTTGAAGGCAATCTAGCACAGTAGTGAACCCATCCCCCTCCAACCTGGCTGACACAGGCATTATTGGCTCCAGCAGTTGCTGTGTACCTTGGTAGAAGTTGGGCCAGTGAGGAGTTGTCAGGATGCATTGGGAAAGCCATTTTGGAGGTGTTGTGTGCCATCAAAGGATCAGGAGAGGACTTTTGCAGTGGCAGCTCTGAGGCCATGTCAGAGGTCAGTGTACAGGAGCCAGGCTGTGACCGCAGCCTTAGAAAGGCAGAGGAGGGTGATCAGTGTTGCCTGAACTTGGGAGGCAGTCCAGGATGAGCAGCTGCCTTGAGGGCTGTTTTGTGGGTCTTGCAGGGAGAGTCAGACTGGTGTTAGTGGCAGAGGCCCCAGTGATGTTGTGGAGTGTGTGGCAGAGTGGCAGGGCCCCGTGTGAAGTCTGCTAATGGCATTTGTGGGAGATAGAGGGGCTGGGCACTGTTGTCGGCCACCTGTGTGGACCATTTAGGGACTGGCCGAAGTACTCACTGGACTGGAGGCTATTTGTGAGGCCACAGGACAGCAGTAACCACTCTGAGGGCTTAAGGTTGGTGAGGGGGAGGCTGTGCACTGTTGTTGCTCAGCAGAGCCAAGTAGGCATTGGCAGTCTGAAGGCAGTTCAGGAGGGCACAGGGCAGTGGAAGCCATTTGTGAGGGCTTCTGAGGAACAGTAGCCACTGAAGTGTCTTAGATGTACACCTGTCAGAGGCAAGAGTGTATGTGAGGGTTTGGGCAACTGTTTTCAACATTCTGGGGCTGATGTGGGTGGGGGACAGGGGTGTGAACCAATAGGTGTGCAGAGGTGTGGAGTGATGGGTCGCTGGAGCTCAGGTTTCAACCAATGGGAGAGCTCTATTTTGCCAATACCATTACAGTTTTATTATTAAGGATGGACGGGCAAGACTGATACTCTGATTCCATCCTGTTTGACAAAGTGTGCATGCACACGAAAGCTCACATCCTGTCTTAAAGGTGCTATTGGACTCACCAACTTTGTCGCACACAAAATATGTTTATTGTTTCTTTTTTGGAAGGGCATAGTGTTTAGTGTTTTGGTGGATAAGGCAAAGAATGCACCAGGTTTCTGGTTATTTACAGCTAGGCATTGTAGAACTTTTCGTTAAAACAGATACAATTTTAAACACACACAACTTTATTGAATGGACAGACTGTTTCTGCCAAAAAAATGATTTCACCTTGAATTTCTCTTTAAACTCATGAATCTCAGTATATTGAAACGGGGTTAACTTATATTTTGGGATATTTCCCTTAATCCCCTCACAAGTCACTAACCCACTATTTCCCTAAGATAACTTAGGATACTTGCTCCATTCCTGCGTCTCCACAGTCCCTTGAGCCCTATGTACCTATACTACAGACGTCTGTGTTCTTTTCCTTCACTGGTTGAAGCCTAACTACTTTAACTAGTCTCTGTTGCTTACCAAAACCCTGGGCGTTTTCGCACTGACCTTAATCGGCAGCGACGTCCCTCTTCACCGCGCAGGATCTGCGCGGATTTCGCACCAATTGCTGCAGAGCACCCGGAAGAGCCGCAAAGTCCCGTGGCTTTTGCGGCGCAAATGGAAACTGGTTTTTGGCGGTTTCCATTTGCGCCGCAAAAGCCGCGGGACTTTGCGGCTCTTCCGGGTGCTCTGCAGCAATTGGTGCGAAATCCGCACAGATCCTGCGCGGTGAAGAGGGATGTCGCTGCCGATTAAGGTCAGTGCGAAAACGCCCCCTATCTGAGGTGATGACAGATTTTTCCTCCACTTAACTCTCCTCCCTGCCAGAGGTTAATAACCTTTCACTAGCTGATGCTGCTTGGTATCTGTCTATGCCCCATGTAGGCAGGAATTTGCTGAGATGCGTGGAGGGCAGAACTAGAGCTCATCTGTCACACAGACAAACACCAGTGATTTTTGTGACCCCCATGGCTAGGTCCCAATAGCTCATGGTTAGGTCCCAATGGCTCATGGAGAGTTCCCATCTTCCCACTTTGAAAAGGCTGCATAGTTATTTTCTGCCTGAGGAGGTCAACGTTCAGTGAGATTTCCTCTCAGTCCCTCACCAGTCTGCAATACTTAGGGAGTAGAGTGAGTTATAATTCAGTTATGACTAAGGAAAATATTAGACTCCTGTGGAGCAAATTCCCCTGACTCAATCCAGCATATATTGCTTGATTGTTCTTTATACCATAACCTCCGTAAAGATTTATTTGGCAAGCTTTCTTTTTCTCCAGATTTGTCTATTCTGCCACCCTGTTATTATTTATTGAGTGATAGTGAGGGGGTGGTTAGTGAGGCTGTGGCAAAATTTCTGGCTGACATCCTTAAATTTAATTCTGACCATGTTTGAATGCATCTGTAAGCTCGGTTTTATTTTGATTTTATCTCCAATGTTTAAATTTTTATATTCTGTGTATTTTTATCTGAATCTTTTATGCCATTAAAGGTTTGGTATGTAGACTAAGGAAAATATCCTCTATGAGAAAGACAGGGAGAATGGTATATAGCTTTCCATTTTCAAACATTTCAGATCACAGAAATTAACCCTGTGTAAGTGCACTTCACACACATATAGACATGGTGCTCTGGCATCACACATATGAGAAGATGCCGAGTAAGGACACTTGTTCACATTCACACTTGAAAGACATTGTTGACTCCCAGGATGTGAAGCCGCCAGAACGTATTAAGCAGCCAGAAAGTATCAAGTAGCTGGTCATACTCGTATCGGAAGGAAAATGGTTAGCTTTAAACTTATCAAAATTATTATAAAGTTCCCGAAAGCTATGAAAATAGTTCTTTGTAAAGTCACTACTCAGACAAAGACTAAGTTTTGACTGCATCCAAGCATGCTAAAAAAGCATAATTCACTGTGAATTACACTGTGATACTCCCATATAATCAAAGCTATACGAAGAATATTTAATTATATGACCAGGCAGCGAAGAAAAGACAGCTTGTGGCAGTTTTTACAGTACAAGTCAGAAAGCTTTAAAGCCTTCCCATTAGGTATAGCAGCCAAACATTCTTAGAAGGGTTCATCAAGTGGGGGGGTCAAGCCTGTGCTCTGGGAAACCAAAGTCAGCAATCTTTTGCTTATTTGAAATAAAGTCCCATTGAAGACAGAGCTACTTACTTCTGAGCAAACCTGTTTAGGGATAAAATGAAAATGTTGTTTATTTTAGCAAACAAGTTAAAGTTAAGAGAAAGGGGGGTTGCAAAAATTATACTGCTGCTTATTATGTACAGAAGAGGAGTTGTTTTTTTCTCCATAGGCTTTGTAATTGTCAGACGTGTAACTTAGCTGTAATACTGTAACTGGTAGAGTGTAGCTGCTTGACATGAGTAACCCCATATTGTATTCTGCTATGCTGTGTTCCCTGCTTCTACTAACCGTGAGAACAGCAACATGCATTTTTCCCCAAAGCAATTCCTAACCGCAAGGAGAAGAATTTCACACTAGGCCTAAAAGCCATCTGGGCCTTTGAAGTTAGCATATTCAAGGTAACTAGTGGGGAGCTTCCTGGGAGAGAGCTCAGGAAGTATGGGAAGCGCCGACTGTCTCCAAGGGTGTGAGAATGCTGTATTGTTCCCCCTCTTTGAAATGTACAAAAAGGCAATGCTCAGCCCTGCCTTTTATCAAACTCAACTTGCTGCTTTGCTAGACTGCTTGTTCTCAAATAAATGGATTAATTTTGCAACATTATGATCCGTCTCTGTTTGAAGTTCCATGTCTTGACAGTAATATTCAGAGGACCATTTCATGTTGTATACTGGTTCCAGGGTACCAGAGACTGGAGCAAAGTCTGGGTAAACTGTCTAGATCAGCTGTGAAGAAACCTGGTAGGTCTTAGGCTCCTTTCTGTCACTGACTGGATAGCTTACAAGTTAAGCATGGTAGATCATCTAATGTCAAAGTACTGAAGTCATGTGATAAGGATCACAAGGCAGGCTGATGCAATGCCTGGAAGTCACTGAAGTCACAATGAGTTAGCATATTCACTAGGGTTGCCAATCCCCAGGTGGGGGCAGGGGATCCCCCAGTTTGGAGGCCCTCCCCCCGCTTCAGGGTCGTCAGGAAGCGGGGGGAGGGGAGGGAAATGTCTGCTGGGAACTCTGTTATTCTCTATGGAGATTTATTCCCATAGAAAATCATGGAGAATTGATCCGCAGGTATCTGGGAATCTGGGGGGGGCTGTTTTTTGGGTTAGAGGCACCAAATTTTCAGCATAGCATCTAGTGCCTCTCCCCAAAATACCCCCCAAGTTTCAAAAAGATTGGACCAGGGGGTCCAATTCTATGAGCCCCAAAAGAAGGTGCCCCTATCCTTCATTATTTCCTATGGAAGGAAGGAATTGAAAAGGTGTGCCATCCCTTTAAATGTGACGGCCAGAACTCCCTTTGGAGTTCAATGATGCTTGTCACAGCCTTGATCTTGGATCAACCCCTAATGTCTCCTGGCTCCACCCCCCAAAGTCTCCTGACTCCACCCCCAAAGTCCCCAGATATTTCTTGAATTGGACTTGGCGACCCTAATATTCACCGATAGGTGGGCTGAACTATAAAAGGAGCTGAATGCCAGAGCCTTTTTCCTTTCTGTATTATTGGTAGTCTGGCGAAGCATTTTGAAGCTCTGAATTGTGAATATTGTATATATACTACACTTCTGTGTGAATATCTGTAAATACACTAACAATTCTGGAAGAACTGGTGTGGAGTCTCTTCTTGTCAGCGTGCCTATTCTTATCAGCCTATTCGGACAGCTCTCTGCTAACACTCGCTATCCGTCACTTTCTTGGTTCTGAATAAAGTTATACTTGGTTTACTCAAGACATTGGCTTTTACAATGCAGGTTAAAAACTTGGGGGTGCTCTTGAATTCTGCACTTCTGTTAGAAAAGCAGGTTGCCGTTGTATCAGCTGCATCTGATTCACCAACTTTCTCATTACATAGACTGAGCTGATCTGGCCATGCTGGTCCATGCATCTGCAACTCATGGTGGGATTACTGCAATACACTCTTTGTGGGGCTATCTTTGTAGACAACCTGGAAACTACAAATGGTCCAGAATGCAGTGGCTTGCCTGCTGTTAAAAACTAGCTACAGGAATATATGCTGCCTATTTTGGAAGATTTTTGGCTGCCCGTCTGTTTCTGAGTTCACTTCAATATGCTGTTCATTAAAGCCCTTCATGACCAAGAGCCCACATATTAGAAGAACTGTCTCCTTCTATATGTTCCTGTGCTCCAACTAAAGTCACCTATTGGCTTTTACACCACCTAGGGTGGTCCATCTGGCACAGACCAGAACACAAGCCTTTTCCATCATGCCTCCAGCTCTGTGGGATGGACTTCCTGGAGAGGTGAGAGGGGCCCCCTCTTTGGAGATCTTGCTTGCCAGTTTGCCAGGGCTTTTTTTTGGGGGGGGGGGGAGGTGAATTGTAGGCATCTTTTAAGGGGGAAAGGATTTGAGGTTTGCTATTTTACCTTTGTTTTTGCTGGGAATGTTTTTACTGTTATTGTAAGCTTCCTTGAATCAAGAGGAAAGGAGAGATATAAATGTTTAAATAAGTAAAGTAAGTAAATAAATACAAGGGACCTTTGCTTCTCATTTAGTATCAGAGACTAACTGTTGCCTATTTATGATTGCAGAGGGAGAATGCCATTTTCTCTTTCTGCTTCTTTATCAAATGGCAGTTGTTTATGCCACCTGGAGACCCATTTGCCATCCAAAAATATCTAACTCAATTTAATCTCTAGCATGTCCTGTATTTAGGGTTGCCAATCCCCAGGTGGGGGCAGGGGATCTCCCAGTTTGGAGGCCCTCCCCCTGCTTCAGGGTCGTCAGAAAGCAGTGGGAGGGAAATGTCTGCTGGGAACTCTGTTATTCCCTATGGAGATTTATTCCCATAGAAAATAATGGAGAATTGATCCACGGGTATCTGGGGCTCTGGGGGGGGGGCTCTTATTTGAGTTAGAGGCACCAAATTTTCACTACAGCATCTAGTGCCTCTCCCCAAAATATCCCCCAAGTTTCAAAACGATTGGACCAGGGGGTCCAATTCTATGAGCCCCAAAAGAAGGTGCCCCTATCCTTCATTATTTCCTATGGAAGGAAGGAATTGAAAAGGTGTGCCGTCCCTTTAAATGTGATGCCCAGAACTCACTTTGGAGTTCAATGATGCTTGTCAAAGCCTTGATCTCAGCAATACCCCTAATGTCTCCTGGCTCCACCCCCAAAGTCTCCTGGCTTCACCCCCATAGTCCCCAGATATTTCTTAAATTGGACTTGGCAACCCTACCTGTATTCAATATTAAGACTAACGCTGCAGTTGTGGGGGAGGTGGCTGCTACCATGGCCTTTTAATTTCCTCTCCACATCCCCCATTTTGATTTTTCATATTGAAAGTACAGCCTGCCAAGAATGCTAAGGGTTGCATGTAGTTTGGTTATATATATTTTTTTTCATCTCAATAACAGGTATTTCTCAAAAAATGGAGAAAGAAGTCAAAAGAAATAATGTGGGTTTTTTCTCTCAGCAAAAATTCAGCAAGACACCTGACTTATATTGAAGATCTGAGAAATGTCTCTTCATCCCTAGGCTTGGGATCTGGCCATCAGTCGTTAGCATATAAAAGTCTGGGAACTTCTAATATGTCTGTGTGACAGCTCTGTTGTGTGGCCTGTTTTTCTGTAGAACTCTTGGAAAGCAAAGAGGTTTTGTTTTTTTTCTCAGCTGGATAAGTAAGACAATTTCCCACTCTATCATGAACACATCACACTGATTTGACTTAAAATAGCTTGTTTTATTTTCATTGCCAGGCCTCAAAAACGATGACATTTTTGTACACTCGTTTTCAAAAACATCCCATTGCTACTATCCAATTAATTTATAACAAACATCTTGTAAAAAAAAATAGGATACCTGTTGACAATTTCAGTTTGGAGAAAACAATTCACACCTTTGATTGTTCAGATAATTTGCAACCAGGATTTAAAAAAAATAGAGCCGCGTGATGCCAACACATTAAACGTTGAAGAAGGAAATGCAATTAGTGCAGAAATTAGCTCCCTATAAAATCAAATAAGAATCAGAACCATTTCGTTTTCGTTCTTGTTTGATGGAAAGTGGTTCTTTGTGTTTGACATTAGGATAGATATATTATAAAATTATGCCCAAGCAAACTATTTTTGCCAATGTGCACACCTCAAAAGTGTTGCAATTGTTAAAGTATTGGAGGAAGGCCCGGCCCTTCCCAGCCAAGCCGGCATCGCCGGCGTTCAGGCTGGGGGCCGTCTTTGCCCCCTCGGAAGGAGGGAGCAACAGAACGCTCGGCCCAGTACATCCAGGTCTGTTTCTGGGCGTGGCGTCAGGGCAATATAAGCCCCGGCCCCGCCCAGAGCTCTTCAGTTCCTTTTGGGCTCTCTGGGTGAGAGCCACGTGCAGCATCAGTGCGCTTAAGGACTAGGCCTTGAGCGTTGGTGGACGGTGTCGACGGGTCCGAGGCGCGTGCGGCGGCGGTGCGGCGCTGGCGGCGGCTGAGTGTTGCAATTGTTAAAGTATTGGAGGAAAACACTTGTGCATTACTCCTTAGATCTGATTTAAATGCAATGCTAGTAACATACCTACCATCTCAAACCAGATCTCTATGCATACAATCATAGAATTAGAGAGTTGGAAGGGACCTCCAGGGCCATCTAGTCCAACACCCTGCACAATGCAGGAAACTCAGAAATACCAACCCTTCCTCCCTCCCAGTGACCGCTGCTCTATGTGCAGAAGATAGCAAGGAAAAAAAAGGATCCCTGGCCAAACTGGCCTGGAGAAAATTCATCTAGCCTCTGTTGAAAAACCTCCAAAGGAGAGTCCACCACCTCCCGAGGAAGCTTGTTCCACTGAGGAACTGCCCTGTCTAGAAAGTTTCCCTAATGTTTAGCTGAAAACTCTTTTGATTAATTTCAACCCATCGGTTCTGGTCTGACCTTCTGGGGCAACAGAAATCCGACTGCATGTGCAGTGGCAGCATGCATGGGTGCACTCACCCAGAGACAGATCCCTGGCTTGCTAAAGCTACATGTATAGCAACAGAGGACCCCATTCAGATGAGACTCTGGACATGGACAACATCGCAAACTTCCACAAACTTTTAAAGCAGTGGTTTGCGGCAGCTCATGAACAGAGCAGAAAGCTGGGGTTTAAAGGGACTCTGAGTGCCTTTAAATCCCTGCTTTTCTGTTCTCCAGGAAAGCTGCAAAAACAGCTGAGCTTTGTACAGTCTTTGTAGAGTGTGTACACATTTGCCTGTTATGTTTGTTTAAAGAAGGCTACCATCACACAGGCAGATGACAAACTAATATTACTACTGTACCATAAATGCACATAGTGCTTAGCAGCAGAAAAGCTTTAAAAGCCAGACATCTATTGCAAGAAATGAAATGAGTGCATAGAAAAAGAGTTCAGATATCAGTATTTGCATGAGAGTAATTCAAAATACTATAGACAGGCAGGCAGGCAGGCAGGCAGACAGAAAGACAGACAGACAGACAGACAGACAGACAGACAGACAGACAGACAGACAGACAGACAGACAGATAGATAGATAGATAGATAGATAGATAGATAGATAGATAGATAGATAGATAGATAGATAGATAGATAGATAGATAGATAGATAGATAGATAGATAGATAATTTTTAAAAAAATCAAAACCCAAAGCCATGTAATGCCTTTTATTAATAACAACCAAGACAAGTCAACTTCAAGCTCTTCAGAATCTTTCAACAGGCTGTATGTTAAAAAAACAAATTGAAAATCAGGGGGTGGGAGGAGGAGAGATAAAATCTCTCAGGCAGTGTAATGGGGAAGGTTATGGAGATTTGCATATTGTCACAGAACAGTGGCATTCAGTGGGTTTTACTCACTAGAAACTGTGCTTAGGGTTTTGTTGTTTACTACATCTGGCCTTTGTTGTTTACTACACCAGGCAGAAAAGTAATTATATAATGGGGGACATGCCAATCCTTGATTCCAGAAGAACAACAAAACAAAAAAAACTTCCTCTCATCATATTTCTAGATAAAGTGTTCTTCTTTTTAAAAACTAAAAGTCAAACCTACATGGATTGTCATAGATTGGTTGTTTTTGCACACACCCAAGCCTACATCAGCTCAGTGTGCCTTCCCATACCCTACCATAAAAATCACACCACGTCCTTTTGTCTCTACCTCATCAGACCAAATGAGGCTGGAAAGATCAACTCCATGGATCATCATCAATAACAATTCACTCGCATTCCCTGCCCCATTCCATACTAGACAGCGCAGCAAAAGCCCAGACCTGTCCAGAGCAGCAAAGCAAAGCCACACCCATTTACTTACCTTCCCTGCTACAACTAAATACTAGACAGCAAGTTCTGCTATAGGGATGTGCATTTAAAAAAAATCAGTATTTTTCAGGTTGAGGTATATTGAACCTGAAAAGTATTGGTATTTTCTGATATTCCCAAACTCCCAAATCACTTTAAAAAAAAAATCAATTTTTCCTGGCTCAGTTATTCCCTATGGGGACCGTTATAGTCCATGGTCACCAAAGAGTATAATGGAGAATAGATCTAGGAGTATCCAGGGGTCAGGGGGCTGTTTTTTGAGGTAGAGGCATCAAATTTGCAGCATAGCTGCTGGTGCCTCTCCTCAAAATAATAAAAAAAACCCACACACAAGTTTCAACATATTTGAGCCAGAGGATCCAATTCTACGAGCCTCCAAGGAAGGTGCTGTCTAGTATGGAATGGGGGAGGGAACATGAGTTAATTGAAACCAATGGAAGGGGGAAAGGCTTTAAAAGGGATTGCAGTCCCTTTAAATGCCTTTGGCAAGCTGCAAGTTAACTCCAAAGATGTTTAAAGGGCTTTCAGACCCTTTAAACATCTTTTTCACAAGGCAAGTTCACCCAGAAGGCTTTTAAAGACCCACTAACTTTGGCTATCCGGCAATCCAAAAAATCCCAAGTATTTTTTGGGCTCGTTTCAGATAGCTGAAAAAAAATACTCAGATCTATATTTGACTGAATGTATAGCCAAAATAATACCAACAAGATATTTTTTGGCTCAGATATAGCTCCCATTAACGGGCTGGCAGCGCCATTCTGCACTAGCTGGAGTTGCCAGATTTGGGACAAGGGCAGCCCCATGTAGAGGGCATTACAGTAATCCAGCCATGAGGTGCCCGTAGCATGGATCACAGTTGCCAAGTTGTCACATTTGAGAAAGGGGACCAACTGCCGTATCATCCACAGATGGTAGAAAGCTGACTTGGCAGTGGCAGCTACTTGGGCCTCCATTGTTAAAGAGGAATCCAAGAGCACCCCTAAGCTTTTAACTTTGGGCACCGGCATAAGCTGCGCTCCATTGAGGGTCGGTAAATGGACCTCCGGTCCTGGACAGCGATGGCTTAGATACAGGACCTCCGTCTTTCTCAGATTTAATTTCGGTCTACTCAGCTTGAGTCACCCTGCCACAGTTTGTAATGCTGTGGACAGATCATCCGAAGTGGAGTCAGACTGGCCACTCATCAACAGACAGAGCTGGGTGTCATCTGCATACTGGTGACAACTCAGCCCATGCCTCTGGGCAACCTGGGTGAAGGGGCGCATATAGATGTTAAATATCATTGGGGAAAGAACTACTCCCTGTGGCACATCGCATGTAAGTGGGTATCATCGGGATAGTTCATCCCAAACCGCCACCCTCTGTCCCTGACCCTGGAAAAAAGAGGAAAGTCACTTCAAGGCCAACCCCTGGATCCCAGCGTCGGCAAGGCGACGAGTCAGTAGCAGATGATCGACTGTGTTGAATGCCGCCGTCAGGTCTAATAACATCAGCACTGCCGAGCCACCTCTATCCAGGTGCCTCTGGAGGTCATCTGTGACGGCAACCAGAACCATCTCCATTCCACGACCCGGACAAAAGCTGGATTGATGTGGGTTAAGCATGGAAGCATCATCCAGAAAACTCTGAAGCTGCACTGCCACCACCCTTTCAAAAATCTTGCCTAAAAACGGCAGGTTAGACACTGAATTTGTCAATTCAGCTGGGTCCAGAGATGACTTTTTTAGAAGGAGGCGAACCACAGCCTCCTTAAGAGGCTTGGGGAAGTTTCCTTGAAAAAGGGACCTGTTGACAATTTCCTGCAGGGGAACCAGTAGCTCCTCCCAGCCAGCTATTATTAACCAGGAGGGGCATGGGTCCAACCTACAGGTAGTTGAGAGTCCAGTGGAGAGTACTCTGTCAACTTCCTCCAGGCTGAGTGGAGTGAAATAATCCAAAACCTGACTAGAAGACGTGCTCGGGGCCTTGAGTTCATTTACTGTTTTCATAGTGGCCGGAA
Source organism: Heteronotia binoei (assembly GCF_032191835.1). Lineage (NCBI taxonomy): Eukaryota > Metazoa > Chordata > Lepidosauria > Squamata > Gekkonidae > Heteronotia > Heteronotia binoei. Next base: position 14,321,755 of record NC_083230.1, read on the forward strand.
GGTCACGGTGGAGTGTCAAGATTTTATCTGCGAAGAAGCTTGCAAAGGCCTCACAGCCAATGTCCAATTCTCTAGCATTTGGTATACCTGACGGTAGGGTAGTAAAAGACCAAATTGTCCTAAACAATTATGCTGGGTGTGAGTTCGCAGATGCAGTCGTAGCCATAAGATACATTTTCTTTTCGGCCTTGACTGCCACCTCATAGGTTCTCATATACGACCTATGAGCTATTCTTGTCACTTCATCGTGGGCTCACCGCCACTGCCTCTCTAGCTATCTGATCCTCTGTTTCATCTGCCATAGCCCTAGCATATACCAGGGCGCCAGCTTTGTACGGGGGTGCAGAGGATGCCTGGGAGCGATCTCGTCAATGGCTGTGGTGAGTCTGTTATGCCAGGTCTCCACTAGCTCATCTAGAAAATCACCAGGGGGCCAAGGATCTCGGAGAGCCATCTGGAACCACATAGGGTTCATTTGGCTCCGTGGGCAAGCTAAAATAAACTCGCCATCCACACAGGGTTGGAGTGGAATATTCAAATGGGCCTTCAGGGCATAGTGGTCCGATCATGGCACTGCATCATCAGGAACACGGTCCACTGTCATTCCCAATGCAAAGATCAAATCCAGAGTGTGTCCAGCCTGATGAGTGGGAGTTGTTACATATTGAGAGAGTCCCAGTGCCGCCATGGATGACACCAGGTCCAACGCCAATGTGGAGCACACGTCATCAGCATGGACATTGAAGTCACCCAGGACCAAAAGTCTAGGGTGCTCAAACGCGCAGCCTGCTATGGTCTCCATAAGGGCTGGCAGGGCATTGGCTGGTGCAGAGGGCAGTTGAGTCGGGAGTACCTGGAAGGAGTAAGCCTCCCAGATGAACATAGCTACTCCTTCCCCCCGTCTGCGAGTCCGTGATTGGTGAAGGACCGAGAACCCAGGAGGAGCTACTTGAGAGAGAGCAAGTCTCCCCATCTTGCACCCAGGACTGTCACGCAAGCTAGGTCCATATTCTGCTCTAGCAGGAAATCCCACAAGACAGAGGTCTTATTATTAATGGACCTGGCATTGCACAACACCAACGTTGGAGGCAGATGTTCCGACTTGGCCCCACTGCTTGCAACCGTTGGGATGGGATGCAGGCTGGGAGGAGGTCGAGCATTCTGGCATCTTGGCTTCCTTCCCTTATATAAACGCCTGTTCCCACTGCTGTACTTTCCCCTCCCCAGGAGCACCGGAATCCCCAGCTCAGTCATCATCTCACACTAGTGGTCTCCGCAGGAGCCCCAGACCAATCAAGATGTACTGACTTAAATGTAAACCAATTAAGTCTAAATATCCAATAATTGATTTTTCACCTACTAAATGAATTGAAGACCATATTAAACAAAACAAAACCTCCAATTAGTACTGTAATAATTCCCTCAATTGAAAAATATCTAATTAATCAGCACTATCTAATAACCCAATTTAGTAGCCAATTTCCTTAGGGGGGGGGGAAGAGGAAAGCAGTTCTCTTTCCCTGTCTATTTATAGCAATTTGCCCTTTCTTAATGGCATGGCACATGTTTTATGTGCTCCTCAGCTTTATGGTTCTGTGGCAGGCACTTCACTTGCCTTTCCCTTGTTATGGCCCTACCCAAAACAAAATGGCCTCAGGGCAGTATTCGCAGAGGGCAATCAGCAGCATAGTGGACTGAATATTTAGCCTGCGAGTCCTTCCCTTTGACTGTAAGGTATATTTATTTATGCATATATTTATGTATTCTTTGGAGGATTTTTCATATGTGTATATATACAGGAACTTTTGTCAAGTGACTCAAGGGACTCTCCATTTATAAAGAGGTAACATACATAACAAGACACATGAAAAATCTCCATCTTGCAGCATGCAGCTTAGAAAATACCAATTTTATATTGAAGAAGGCTCCGTCAAGTCTCAACCGACTCAAGTTTAACCCCATCCGCAGGGCACTACAGGCAAGAGCTGAACAGAAGGGGCTTGCCATTGCCTTCCTCTACATGACAACCCCAGCCTTCCTTGGTGGTCTCTCATCCAAGTGGTCGCCATGGCAGACCCTGCTTAGTTCCCGGCCTAATTTGGGCTAGTCAGGCTGAATTTATATAAGATGTAGAGAATCTATATATTCCCCATTATGCAGTGTTTAGAACTGAGAAGCTCAAGCTGCAGTCTTGGGGATGCAAAAGGACAATGGCAGCACAATATATGGAATACAAAAATATCGAAGATATTGTGCAAAAACACTCTTGACTAGTGTGTACAAAATTAAGTAACTTATATTCTATCATATAATAAACAGCCTGCAAAAGTAGGCGTACATTCATATTCATCCAGTAGAAATTAAAGACAAACAAGAGTCTCAAAATACAGTATTACAGGGAGGACCCCACACAGTCTCTTAATTTTCCAAACAGAGTACTGAGACTCAACAATAAAGTTCCACAGGAGTCCCTCCGTTGCTTGTTGACTTCTGAAGGAGAAATTCTTGCCTTCACGCAAACTCCGGCTTTGATTGCGTTCCGCTGCTCCTGCAGCTTCCTTGTAAGCCAACTGAAAGTTCCAGCCAAGTTCTCTCTCAAACGCCCATTTTGGTATCTTAATTAGCGGAAGTCAACAAGCAACGGAGGGACTCCTGTGGAACTTTATTGTTGAGTCTCAGTACTCTGTTTGGAAAATTAAGAGACTGTGTGGGGTCCTCCCTGTAATACTGTATTTGAGACTCTTGTTTGTCTTTAATTTCTACTGGATGAATATGAATGTATGCCTACTTTTGTAGGCTGTTTATTATATGATAGAATATAAGTTACTTAATTTTGTACACACTAGTGTTTTTGCACAATATCTTTGATATTTTTGCAGTCTTGGGGATGAGCTTTCTCATTGTTGGGTGAAGAATGGCTGGTGTTCACAGATAATCAACAATAAGATACATGTGTGGATACAATCCAGGATCCGGTTGCACATGTGATATGCTGGATCAGACTCAACAATTCTTTATAGACCTGCTAGGTTATAACAAGGGTGAGAATGGGCTTTCTCTTGCGATTGAAACGCATATTGATTAAAATGTCAATAGATGCTAGCAGCCACTACACACAGTTTTAAAAACATTATAACTATTATACAGGAATGGCTGGAAAGTGGAGAAGTGTGAAATAAGCCTTATGCACGCAAATGATGGCATTTTTTTCCAGGTTTAACTTATTGATCATTTATAAGTATGAAAGGCATAGGAATGAGAGACATGGTAAAAAAACCATGATGTGACCATCTCAAACCGCTGTGATTAAAAAAAAAATGGAAATAATTGCATCTCAGTACTCCGATTTGAGTAACGTACTTAGAGTTTTGCAAATTAAATTTAGAAATCCCTAAAATAAATATTTCCCTATTATTTTGGCACTTACAGAGCAATCCTAAGCAGAGGTACCTAGCCACAGCATAGTCCTAGCCACAGTTATGTCCTACCAAACCCATTAACTTCAAAGGGAATCACTGGAAACAATGTAACTTTCACAAAACAGTGTACAAATATATTTAGTGCAAACTGAATTGAACAAAAAGAACAGAACACTGCGTATACAGTATGAATAATGTCCCCACAAAGTCTTTCCACAGCCTGAAAGTCGGCTTCTTCTGATACACACAGCGGTGGGCAAAATCCTTTGAACTCAGTGTTCAACTCCAAATGGCACGGAGGAAGTAAAGAAGAACCACTTATTGCAGGACTCCTCACGATTTTGACAGAGCCGGCAGCACTTGTAGAAGAGCATGCGTTAATCCAGAGCTCTTGGAGAGCCGGCAGCACCTGTAAAAGAGCATGCGTTAACCCATTTGTAAAGAACGTTTAGTTAAGACTCCGTATAACGTCGAGAGAAGGAGGCTGATGAAGTATATTCTGTCGAAATCGCGAGGAGTCCTGCAATAAGTGGTTCCTCCTTACTTGCTCCATGCCATTTGGAGTTGAACACTGAGTTCAAAGGATTTTGCCCACCCCTGTGTCTATTAGAAGAAGTCGACTTTCAGGCTGTGGAAAGACTGTGGGGATATTATTCATACTGTATACTCAGTGTTCTGTTCTTTTTGTTCAGTTCAATTTGCCCTAAATATATTTACACACTGTTTTGTGAAAGTTACATTGTTTCCAGTGATTTCCTTTTATTATCCATTGAGGATGCCAGTTCCAGTTGTGTTTATCATTTTCCCCTGGGGAGCTCATTTCTGCCATCTGGTGGGTGTGGCAGAATTTATTTTGGGTTGGCCCTCTTTATGATCTTAACTATACTCTTTATGAAATTGGCTACAAGAACTCTTTCTGAAAGTAGCCATGCTCTTATGAAATGGGCAGTAAGAACTCTTCAGTTCTAAACTCCAGGGGGGGCAGAGGTGGGTGCTTGCCTTGGGCGCCTATGGAGGGTGGGGTGCCAAATTGGGTATGGAGTCCATTGCATTCTATGGAACCATAAGCTAGAATGGCCCATAAGGGGGCATCATTTTTTAATTTTGCCCCCCCTCAAAAAAACATGTAGATCCGGTCCTGCTAAGGTCTTCAGCATTATCATGCATTCATATTGCTAACAGGGCAGCAGAATAGAAAAAAAAACTAGAGTAAAGTTGAGAGTCTTTTGAGGACAGGAATCTCCTTATATGGTATGGTCCTTATATGGTATGACAGGAAACAGCCATTTATAAAGACCCAGAAAGTAGGTTAAAGGTAGAGGGAAGAGGGAAATCAAGGGCAACCTGGGCTCGGATTGTTTTTTTTTACTGTGAAATATTTTATATTAAAATGCAGCTGAAGTTTTTTTGGAATGCATAAACATCTGATAAGATAGAGATGGTGAGCCTTTATAAGCACTGGACATTTGAGCACAAGCAGCTGATCTGCACCAGAGTTTTGCTGCACTAGCCTCTGTGTTCGATCATGCCAAGCTAATAGACTTAGACTCGGGGCTGACTTCATGCCAAGCCATGAGTTTAACAACTCTTATTAAAGTTCTCTAATACAGAATGGGACTTAAGAATTAGATTTTAAATGGGAAAATGTAGATCAATAGGGTAAAGTCCCTATTGCTTTGGGACTTATATTTTCCATTTTGCTCTCTGCTTTACTGTAGAAATACTGCTTTACTGATTTACTTCAGGCTTCACCTGAAGATTGGTTCCCTAGGAGGAAATGGCTGGCTTGGAAGGTGGAGTCTATGGCAATGTACTTGTCTGAAGTCCCACTCATCCTCAAATCCACCCTCTTCAGGCTCCACCATTCAAATCTCCAGGAATTTGCCAATCTGGACTTGGCAACTGCTAAGTCACATTGGCTATCATAGGGGGGCTGCTGCTGAACAGGAGCGAGTGTCAAGACCCCCCCAGTAGTTCAGGAAATCACACAGTTCATTCATAAAGGCAGGTTTATTTCACAGATGACTTGGAGGCAAAATGAGGTTTTGCTAAGACTGATGTTTTCAGTCAGAGGCCTCCTTATATAAGATAACACAACCGTTAACTTTAAAGCAAAAAGTGGGAACGCAAAGCGGGAACTCTTGGTGGGCCCCCCGCCCCCCAAAGTCCTCGGAACGCAGGTGCTTTCTAATCAGCATCTAGTTTAGTGGCTGACCTTGAGACCATGCTCTGGCTGGTGGAAAGGCTTTGAACATGTTACACAGATGAGGCCTAGGATGGGGAAGCGAAGCTGCTGTGATGAGCAATAGGAAGATACATTGCATTGTAATAATTCATGGCAAGGCTCTTGACATTCTGCCCCCCTTAAGCTCCCCTTCCCCCCGGTTTGTTAGGGTATTTGGTGTGGAAGTCTCTGATTAGTTTGGGACATCGAGTGTCGTTTGCACGTACCCATTCTGCCTGGCTGATGGGGAAGTGGGCCCATTTGATGAGATAGTAGAGTTCTACACGCTCCCACTTGGAATCTAAGATAGGTTGTACTTCATGATGAATCTGATCCCGAATCACGATCGGAGCAAGAGGAGGTTGTTGCGGGTGCCAGTGTGATGGTCCAGGGTCGCGCTTCAAAAAGCTAGCATGGAAACAAGGGTGCACATGTTTTAAATTTTTTGGCAGTTCCAGTTTAATGGTAACATTGTTTATTGCTCATTTAATAGGAAAGGGTCCCAAGTATTCAAGCCCCATTTTCTTGGACCTTTGTGTGTTAGGGAGGTGTTTAGTCGAAATATAGACAGTGTCGCCCACTTTCAAATCCCAGAGTTTGGAGTGCTTTTTATCATAGTGGGTTTTATACGAGTCTTTGGCACAAGTGAGTTTTTAGTCTGGATCATGCCCCAATCTTGCGTGATGTTATTCCACCATGAGGTAAAGTCGGGGGTGGGGGGGCACTCTGAGTGGACGTGAGTTCTAGGAATGGTTTCCCCTTGTACCCGTTGACTCCAAGGAACGGGCTAGCATTGATGGCACTGTGAACAAACAAGGCCATCTGGCCCTGCTCGGCTCCCCAGAAGGGAGTGGGGAGCAAAGCCTCGTCGCATCCTGCACTCTCTTAAGAGAACGCTTTATGGAGATGCCCACATCGAAGCGGGGAAGGGGAGGCTGGAGTCACTCCTCTCAGCGTGCCGGGGAAGTGGTGAATTAGGTATCTGTCTGGGGTACTGGGAGGGGGGAGCCCAATTGGGTGCCCCCCCTCCTAGCACCCTAGGCAAACGCCTAGTTTGCCTAGTGTGTGAGTTGGCCCTTATTTATTATTTATTTATTTATTACATTTGACTTATATCCCGCCCTCTCCGCAAGTGGACTCGGGGCGGTTCACAGTATCATCTAGACAATTAAACCAATAAAATATATAAAACCATAATTTACATTTTCCAGTTTAAAAGCATATTACAATTACAAATTTTAAAACCATTATATAGTGCTGAATCCATATATTATAAGCGGCATTAAATGCCAAGCAGTGATCACCGGCTTTCTGTGTGATGTCCGGTGGCAGCCATATTTTCGTCAAGCATCAAAGGCCTGCTTGAACAACTCGGTCTTACAGGCCCTGCGGAACGCAGACGGATCTCGCAGGGCCCGTATGGCTTCTGGAAGGGCATTCCAAAGCTCTGGTGCTGCCACCGAAAAAGCCCTAGATCTTGTCCTGCATAGCCTGGCTTCTTTTGGTCCGGGGACCGAGAGTAGGTTTTTTGCCCCTGAACGCAGTGCTCTCTGGGGGATATGTGGGGAAAGGCGGCCCTGCCTGTTCCCGGTGCTTAGGTAAGTTGGCAACATGAATCCTTCTGATCATTAACTTGTTCTTGCTTCTCAGAGAGCCCTTCTGATTTCTGTTCGAAAAATTAAGCTGCAATTAAGCTATTATGATGACTTAAGTGAGGTTCCTTTTCCTTCTGCATTTCTCTTTCATCTCTTCAAGGTGCTTGTTGAAATCCTTAAGGTTTATGAGAAATGTATGCAGTTTTTTTCCTGGAGGGACCCACCAAAATGGAGTTCCAGAACCTCTTTGTGGAAACAAAATTCTCAAAAAAATTTTAAAGATTATGAAGGGGGCACAATGGGAGCATGTGACACCGCAAAATATTAAAATAAAATGTAAGATATAAGATTTAAATGAGAGGAAGCTGGGCAGCAGTTGTGTGTGACCAGAGAAGCAGCCAGACAGCACGGGGGACTCGTTGTTCTTACCAAGGGCAAGGTACGGACTTTGAGCCTGGGGTGGGTACAGGTGGGAGAGAGAAAATCAATTTTAGCCAACCCAATGGAGGTTTTTCTCCACCAGCAGCAGCGAGCCCCAGCTGTTGCTCCGTGTGCTGACTCCCGGTGGGTGCAGCTTGGATCGCAGTCCTGATGGGCCCAAGCCAAGCTACTCGGCCACACCCCCAGCTGGCTCCTCTCTTGTGCTGATGCCCATGTGGACTCTTTGGTGGGATCCCCCTGCTGTGCACCAGTGCAGTGAGGTGGAGCCTTAGCCACCCCTTGTCGACTATGTCTGGCAAAGCAGCTCCATCCGGGCACCCAAGTAGGCCACTGACACTGTTTTTACCTTCCAGCTTTCGGATTCCCATGGCCTCCACTGCTCCCTCTTAATAAGAGTCATTCAGCAATGGTAAGAAGAGCTGCTCTGCAATATCAAGGGGTTTCCTCAATCCAGTTGGGATTTCAGCTGCCAATGATTCAGGTTTGGAAGGTGCAACAAGTGACACAGGGTGTTCCACTTCAGTATCTGAAGTTAATGAAAGCTTCTGGCCCAACTGTCGTCCTGAAATAGAATTGAAGGCCCACCAATTTCCCCACTTGCATTCTGTGATCAACTTAAAAAAAAATTTCAGAAAAGGCTACTTTCAAAAGAAGACATAGAAGAAGATATTGGATTTATATCCCACCTTATATTCTGAATCTCAGAGTCGCAGAGGGGTCACAAACTCCTCTACCTCCTCCCCCCTGACAACAGACACCTGTGAGGTAGGTGGGGCTGAAAGAGCTTTTTACAGCAGCCGCCCTTTCAAGAACAACTCCTGTGAAAGCTATAGCTGACCCAAGGCCATTCCAGAAGGTGCAAGTGGAGGAGTGGGGAATCAAACCCGGTTCACCCAGATAAGAGTCTGAGCACTTAACCACTACACCAAATTGGCTCTGGAACTGTCAAGGTGTGGAACTGTCAAGGTGTGGGAAAGTTCTGGATTCTAAGAACTGGCCAGCAAACTCAAGGGACAGCATTCTCTAGGGAAAAGAGGAAATACACACTTTGGCAAGCAGATTTCAGCTCAATGAAAGAAAATCCATCTGAGCCTTCAGAGAACATCTAACATTCAGAGAAGAAATGCCCAAAGAACTCTCAGTACAATAGCTATTTCCTCCAGTGAATGTGAAAGGGGATCTTCCCAGATGAACCTGATTGTCACTCCAAGAAGCTCCCCTTATCAGTCAAAACCATAACTTCATTCTTTATAAAAATTGTTGAACCTCCCTTAATAATCTTTGATCCAACAAAGTATGTTAAAACATAGTTGCTTCAAGGTCATCGTTCAATGTTAGGCAACAAAAGCAAGACCCAAAAAAGAACTAAGAAAGTTGGTGACATGTCTAAAGTTTGGAAACTACTTTAAAGAGAGGTAAAGTCTGTAGCTTTGAGCGAACTTTGGAGGATGGTGGAAGATGGAAAGGCCTGGTGTGATGTGGTCCATGGGGTCACAAAGAGTCAGACTCAACTGTGCGACTGAACAACAACAACAAAGTCTGCAGCACATGAAAATAATATTGTTTCAAAGAAATCTGTGTGTTTCTCTTTCATTTGCCTTTTGAAAGTTCTGGCACCTCTTTTTCCAGAAAAAAAAGTCCTGGTCAGAACCATGAAAGGAAAATAAATGAGTTTATTAACAAGAACTAGAAAATACCTTCTGCAAAATCCTTCTGTAAGCTAATTAGTATACCTACAGGTTTCCCCACTGCTTAAATATGCAGGCAACTTTTTCTGACTGCTTCTTATGCAGAAATGGGGAAAAAATGAGTTTTAAATATAGAGCAACGGGCACGGTGATGAGCAAACTGCTCAATCCTAGGCTGCAAATATCCCTCCGCTATATCCTGCAAATATATATGTAATGGGCTGATGCAATAAACACAGTCAGTCATGGATTCATGTTTATATGTCCTATTTAACTTATGGCATTTACATATGGCAGAAATCCATTTTGAAATCCCACTTTCTAGCCAAATACTGTTGCCACTTTTTGCAAATGCAAAAACTCATTTAATTCCAAAAGAAGGACTGAGCATTTTTTAAACTGCAATTGTGCACAGTGCCTTGAAGCTGCCTTAGGTCTGTCAAGGTCTAACTAGCAGTAGCTCTTCAGGGTCTTAGGCAGAGGTCTTTCACATCACCAGTTTGGAGAGCCAGTTTGGTGTAGTGGTTAAGTGTGCGGACTCTTATCTGGGAGAACCGGGTTTGATTCCCCACTCCTCCACTTGCACCTGCTGGAATGGCCTTGGGTCAACCATAGCTCTGGCAGAGGTTGTCCTTGAAAGGGCAGCTGCTGGGAGAGCCCTCTCCAGCCCCACCCACCTCACAGGGTGTCTGTTATGGTGGGGTGGGGAGGAAGGTAAAGGATATAAATCCAGTATCTTCATCTACCTCACAGGGTGTCTGTTGTGGGGGAAGAAGGGAAAGGAGATTGTGAGCCGCTCTGAGACTCTTCAGAGTGGAGGGCGGGATATAAATCCAATATCTTCATCTACCTCACAGGGTGTCTGTTGTGGGGGAGGAAGGTAAAGGAGATTGTGAGCCTCTCTGAGACTCTTCGGAGTGGAGGGCGGGATATAAATCCAATATCTTCTTCTTCTATCATATGGTTCCTTCTTTTTAAAGCCAAAGATGAAGGGGAAAGATTCTGGGGCCTTCTGCATGTCAAGTAGACGCTCTACCAGACCCTACCAAAATATTTACTCCTCATGAACCATACATTACAACGATCGTGAAAAGCAAAGCAAGAGAGCCATTGTGGAAGATACCCCCAAATTTCAGCCTGCATAAATTAAGAGCCACATCATTTAAGGATGGGTATTAACTGGCTAATGAAGTCGTTAATCACAAATTTTGGCTAGTTTGTGGTTCACAAAACAATGGCCTTTTCTGCATATAGTTTTACCTCTGATTTCTCCCCACATTTCCGTCACTTCAAAAATTTGTTTCTACATGCACTCCAGTGTTCACCTCCCTCTCTTGTCGGATTTTGTTTTTTCTTCTGCATCTGTTTTCAAGCATTCAGAGGTCATCCCCCTTTTCCTCCGCTGTATGTCCACCATTTTTAAGAGCGTTTTCAGAGAAGTATTTTCCTTTCCTCCTCAAATTCAGACCATAATAGCATGTATGTACTTTTTCCCTTGGTCATTTGACTCTGCCCATACCCCTCCTTCTAAATCCTCCTTCCTCTCATATTTGTTAAGCAATCAACACTAGATGTAGCTCTGATGTTCACTGACTCACCACATTCATGCCTAATTACTTCCCCACTTTTTGCACATTCACTCTCAAGTTACCAGGAGGAGGATTGGAATGAGGGGGGGCTGCGGAGGGGTGGGGGAGAAAGGAAAACCACATTGGTGGTGTGCTGGGGGGAGATGAAGAGTCAGAGAGTATGAAAGAGGAGGGCTATGACCAACTGACAGCTTTCCCTCCCACTTCTCCAAAACAGCATGCTTCTCTCTGCACCTTTTCCCACTCTGAACGCACCTGCACAGTCAATCTTGAGTTACCTTGGGGGGTTGAAATGAGTGGTGAAATACAGAAGGAAGGGAGGAAAGTAGGGAAATACGTGTTGGTGGTGTGGGGGAGGGGGAGAGAGGGAGAAAGAGAGCGTGAAAGGGGAGTGCTGTGACCGGCCAACAGTTTGAACAACATGAGTCTCAAAGAATTGACTATACAGAATGTATAATTAAAAAAAAAACTAATATAAGACTTGTGTAGGCAGGATGAAAGTAATAGAACCAAATTAATTGCATCCCAGTGCAAGCTCTGTAAAAACCAGGGGCAAAAATTTGATGCAAAAAAGGACAAAATTTGTTGAAGGGCACCCAGCATGAACATTCCATGAACTTTGGTACTGCTCATAGAAGTATGCGGCAATTCATGAAAGGATAAATTTCCAGACAGACTGTTGCCATTAAATTAAACTGTTTGCATAACTCTAAGGCAACAGCAGGGAGGAGCTTCAAAGCAACAAACAGGCAGAATGCTCTGGACTGTGTTTCAGGTTTCTATGGGCTTCCCAGCTGCTCTTGTCAGTTTCCTTTTCAACTTTGCCTTTCGCTTTTCTTCGTTCCTCGGCGATTTGTAAAGCCTCATCAGACAGTCACTTTGCTTTCTTGCATTTATTTTTCTTTGGGATGGTGCTGATTGCTGCCTTCTGTACAATGTCATGAACCTCTGTTCATAGTTCTTTAGGCACTCTGTCTATCAACTCTAGTTCCTTAAACCTATTCTTCACCTCCACTGTATATTCATAAGGGATGTGATCAAGGTCAAACCTGAATGTTCTAATGGCTTCCCCAGTTTTCTTCAGTTTAAGCCTGAATTTTGCAATGAGCAGCTCGTGATCTGAGCCGCAGTCAGCTCCAGGTCTTGTTTTTGCTGACTGTAAGGAGTTTCTCTATCTTTGAATGCAGAATATATAATCAATCTGATTTCTGTGTTGCCCATCAGGTCATGTCCATGTGTAGAGTCACCTTTTAGGTTGTTGGAAGAGGGTGTTCGCTATGACCAGCTTGTTCTCTTGACAAAACTCTATTAGCCTTTGCCCAGCTTCATTTTGTTCTCCAAGGCCAAACTTGTCAGTTGTTTCGGTTACCTTTTGACTTCCTACTTTGGCATTCCAGTCCCCTATGATAAGGAGGACATCTTTTTTTTGGTGTTAATTCTAGAAGGTGTTGTAGGTCTTCATAGAACTGGTCCACTCCAGCCTCTTCTGCATCAGTGGTTGGGGCATAGGCTTGGATTACTGTGATATTGAATGGTTTGCCTTGGATACGGACCGAGATCATTCTGTCATTTTTGAGACTGTATCCCAGTACTGCCTTCCTGCACTAAAGATAATAATAATAAATCAGTTTTGTTCAACAGTTAATATTATATAGGTAAATTTTCATTCATGACTCCTTCTTGGAATTGCCGTAATGGACAGCGGGTAGGAGCATATGTCAGGAGGTGGAGATCAGGGGTGTCAAAGGAAAGGCAGGAAGCAAAGAACTGTTTGCCAGGGCCTCAGATACTATTTTATTTATTTATTTATTTATTTATTTATTTATATCCCGCCCTTCCCAACAAGTGGCTCAGGGCGGCTCACAGCACAAGATTTCACATAGTAACATTTAAGCATAAAACAGTTAAAATTAATTAATACATTAAAAATTATAAAATATTTAAAATTATAAGACATTTAAAACATTAGGGACAGCAACCTCTAGTATAACTACACCTGGTTTCCTGTACCAGCTAGTCATAGGCCAGCCGGAAGAGGGTTGTCTTACAGGCCCTGCGGAACTGGGCAAGGTCCCGCAGGGCCCTCACCTCCTCCGGCAGCTGGTTCCACCAGGAGGGGGCCGCAACAGAAAAGGCCCGGTCCCTGCTAGATTTTAAGCGGGCTTCTTTTGGCCCGGGGATAACTAGGAGATTTCGAGTTCCCGATCTCAGTACTCTCTGGGGCACATGTGGGGAGAGACGGTCCTTCAGGTAGGCAGGTCCTAGGCCATATAGGGCTTTAAAGGTAATAACCAGCACCTTGTACCGGACTCGGTAAGCTATTGGCAGCCAGTGCAGATCCAGGAGCCCTGTCAGAGACAGTCAGGGTACTTATTTTATTTGTTGGATTTATATCCCACCCTTTCCTGCAAGCAGGCTCAGGGAAGGTAACATCAAAAGCTACTATAGAACCAGTTATTACAATAGATACTTATAAACAATTAAAAGATGGCAAAATATACATTATAATTACATTATAACACTACCAGCTGGACAGATGGTAAACAGGAGTTGCAAAAGAAGTGAATAATACCAGCACACCACATGGACAGGTGTAATATTGCAGCTTTCAGCAGGAAGGTCAAATTTTGGGGAATCCACTGCCTCAACCAAAGGCCTGCTGGAACAGCTTCATTTTACAGGCCCTGAGGAACTGTAATAGGTTGTCAAGATGAGCAAATAATTTGATGGGGAATAGACAGATTAGACATCAATCATCATGTAAGAAAGAACCTAGAACAGGTGTCCCCAACATGATGCCTGTAATGTACTGGGTTTGGACACGAGTAACAGTCAACATACTTTATTAGCTAGTACATCACAAAGACAACATGGCAGGGCTCGGTCCCCGATTATATACATTACCCGGAACAACTCCCATCCTGGTCAGGTCCAATCCTGACCAGTTAAACTTCCCGCCACAGATCTTCATAGGTGGACTGCATTTGTCCCTTATGTCAGGTGACCTGCGGTTTCCTGCAGGTCACCTCAGTGCATGTAGTCATGCTGTGTTGGAAATTCAGGGACCAAACTGCAAGACACAACAATGCTTCTGGGTGTCATGGTGCCAACCAACACTTTTCCTAGTGCCCACCAGATGTTTTTAGAAAGTGGGTGGAGTCAGATGGAATTTTTGCCCAACAAGACTTCTGATTGGCTGTGCAGATCTTTTAAAAATAATTCTTTTAGCAGCAGCAGCTGCCACCACATCTCAAGGATCTTCACTGTGTAACTGAATGTATGCTATCGCTATCCTTTTCTGACTGGCTCTGCCTCCTGCAGTACTTATTTTGTGACAGTGCCAACCATGCTGTCAAAATTCTAAAGGTGCCTGCAAGCTCAAAAAAGTTAGGGACCCCTACCCTGGAGTACAGGAAAGGTGGGACACTGGTCAACAAAGTGGGCAAAAGTGCATAAGTAACTCAGACAGGGTGTGACATGTGTTGGGAACATGGAGAACAGGAAGGAAGCAGAATTGGACCCTGGAACTGGAAGGAGAGCAGGAACAAGATTTATATTTGTCAAAGGAGGAGGTAGAAGAAGAAGAAGAAGAAGAAGAAGAAGAAGAAGAAGAAGAAGAAGAAGAAGAAGAAGAAGAAGAAGAAGATGATGATGATGATGATGATGATGATATTGGATTTCTATCCCGCCCTCCACTCCGAAGAGTCTCAGAGCGGCTCACAATCTCCTTTACCTTCCTCCCCCACAACAGACACCTTGTGAGGTGGGTGGGGCTGGAGAGGGCTCTCACAGCAGCTGCCCTTTCAAGGACAACCTCTGCCAGAGCTATGGCTGACCCAAGGCCATGCTAGCAGGTGCAAGTGGAGGAGTGGGGAATCAAACCCGGTTCTCCCAGATAAGAGTCCGCACACTTAACCACTACACTAAACTGACACCATTATCACCACACTGCAAGGAAACAGAGCAGCTGACAGGCAGGAGGAACAGTACTTAGGAGGAGCTGATGGTGAAATAATTACACACCTTCAATACACAATATGGGTTGTGATTACAGCTGCAGAGCAGTAATTCTGATCTCAGGAGCCATCATTCCACTCTGGGGGCTATCATTCCTGCCCCAAAACACTTTCCCTAGGGACTGTCATTCCTGTTTCAAAACAGTTCTGCTACTCCCAGTGACTGTCATTCTAGTTGGAGTGGGGCTGTCGTTCCAGCCACGGAACACTTCTGCTACTTCTAGGGGCTATCATTTCATTTTAGAGGCTGTCATTCCACTCACAAAACAGTTCTGCTACTCCCAGGGACTGACATTCCAGTTGGGAGGCTGATATTCCACTTGGGAGGTTGTCATAACCAAGGATGAATATAAACAAATCACCAGTGCTTGTAGAGAAAATGTTAGGAAAGCTAAAGCTCAGTAGGAGCTTAGGCTGGCCAAAGATGCTAAAAACAACAAAAAAGGGTTATTTTCTTATGTTCAGAGTAAGAAAAAGAGCAAGGACATGGTAGGCCCATCGCGAGGGCAAGAAAGTGAATTGCAACAGGTAATGAAGAGAGGGCAGAACTGCTCAATTCCTACTTTCCCTCAATCTTTTCTTCTGAGGGAAACAGTGTTCAGCATGGCAAAAACAGAACATATAATGAGGATATGGAGTTCCAACCTAGGATCAGCATGGGGTAGTACATAAACACCTAGTTTCTTTAAATGAAACTAAGTCCTCAGGGCCAGATGAACTGCATCCAAGGGTTCTAAAAGAGCTTGCGGATGTAATTTCGGAGGCTATTATTTTTGAGAATTTTTGGAGAAAAAGAGAAGAGCCGGAAGATTGGAGGCAGGTGAATGTTGTCCCCACCTTCAAGAAGGGGGGAAAGGAGGATCCGTTTAACTACAGACCTGTCAGCTTGACATCTATTCCTGAAAAAAAATTAGAACAAATCATCAAACAGTCAGTCCTGGAACATTTAGAAAGGATAGCTGTGATTACTAAGAGCCAGAATGGCTTTCTCAAGAACAAGTCATGTCAGACTAACATGATCTCTTTTTTTGAGAAAATGACTACCTTGCTGGATCAAGGGAATGCTGTAGACATTGTTTATCTTGATTTCAGAAAAGCTTTTGATAAGGTTCCACATACTATCCTTGTTGACAAGTTGGTAAAATGTGGTTTGGATTCTGTTACCGTTAGGTGGATCTGCAACTGGTTGACAGATCACACCCAAAGAGTGCTTGTGAATGGTTCCTCATCCTCTTGGAGAGGAGTGACAAGTAGAGTGCCTCAAGAATCTGTCCTGGGACCTGTTTTGTTCAACATCTTTATCAATTATTTGGATGAAGGAATAGAGGGAATACTTATTAAATTTGCCAATTATACTAAATTGGGAGGGGTTGCAAATACAGTAGAAGACAGAAACTGGATACAGGATGATCTTGACAGGCTGGAAAACTAGGCTAAAACCAATAAAATGAATGTTAACAGGGAGAAATGCAAATTTCTGCAGGAAACTTTTCTTAGGTAGGAAAAATCCAATGCATGGTTATAGGATGGGGGAGACTTGCCTTAGCAGTAATATGTGCGAAAAGGATCTAGGGGTCTTAGTGGACCATACGCTGAACATGAGTCAACAGTCTGATATGGTGACTAAAAAGGCAAATGCCATTTTGGGCTGTATCAACAGAAGTATAGTGTCCAGATCACGTGAAGTGATGGTATCGCTTTACTCTGCTCTGGTAAGACCTCACCTGGAGTATTGTGTTCAGTTTTGGGCACCACGTTTTAAGAAGGATATAAACAAGCTGGAACAGATCCAGCAGAGGGTGACGAAGATGGTGAGGGGTCTGGAGACCAAGTCATGTGAAGAAAGATCGAAGGAGCTGGGCATGTTTAGCCTGGAGAGGAGGTGGCTGAGAGGTGATATGATCACCATCTTCAAGTACTTGAAGTGCTGTCATATAAAACAGGGGTGGCCAATGGTAGCTCTCCAGATTTTTTTTGCCTACAACTCCCATCAGCCCCAGCCAGCATGGTCAATGGCTGGGGCTGATGGGAGTTGTAGGCAAAAAACATCTGGAGAGCTACCGTTGGCCACCCCTGATATAGAGGATGGTGTGGAATTGTTTTCTGTGGCCTCGGAAGGTAGGACCAGAACCGATGGGTTGAAATTAAATCAAAAGAGTTTCCGGCTCAACATTAGGAAGAATTTCCTGACCATTAGAGCGGTTCTTCAGTGAACAGGCTTCCTCAGGAGGTGATGGGCTCTCCTTCCTTGGAGGTTTTAAAATAGAGGCTAGTTGGCCATCTGACAGCAATGAAGATCCTGTGAATTTAGGGAGAGGTATTTGTGAGTTTCCTGCATTGTGCAGGGGGTTGGACTAGATGACTCTGGAGGTCCCTTCCAACTCTATTATTCTATGATTCTATTATTCTAGTCCTAGAGCAATAATTCTCTTTCTGGAGACTGTCTTTCCATTCTGGACCTGTTATCCCAGTCCCGGGCAGTTTATCTGGGCCCAGAGACATTAACTGAAAATTCACTTTGCATTTTCATTGCAATTATTTTGTGCTGTAATGTATTTCAATGGAGCCTATGCAAGTCAATTGGCATTCCTAGCTCCCATTATCTCCAATCGGCCTTCAAGTTCTCCCATTGTTCCCAATGGACAATCCTGTCATTCCTTTTAGTACAGCCCTCTGCAGGGCACTAGTATGTTGCATTGGTTCTGCTGGGCTTGCAACCCCCCACCCCCCCATGTGTGGAGGGCAATTTTCTGCTAGATGTCAGTCCTGTTGAGTTGCCATAGCATCTCTTTGATCACACTGGTGCTGCTGGGCACTCTATAAATTGCACAGTTTCTGCTGGGCTTGCAAAAATGCCCCCCCACACACACACACTACCATCTTCAGGGGTTTTTTACTGCAGAGATTCTCTGGTTTGACCTTACTCCTTTTGTGTTTGTACTACCACTGGTTCTGGTGGGCACACTACACTGGTTTTTCTGGCCTTTTAACAATACCTCCACCTTCAGTTTCTACTGCAGAGATTCTCTGGGACTTTAATTCTGTTCTGAGGAGCTTCTATTGCCCTTGCCTTTTTTTTTTTTGCTGTTTTTTCCCTCCAGTCATCAACAAATATGGAGGGCAGGTAGAGGACAGTCAGCTGGAGATCCCCTGAGAGTTTAGAGTCTCTAGCACATTGGGGGGCATTCCACTGCATCACAAACTTCGCAAACTGGTTCAGTCTCTATGAAGCCTTTTAATTTGTGACTGTTTGTGGTTCAGTTCATGAGTCCACCATGAACCAAACTGCCTTTTTCTAGTTTGTACCCATCCCTACTGAAGATCGATGCATTCTTGATTCTTATGCCTTTATAGAAAGGCCTGGCAATCAGTAGCAACCTTGTTCAGTAACATGATACCACATATTGCAAGGCAAATAAGGTAGAACATTTCTACTAACCCACTAGAAAATGATGCTCATAATTCTCAGGTGGCATTAAGTAAATATAATAATGCAAGGAGATTATGGAACGAACTGATTTGTGGAGTAACCTTGTGCCCTTTCCCTGTTTGACCTGTTGTTGGTATGCCATTGGAGTCTGTAAATTTTTCCTGTCCTCCTTCAGCCATTCTAAATTATTTCTGTCGATCTGAATTAATTAACCGCTAGCCAACAGTTATGTCTCATAGCTTGCAATATTACATTAAATCAATATGCATGACATAATCAACCATATATTTCATATATATGAGAAACTGATAGTCATTTCTAATTTCTGCTCCTACTTTTTCATTCCGATCAATTGCTCTTCCTGTCCAATCCTGCATTCCTCTGAAATTAAAATTCAATTACATCACTTCATTTATTTGCAACATTTCAGATCTTTCATACAAGATATTTAGACCACTTATTTAATTTTTTTATGTTTGTGTGATATAATACAGTCTTGCGTTATGTACATTCTGTTTTTAGATATACCATCCTACAGTTTTCTGTTGCAGGAGAAAGATGATGGTATTAACCTTCAAGGCCCTATGAGGTCATGGACCAACATATTTGCAGGACCATCTCTCTCAGTATGTTCCCTGAAGAGTGTTACACTCAGCAGAACACTTACTGGTAGTCACCAGCCCAAGAGACATCTGTCTACCCTCAACCAGTGCCAGAGCTTTTTCAGTTCTGGCTCTGAACTGGTGGAACATGCTCTCAATTGAGATCAGGGCCCTGAAAGATTTATTACAATTCTGCAGGGCTGTTCTGCCAGGGCTTTGGTTGAGGTGGCAGATGCCTCACTATATCTGGTCTCCCCTCCTCCAACCAACCCCTCCCTCAACAAGCCTAGATTATTCATTATAACAAATTGTATTACAGGCTGGGCCCATTTATTACCTCAGTGGCTCTTTCCATATACAGTTATGCTGTGTATTACCATCTCACCATCATGTAGGTTTAGTTAGGTTTTTAGATTTCAACTGAAAGTATATGGAATCATTTTAAATGTTGTATTGGCTCATTGTAACCTGCCCTGAGCCCACCTTTGGTGGAGGGCAGGATAAGAGAGCCAGTTTGGTGTAGTGGTTAAGTGCACAGACTCTCATCTGGGAGAACCGGGTTTGATTCCCCACTCCTCCACTTGCACCTGCTGGAATGGCCTTGGGTCAGCCATAGCATTCACAGGAGTTGTCCTTGAAAGGGCAGCTGCTGTAAAAAGCTCTCTCAGCCCCACCTACCTCACAGGGTGTCTGTTGTGGGGGGGATGGTGGTAAAGGAGATTGTGACTGCTCTGAGATTCAGGGTATAGGGCGGGATATAAATCTAATATCATCACCATCAAGCTCCCATAAAATAAATAAATAAATACATACATAATGCTAGAGGGCCAAACTGATAAAATACCTCTTTAAGACAATGTAATTTATTTGCAGGAATTTTTGATCAGAAAATTATTGTTGTTTACCCATCAGTTGTATTTATACATTTTGAAAAGCCCAACAAGAGTCTAAAAGGTACTCTAAATGACTTTTGTAAAATTAATTCTCCTCCCATTGTGCTCCACAGGCTTGGGAAGAGCATTCCCATGCCAAGGATGCCATTTTGTATCCTACCACTTTCTACTTTTAGTTTCCCTCTGCTTCTGTAATTACTTTTATTTTCTCAATAGCAGGAGGAAGGAAGTGAAAGAGAGCTACAGTCTCCTCAAGTTTCCCATTGTTTTCTTTGAAGCGAAAAAAGAAGCTGGAGTCAATCAGGAAGAGCAGAGACATCAGCTGAAGTGTTCTCACAGCTGAAGTGTTCTCACAAGGTTAAACCGCTTGGGGCTCTTTAGCTTGGAGAAACGTTGACTGAGGGATGACATGATAGAGGTTTACAAGATTATGCAAGGGATAGAGAAGGTAGAGAAAGAAGTATTTTTCTCCCTTTCTTGCAATACAAGAACTCGTGGGCACTCAATGAAATTGCTGAGCAGTCGGGTTAGAACAGATAAAAGGAAGTACTTCTTCACCCAAAGGGTGATTAACACATGGAGTTCAGTGCCACAGGAGGTGGTGGCAGCTAGAGGCATAGCCAGCTTCAAGAAGGGATTGGATAAGCATATGGAGCAGTGGTCCATCAGTGGCTATTAGCCACAGCCTATTGTTGGAACTCTCTGTCTGGGGCATGTGATGCTCTGTATTCTTGGTGATTGGGAGGGGCAACAGTGTGAGGACTTCTAGTGTCCTGGCCCCACTGATGCACCTCCTGATGGCATCTGGGTTTTTTGGCCACTGTGTGACACAGAGTGTTGGACTGGATGGACCATTGGCCTGATCCAATAGGCCAATGGCTTCTCTTATGTTCTTATGTCTTGTTATGCCATCAAAGGTTAAGAGTAATCTGCACACCATAGTCAAGGTTTCCAATGAATGGAAGAGCCATCTGAGGACTGAGGTATGAGAAAAGCGGAGTGTTATGAGTTTACTAGGTACTCACCTTATAATTTAGTGGGTTCAATGCAATGAAGAGGTGAGGTGATAGTGATCATCAGCTCTTTATTGGGTACAGCGTAGTATAGGGCTGCACTCAAAGACTGACTAACTGGGCCCACGGGGTCAACTATATACAACTCAGGGTTCCCGCGCAAGCACGTTATTGGATCATTCAAACCATCAGGGGGCCTGTGATTGGAGCAAGGCAGCAAGGATTTGGATCCTGCTGCCCATTGTTTCCGAGTCCCCAAACTCAGTCCTTATGGTTCCAATGAGCCTTGCAGGAACACCCAATAAGTCTTCACTAAGGTCCTCATACACAACACACCTACGAATGTCCCTCCCACTTTCTGATCTGGATATAGCAGCTTGATTGATCCTCATTCTGATTTGTATTTGACAAAGTGAACTTCACTGCATGAAAGCTTATACCCTGGAAAATTTTAGAGTGCTACTGCACTCAAATTTCGTTCTACTGCTACATACCTAATACAGCTTCCCACCTGATGCTATCTACACAGACAGCACTACATCCAGCCATACTACGTGGAAATCCAGCAACCCCACAAACAAACTTTCACAGGTACAAACCAATATTATCTTTCACCAAATGCAGAAGACTGGATCTTATACGTACAGGGTGGAGAATTTTAAAAAAATCCATCATAATCCACTTATCCTACAAACTATGAGGATAATTTGTGGCATATATTCTCCAAGAAACTGCTTGAACATCTGATCAGCATCTTGTACTGCAAACAGAAATGGGTCATCCTGAACCTCTCTGAACTGGGTATTTCTCTGAAGAATCAACTCATTCAACAGGATCTTTGCAATAAAAGGCAGGCCTTCTATAACTCACAACTTACCTCCCTAAAAAAATGGAAGGACAAAAGATTTTTTAACCTCTTACATGCTGCAGGCAACATATCCTTCCACAATATTGTCAACCTTCCTCAGCATACACTCAGTCTGGGAAAGAAATCTGTTCTCTCATTAAGACCATCCTTCTTGTCAAGCATGCGGTTTCAATGATGAGTCAAGTTTGATACAAAACTATGTTTATTGATAGACTGATACTTTCAGTGTAACAGATTCTTGAGAGTGATGCTAAAGATACATTGATACAATACTTTGAAGGCATATTTCAAAAGGATTCCAAAAGGTGGGGGCGAGGGGTGCACTCTCACACATAAACTATCATAAATGTCTACATTCTCATGGCGTTATCAGGACTCCGTCCTTGCTTTCCC
The DNA here is from genome assembly GCF_032191835.1 of Heteronotia binoei. Lineage (NCBI taxonomy): Eukaryota > Metazoa > Chordata > Lepidosauria > Squamata > Gekkonidae > Heteronotia > Heteronotia binoei. The sequence goes on from NC_083230.1 coordinate 14,343,926, forward strand.
CAGATGTGCCACACACCCTAACAGGAAGGTATGGGAAGGTACTGATTACTCTTTCTCAAGTTAGTTTCGTTTCTCTCTACTTCTAATTTGCAAGCAATAAAGTAAGAAGGGGGAGGGGGAAAGAATAACAGAGTTAACAGACCTTGGTCCTCCATGATATTTCACAGGCCAGCTTTATGGGGGACCCTAAAACAATCAATTACCAATGGAATTCTACCATGCTTGACACTTCTGCCCCATTAATTCCACACAGATGACACTTGGGATGCAGTCAAACACACTAAATAATGCACTTTCAATCCACTTTCCAACAGGATTTTACAGTGTGAACTGGCAAAATTCAGTTGAAAAGTGGATTGAAAGTGCATTATTTAGTGCGTGTGATCACAGCCTTGGAGGACTTTTTTGTCATCTGTGTCTGAAGGAGTACAATCATATAGCATTTTCACAACTGAAAAATTCACAATACACTGTGAACAGCTTTCATCTCTCCAGCTAATGAAGAACATACTGACCACTAATTGCCATCCACCCAACACTACAGGGAAAAGGACTCTAGAGAAAAATCACCAATGTTTGCAATGCCGCACTAGATCTCTACAGAGAATGCTTTTGCCTCCAACTATAGGCTGATGTGATCTATAAACATCACTTATAACACAATCTCAACCGTGCCAAAAGAAATGTGTGCATACAGAGGGTTCATTCTTAGACCCTACACCACCAATACTCCCTCTAAGATGTGGTGTCTTGTGAGCAAAAAGTCTGCTTTGTGAGCTACTGGCCTTAAAGTTGTGAGCTACTGCAAACATTCGTTTGCTCTGGGGTCATTTCTCATGAGCTAAATCATAACTGTGTGAACTAGAGACTAAAAAACTGTGAGCTAGTTCACACTAATTCAGCTTAGAGGGAAAACTGTTATGAACAGAGTATGGGAAACAAAAAGCAGGAACTGAAAGTCCTAATACAGGAAGGGGACGATGACCTAATTGGCATTTCTGAAACTTGGGGGGATGACATTCATAATTGGAATATTAGGACCGAAGAGTACAACTTATTTAAAAGGGATACACAAATAAGGAAGGGTGGAGGCATAGCATTATATGTGAAGGAGGTATATACTTGTGAGGAAATACATTAATCTGAGCATGGCAGCTCTGTTGAGAGTCTCTGGGTAAAAATAAAAGGAGTAAGAGATAACAGTGATATTATGGTGGGGGTCTGCTATAGACCTCCAAGTCCCGCAGAGAACTTGGGTGAGATACTCCTACAGCGTATTGCAAAGTTCTTAAAGAGAAGGGACACAGTGATCATGGGGGATTTCAATTACCCAGATATCTCTTAGAAGTCCAACTCTGCTAAAAAAATTAAAGGTCAAATAAATTCCTGACTTGTCTTGCTGACAATTGCCTTACAGCACCAACAATCTCACTGAATTAATATAATGGAAATCAGAAACATGCCATCTTGGACTTTGGATGAATGGATTAATGATTGGAAATGTTTTATTATATATGTTATTTTTAATATTCTATGTTTGTTAATTGTTAATGTTTTTAAACCGTTGTTTAGCTGCCCTGAGCCTATCAGGGGAGGGCAGGATATAAATCTGATAAACAAACAAACAAATAAATAAGCAAGAGATGCTAAAAACAAAAAAGGGGGGTTCTTTACTTATGTACAAAGTAAGAAAAAGAGCAGGGACACGTCAGGCCCATTGTGAGAATGGGAAAGTAAAATTGTAACAGGTGACGAAGAAAGGGCAGAACTGCTCAATTTCTACTTTTCCTCAGTCTACTCTTGCGAGGGAAATAATGCTCAACATGGCAAAAAAAAGAACATATGATGCGGGAAGGGAGTTGCAGCCCTAAGGATCATCATCGGGGTAGTACATAAACACCTAGTTTCTTTAAATGGAAAAAAAAGTCTTCAGGGCCAGATGAACTGCATCCAAGAGTACTAAAAAGAACTTGCAAATGAGTCTGACCATTATTTTTGAGAATTCTTGGAGAACAGGTGAGATGCCAGAAGATTGGAAGAGGGCAAATGTCCTCTGATTAGAACAAATCAGTTAGTCAGTCCTGGAACATTTGCAAAGGATGGCTATGTTCACTAAGATCACTAAGAGCCAGCATGGGTTTCTCAAGAACAAGTCATGTCAGACTAACCTTATCTCTCTTTTTTAAGTTACTACCTTGCTGGATCAGGGGCATCCTGTAGACATCATTTATTTTGATTTCAGTAAGGCTTCTGATAAGGTTCTGCATACTATTCTTTTTGACAAGTTGGTAAAATGTGGTTTAGAGCATGTTACTGTTAGGTGGCTCTGTAACTGGTTGGCAGATCACACCCAAAGAGTGCTTGTGAATGGTTCCTCATCCTCTTGGAGAGGAGTGACATGGAGCGCTGCAAGGATCTGCCATGGGACCTGTTTTATCCAACATCTTTATAAATGATTTGGATGAACGAATAGAGGGAATGCTTATTAAATTTGCAGATGAGACTAAATTGCAAAGGGCCACAGGGTTCCCTCTAAACTGAATTAGCATGAGCTAGCTCACAGATTTTTAGCCTCTAGTTCACACATTTTTGTCTTAGCTCAGGAAGGATGACCCAAGAACACACTAATTTATGCAGCAGCTCACAATTTTAATGCCAATAGTTCACAACTTTTATACCAATAGCTCACAAAGTAGAATTTTTGCTCACAAGACTCTGCAGCTTAGAGGGAACATTGGTCGCAAATACAGTAGAAGATAGAGACAGGATATAGGCTGGAAAACTGAACTAAAACAAATAAAACTAATTGAAATGGGGATAAACATAAAGTTCTGCATTTAGGCAGGAAAAACCCAATGCATCATTATAAAATGGGGGAGATTTGTCTTGAAAGTAGTATATGAAAAATGGATCTACAGGTCTTAGCGGACTGTACACTGATCATGAGCCAGCAGTGTGATGTGGTAGCTAAAAAGGCCAATGCGATTTTGGGCTATATTGGCAGAAGCATAGTGTCTAGATCATGTGAAGTGATGGTATCACTTTACTCTGCTCTGATTAGTCCTCACCTAGAGTATTGTGTCCAGTTTTGGGTACCATAATTTAAGAAGGATATAAACATGCTGGATTGTGTCCAAAGGAAGACAGTGAAGATGGTGAGGGGTCTGGAGACAAGTCCTATGAGGAAAGGTTAAAGGAGCTGAGTATATTTAGCCTGGAGAGGAGATGACTGAGAGGTAATATGATCACCATCTTCAAACACTTTTGTTAATAAACAATTTTATTAGTAACATATGGTAGCAAAACTATCTCTACAACTTATAAAAACTTAAAGTAAAAGAAAAAACTTTCTACCCCATATCTTACTTTTCCCCCTCCCCTCCCCCCATTACTTGACCCCGCCAGTGTTATTTACTTAAAGGAAACAAATATTAAAGGTACATTTAACTATTAAAGAAAAAAACAACAACAACCAACAGTTATATTCTTATTTTAAAAAACCTTAATCATTGTCAAAAATTATCCTATGTCCTTTTATTTTCCACTCTTTTTCTACGTATCTTCTGAATTTCTTCCACTCCAACTTAAAAAGTTCCAAATCATAGTCTCTTAATTTTCTTGTTAATTTGTCCATTTCACTCCATGACATAACTTTTGTAATCCAATCCCATTTCTCTGGTATTTTTTCTTGCTTCCACAGCTGCGCATACAATGTCCTAGCAGCTGAGAGCAAGTACCATATTAAAGTTCTGTCTTCTTTTGGAAATTTTTCCATTTGTAATCCCAGCAGAAAAGTCTCTGCCACTTTATTGAATTCATATCCCAAAATCTTAGAAATCTCTTGTTGAATCATTTGCCAAAACATTTTAGCCCTTTCACAAGTCCACCACATATGGTAGAAAGAACCTTCATGCTTTTTACATTTCCAACACCTATCTGGCATCTTGTTGTTCATCTTTGCTAATTTTTTTGGAGTCATATACCATCTATACATCATCTTAAAACAGTTTTCTTTAATACTATGACATGTTGCGAGTTTCATAGAATTTTTCCACAAATATTCCCAAGATTCCATCTTTATTTCTTTGTTTACATTAATTGCCCATTTTATCATCTGAGATTTCACTACTTCATCTTCTGTAGACCATTGTAAAAGTAATTTGTATACTTTCGAAATTAATTTCTCATTATCTCCAAGCAGAACTCTTTCCATTTCTGTTTGCTCCTTCCTTATTCCTTCAGTTTTGATATCATTCTCCACCAAACTTTTTATTTGTTGCATTTGAAACCAATCATACTTGTAACTCAGTTCTTCTGCAGTTTTCAGTTCTATTTTTCCACTTTGTATTTTTAGTAGCTGATTGTATGATAGCCGTTTTTCTTTGTCTGTTTTAGCCGTTATCTTTATCACTTCAGCTGGCACTATCCACAAAGGTCTCCTCTCATCACCATATTTCTTATACTTTATCCATACATTTAGTAGATTACTTCTTATGTAATGGTGAGAGAAAAGGCCATCCATCTTCTTTTTTCCATAGTATAAGTATGAATGCCAGCCAATTTTTTTCCATGGCCTTCCAACATTAAAAGTTTTTTATTTAACAGCGTTATCCATTCTTTCATCCATACTAAACAAACTGCTTTATGATACAATTTCAAATCTGGTAATTGGAATCCACCTCTCTCTTTTGCATCTGTCAAGATTTTCATTTTAATCCTTGGTTTCTTCCCAGCCCACAGAAATTCTGAGATTTTCCTTCGCCATTTATCGAACTGTTTAGCATCTTTCACAATGGGAATAGTTTGAAACAGATACATTATCCTTGGTAGAATATTCATTTTTATTGCAGCTATTCTGCCCAGCAATGACAAATTAAGCTTATTCCATTTTAGCACATCTTCCTCTATTCTACGCCATAACTTCTCATAGTTATTCTTAAACAAATCAATATTTTCCGTTGTTATCTCTACCCCTAGGTACTTTACCTTAGAGGTAACTTCACAGCCCGTTAGTCTTTGTAGTTCTTGTTGTCTATTTATCTGCATATTCTTACACAAAATTTTAGATTTTTCTTTATTTATGTAAAGTCCCGCCAACTCCCCAAACTCTTGTATTTTCATTAATAACAAAGGTGTAACTTGTATGGGGTTTTCATTTATAAACATTATATCATCAGCAAATGCTCTGTACTTGTAGGTATAACCTTTTATTTGTAATCCTTCTAGATCTTTTTCTTCTTGAATCTGCATCAATAAAATTTCAAGAGTCATTATGAACAACAATGGTGAAAGCGGGCAACCTTGTCTAGTACCTTTGCTGATTTTCATTTCTTCTGTAAGATCTGAATTCACACACAACCTTGCCCTTTGTTCAGAATATATTGCTTTTATCATTCTTATAAAGCTTTCTCCAAGCTCCATCTTATCCATTACTGCAAACATAAAGTCCCAGTTTAAATTATCAAATGCTTTCTCTGCATCTGCAAAGAATAATGCTACTTCCTTTTCTGGATGTCTTTCATAATATTCTACAATATTTACAACAGTTCTGATATTATCTCTTATTTGTCTTTTGGGAAGAAAACCAGCTTGATCTTCCTTTATAAAATTTATCAAATATTGTTTAAGTTGTTCTGCCAGAATTCTTGTAAATATTTTGTAGTCGTTGTTCAAAAGCGAAATTGGTCTGTAGTTTTTCACATTTGTGGCATCTCTATCTTCTTTGGGTATCAAAGAACCATCTTCAAACACTTGAAGGGCTGTCATAAGAGGATGGTGCGGAATTGTTTTCTGTTCCCCAGAACGTCAGACCACAACCAAGAGGTTGAAATTAAATCAAGAGTTTCCAGCTAAACATTAGGAAGAACTTCCTGACAGAGCAGTTCCTCATTGGAACAGGCTTCCTCAGGACGTGGTTGGCTCTCCTTTCTTGGAGTTTTTTAAACAGAGGCTAGATGGCCATCTGACAGGCAGATCATGAGAAGGAGGGCAGAAAGGGTTGCATCAGTGCTTAGTTCTTGCGGCCCTTTCTTACACACCCAGGGAAATGGTGATGGCCACTTTGAGGTCAGTCGGCACTTTTTCTCCAGGCCAGTTTGGCAAGGGATCCTGGAGGTTTTTGCCATCTTTTGGGCATGGAGCAAGGATCACTGAGAATGTATATGTGCGGGCAGGAGGTGAATTTCCTGCATTGTGCAGGGTGCTAGACTAGATGATCCTGGAGGTACCTTCCAACTCTATGATTCTGTGGTTCTAAGATGTGCCATTTTGCACAGTAATATTGTGTAGGGGGTTAATAACAGAGCATCGATTTTATATAGCATTGCTGGGCACTCTGCTCTGAACTTTCCCTGGCAATGCCAGCTGCAAATACTGCCAAAAATGGCAGGCCACAATTCCATTTAAAATGTAGCCCAGTTCTTCAGCAGTATTAGTGGCTGCTATGAACATGTCAAGGAGCACCCTTGTACAATGGTTTTGTTTCTCACTGCACAAAAACTGGATTCTCAGCTGCATTGTTTTACTTTACTTGCTCATGAAATGAGAAAGTTTTTGTATGTGTATATAACGTAATGCAACGCAAAAAGATGGAGTGTAAAAGACAGGCTAAATGTAAACTCTTTGATGACTTGAAATCAGTTTTTGAAAAGTCCTCAATAGCGCTCTTCTTTTCTCTTGTGCAAATATGCACAATGAGACTGTGAGATATCAAAACTTTACTGCTGTCATTCAGGAGAGGGTAGAGGAAACACTAGCTTATTTCCTCTGATGTGTGATAGCATTAGATGCTATTATGGAATCTTTGTAGATTTTTCTTTGTTCTTCGCAGCTTTGCTGTCTACAATGTCTGTGTGTAATGGCAACATTAACAGTAAACATGTTGTTTTTCAATCCTACTAATGCAATATTTGGCAGCCCTCTGAAGAAAAACATTTTGTGTCCCATCCCCCAATAATACATTTCCCTGTCCCTCCACTTCACCAGCCTACCTCCATGGTTGAAAACAGCTGCTGATTTGTTTACAAAAGATGAAAGAGTCAATAAGTGATTTTTTTTTAAACCTGGGCGGGGGGGAAGCATTTGTCATTTGAATAGGAAGTTCTATACCTTCAGCAAAATTCTGTTTGAACTGCTTAAGAATAAATAAAAAAATAAGCAGCCCCCTAACCAATCGGGCAAAATATGCTGTGGAGAAAACTGCCCAGCAGCCACAGGAAGAGATGAAGGGCAGATTGACACATTTCTGCATATGAAAATATTTGAAAACGTAATGCCATGTTTCTGTCCAACGCCATTTTGCATAATATTAACATGTTGCATATAAGATTTGAACTCAGTAGCACATTGAAGACTGACAAGATTTCCAGGGTATAGGGGAGAAATCCTCTTTTTGATTAAAAAAACCCTAATTAATAGGAAACAGAGAGTGAGTATAAATGGGCAATTTTCACAGTGGATGGTGGTAAGCAGTGGGGTACCTCAGGGCTCAGTACTGGGCCCGTGGCTTTTTAACTTGTTCATTAATGGCTTAGGGTTGGGAATAAGCAGCGGTGGCTAAGTTTGTGGATGACACTAAATTGTTCAGGATGATGAGGAACCAGGGAGGATTGTGAGGCACTCTATAATATAGTGGGTTCCACGCAATGATGAGGTGAGCTGGTAGTGAACAAAGCTCTTTATTCAATACAGCATTATATAGGGCTGCACTCAAAGACTAACTACTGGGCCAACAATATATACATTCCAGGATCCCGCGCTAGCATCCTATTGGACCATTCAAACCAGCAGGGGGCCCATGATTGGAGCAGGGCAGCAGGGATTGGGATCCTATTGCCCACTGTTCCTGAGTCCCCAAGCTCGGTCCTACAGGCTCCAGTGAGCCTGGCAAGAAATCCATATAACAGGGATCTGTTGAGGCTGGATGAGTGGGTGTCAACATGGCAAATGAGGTTCAATGTGGCCAAGTGACAGGTAATGCACGTTGGGACAAAAAATCCTTACTATAAATAGAAGTTGATGGGGTCTGAATGGGTAGAGACTGCTCAAGAGAGAGATCTTAGAGTCGTGGTAGATAACTCACTGAAAACGTCGAATCAGTGTGTGACTGCAATAAAAAAGGCCAACGCTATGCTGGGGATTATTAGGAAGGGAATTGAAAACAAATCAGTCAGTATCATAATGCCCCTGTATAAATCGATGCTGCGGTCTCATTTGGAGTACTGTGTACAATTCTGGTCACCACACCTCAAAAAAGATACTATAGCACTGGAAAAAAGTCCAGAAAAGGGCAACTAGAATGATTAAAAGGGTTGGAACACTTTGTCTATGAACAAAGGTTAAAGCAGTTGGGGCTCTTTAGCTTGGAGAAACGTCGACTGAGGGATGACACCATAGAGGTTTACAAGATTATGCATGGGATAGAGAAGGTAGAGAAAGAAGTACTTTTCTCCCTTTCTCACAATACGAGAACTTGTGGACATTCAATGAATTTGATGAGCAGTCAGGTTAGAACAGATAAAACTTCTTCACCCAAAGGGTGATTAACACATGGAATTCACTGCCGCAGGCGGTTTTGGCAACTACAAACATGGACAGCTTCAAGAGGGACTGGATAAATAAATGGAGCAGAGGTCCATCAGTGGCTATTTTCCACAGAGTAAATGGAACTCTCTGTCTGGGGCAGTGATGCTCTGTATTCTTGGTGCTAGTGGAAGCACAGTGGGAGGACTTCTGGTGTCCTGACCTCACTAGTAGATCTCATGATCAGTGCCGGCTCGCCCACTAGGCAAACTAGGCAGTTGCCTAGGGCACCAGGAGGTGGGGGGCACTGAATTGGGTTCCCCCCTCCTGGTGGCCATGGCAAACACCTAGTTTGCCTGCCTGCCTCTCTCCTCCCCCCCCCCCACTGCTGCCATCCTCCCTCCCTCCCCTTCACAGCGCTGCAAGCCACCACTCTGTGAAATAATCATTTTTGTAGGAATATGTTGTAGAAATACATTGCAAACCATATATTTGTTCACTAAATCAACTGTAGGGATGGGCATGAACCAAAAACAATGTAGTTTGGTTTGGTTTGTGCTGTGGTTCATGAACCACAATCCACTATGAACTATTAGCCAACAAATGAACTGGTTCAGTTTGTGAGGTTTGTGACATGGTAGAAAAGCCTTCACAGCATGCTTTAGGCACCAAACTCACTGGGGATCTCCAGCTTACTTTCCTTTATCTTCCTTCCAAGCAGGGGTGAAGTTCTAGCATGAGCTCCTTTTCATATTAGGCCACACACCCCTGATGTAGCCTATCCTCCAACAGCTTACAAAAAGAGCCTTGTAAGCTCTTGGAGGATTGGTTACATCAGAGGTGTGTGGCCTAATATGCAAGGAGCTCCTGCTAGAATTCCACCCCTGCTTTCAAGTATGGTAGGATTGGAGTTATGGCGTCTGAGTTGTGCCCCCCCCCACCTCAAAGAAGGTGCCCCCTGAAAAGTGCTTTCTGGGGAAATGACAGGCACAAGTTCAGGAGTGTCTAGAATTCTTCCTTGTGCAAGCCACATGCCCTATATGCTCCTCTACATGCCCACAAAATGTTTCATGTGAATATACTTTTTTAGCATTTGGTCTTAGGAATCAAAGCTGTTCAATATTGTTAGACTAATAAATTTAAAATGAATTACAGTATGGTAATATGGTTTTCTATGTGGAATTTTAACATGATGATGTTGTTTGTAGAGTATAAGATAAAAGGAAACAAACAGTACATTGATATGGTAGAGTTTGCAACTTCAAGAATATAATTTTGCCCCTGGCGTGCAGGAGAGATATTATTGTGAATGCCCTCTCTAGGTCAATTAAAAAGCAAACTTGGACTATATGAACAATCTGTAACTGTTTAATATAATATTTTTAATGATTTTGGGTCACCGAGATCATTGATATAAGTTTTGACCTCTGGGTGCCTAGAGTTCAGGCCTTGGCCTTCTAAGCTGTGAATTGCTGGTATAAGTCTTGATCTGGGAATGCCCAAAGTTAGGCTAAAAGGTTTGTTAGTTTAAGCTGTAAATCAGGTATCTGGCCTGACCTAAAAGTTCAGGTCGAGAGGCCAGTTATTGTAAGTTGTAACTCAGACCTGGGGCCTAGAAATACAGTGTTTACATAAGTTAGATAAGGATTGGTATATAACCTTGGCAAACCGGGTTCAGTTGTGGTGGGTGCCAGGAAGAGAGAGCCTCCTTAATTAAGATGGAACATTATCTGAAGCGTGAAGGTCTGTGGCTGTATGTTGACGCTCCCCCAGACCCTTCAGCTGCTGGAGATGACGTCAAGGATGAAAAGGTTCTTGCAACCATCGTTTTGAGTGTGGCAGATGACCAGCTTGTGCAAGTATCTGGTAAGCCGAAGACTAAACAAGCGTAGGACAGTCTGACAGCTGTGTATGTGCAAAGCACAGTGGGTCTCTGATAGCAATTACCCGTCGCATGTACCGGACGGTAATGAGACAGGGGAAGTCTGTGAGAGCTCATTTAAACACTTTGACTGAATGCTTCCAGCAACTGAAGCAGCGTGGAAAAACTGTTCCAGTGGAGGATAAAGTGTTTATCATTCTAAGTTCCCTGTCAGTGGAATACAATATGCTAATAACTTCACTGGAATCTACACAAGCAAACAGAATAACCTTGGCTTACGTTACTGGACACCTGCTGGAAGAGGAACAAAGGCAGAGGGAGTTGAGTTCCTCTGAGACGTGGCAGCATTCCAAAGTGGAGGAGGCAAAAGGGGCCAGCTGCGAGACTGGCCAAGCAGAGAGTAAAAAAGTATGAAGAGGCGTCTCAAAGGCATCTCTGAGAGTACACAGATGCTTCTGCTGTAGGTCTACAAAGCATCTGAAATGATTATGCCCGAAGTGGAAGAAGAGAGGGCAGCCTCACAACTCTTCACACAGCCAGAAGGCCACATTGGTGGTCACAGTTGTGGCTGCTGCACATGGAACATGGATTTTAGACTTGGGAGCATCTCAGAACTTTTGCAGAGACAAACTTTTGCTTCATGACATTCATTCCTCAACATTACAACATGTAAGTCTTACTGATGGCAGGAACTCTGCTATATGGTGTCAGGAAAGTGTCACATTCCCAGCACTTCAACACACTTTTAAAGAAGTGCTGTGTGTTCCTGCTCTTGAAAACAATTTATTAAGTGTGCTGGCTTTAGACAAAACTGGTTTTACTGTGACTTTTGCCAGCAACTTGTGCAAAATAACAAAGGGTGCCCAGGTGTTTGCTGTGGGAAGGTTACAAAACAGTGTCTATGTTATAAAAAATTAATCTGTGGGAGCACAGGTGGTAACTAATAACAAACCTTATGATAATTGTATGCATTTGCTCCATCAAAGGCTGGGGCATGCCAGTTTTAACACTGTAAGCAAAACACTTGCTATTGTGGGACATGAGGGAGTGAAAGAATTCCTTGATTGTGAAGTGTGCAAATGCACAAAATCAAAAGCATTCCCAGTTGCCAGGAAAAGTGATAGAGTGTCTGCAAAACCATTGGCTTTAGTACATGCAGATGTGATAGGACCTTACCCCAAAAGCTACTCTAATAAGAGGTTTGCACTAATCTTAGTTGATGATTTTTCCAGGTTCTCATGGGTATATGCGCTCAAAAAGAACACTGAGGTGTTCATAACTATAAAATATTGGGCACGCAAGGTACAGAAACAATTGGGTGAATGATATGCTTTGCAGACTGACATGGGAGGTGAATTCATGTCTTCGGAATTTAACAGATGGTTGCAAGCACAAGGTATAACTCATAGAGTGGCAAATGTGTCAACACTGCAGGAGAATGGTGTGGCTGAAAGAAAGGGGGGAGTTTTGCAAGATATGATGCAATCTATGTTTGCTGATGCTGGTTTATCAATCACTTACTGGGCTGAAGCATTGAAAGTTGCATGCTATATAAGCAACAGAATTTGGACCAGGTCCATAGATAACATTCCATACAAGGTGGTGTACAACAAAAAACCCAGTTTGGGACATTTAAGAATTTTGGGCACCAAAACATGGGTGAATGTTCCTTTAAACCAAAGAAGGGAAGGGGGAGCTCACTCTAAAAAACTTATATTTCTAGACTATCAAACTGGAATTAAGGCATACAGGTTTGCTAATTAACATCAAACGCTAAGCTTTAGCAGGTCTGCCAATTTTTGTGAAGACCAGAACTGGCACAGAGTGCATGCTAATGAATTACCTTCATAGGTCACACTCCCTTTTTCAGAGGAAACCATAAGTGTAAAACAAGAGATTGTGTCTCCTAGGCAACAATCCTCTGAGAGTGAACAAGCTATGGAAAAGAGCCTGATGACAAAGTGTTGGAAAACAAGACATAAGAACATAAGAGAAGCCATGTTGGATCAGGCCAGTGGCCCACCCAGTCCAACACTCTGTGTCACACAGTGGCCAAAAAAATTATACACACACATTGTGGCTAATAGCCACTGATGGACCTCTGCTCCATATTTTTATCTAACCCCCTCTTGCAGCTGGCTATGCTTGTAGCCGCCAGCACCTCCTGTAGCAGTGAATTCCACATGTTAATCACACTTTGGGTGAAGAAGTACTTCCTTTTATCTGTTCTAACCCGACTGCTCAGCAATTTCATTGAATGCCCACGAGTTCTTGTATTGTGGGAAAGGGAGAAAAGTACTTCTTTCTCTACCTTCTCCATCCCATGCATAATCTTGTAAACCTCTATCATGTCACCCCGCAGTCGACATTTCTCCAAGCTAAAGAGCCCCAAGTGTTTTAACCTTTCTTCATAGGGAAAGTGTTCCAAACCTTTAATCATTCTAGTTGCCCTTTTCTGGAAAGGGGGCATATCCTTTTTGAGGTGTGGTGAGCAGAACTGTACACAGTATTCCAAATGAGACCGCACCTTTGATTTATACAGGAGCATTATGATACTGGCTGATTTAAGACTTTGTATCAATCACTAATTGGATCCCTACTGTATATAGCATGTTGATCAAGACCAGATATCTGCATTGCAGCTCATATGTTGTGTCAGAAGTGTGCATGTCCTTTATGAAAAATTGGACTGCTGCAAAAAGGGCATTGAGGTATCTCAAAGGTACTGCTGCAAACAAATTGGTGCTAGACACTACTTCAGCATAACAAGTAACAGCTTACAGTGATTCTAGCTGGGGATATAGAAAAGATGGAAGGTCCACAACAGGTTAAGCTGTGTATGTGCATGGAGCACTTGTGTTGTAGAAATCTTTGAAACAAACTCATGTCTCAACCAGTACTTGTGAAGCAGAGTTTTCTGCATTAAGTGATTGTGTTGTTCAACTGGAATGGTTATATCAGCTATTAATAGACCTACACATGCAATGTACCTTACCTATATGTGTATTTTGTGACAATACTGCTGCTCAACAGTTGGCAAATGCACAGGGTGTCAAAACAAGAAGTAGACACATTAACATTTGTTATCAAAATGTCAGGGAGACTGGACATAGAGGTTTAATTATGTTGTAGTACTGTTCTTCTGATGTAGCAGTCATGTTCACAAAGTGTTTAAATGTGGACAAATTTGTAACTTTGAAACAAAGGCTGGGACTCACCATCCCAGGGGGAGTGTCAGCATATGTTTGCTAGTAAGACTTCAGGCTGGAGTCTAATGCACAAGATCTATGACAGGTCATGATCTGTGACAGTTCCTGACAGCTTCACTTAGCAGGTGCAAACCGGTTCTGTCCAGAGTACTTGTGCTTATGCAGAATGACTCAGCACTGTGTGCTGATTGGTGCTTGTAAATAGCTATATGTATATAACTGGGAAGAGTCTATGCAGTGTATCTCTGCTCTCAAATGTATTGTCTGGCGAAGCACTTTGTCCAGTGTATACCAGGACAACGACAACTTGTAAATCTGTAAATAAATTTATATAGTTAGCAAAAGTCAGTGTGCTGTATATTCTTAAGCCTCATGAACCCAGAGCATACCAGCGAATACACCAACATCCATGACAATATTATAATTGTAAGTCATATGGAATTTTTATATGGTATATTTTTTAATTTGTACATGGTAAGATAATATTACATTAAACATGATCCCAATTGCTCAGAGGAAGCCTGCAAACTTTCCCTTGCACAGTTATCTGAAAGGGAGGAAAATGTGATGTATAGCAGGCTATTTCTGTGTGATGTATAGCAGGTTTCCTGGACAAGAGGAGTGAAATGGCATGATTGACAGCTAATGGAGCTCACTCTGATTGGGGGAAATTCTGCTGTCAAAAGGAGAGGGACTGTTAGGCAGTTGAAAAGAGAGTTAAAGGAGTTGAACTGTGTATGGCTGAGAGAGTGGTTGCTTTTGAGAGTCTCTCTAATGTGAGGAGAGCCTACATCTGAAGCAGAGTCTGGTTCACCCACATTCCATTACTTTGAAGTTTGGTAAACATTGTGGAGAAATGTATCCATTCACAAACTGGAGAAATGTATCCATTCACAAACTGCCATGAACCACCACAAGCAGTTTGAAAGTTCATGGAAAGTTTGTGTTGGTTGACCTAACATGAACATCACTTTGTGAACTATGAACCAGCCAAAATTCATCATGAACTTTAGTTCATGAGCCAGTTCATGCCCATCCCTATTTAACAATCTATCATGCAAAGAACAAGAGTCTTTTGAGTCAAATGAAGAAACAGGGAGAGCTAAATCGAAAATATCCTGCTTGCAAATGTCTCATTTTATGTTTATTTTAGAACAGAAGAGATCTGTAGTGAACTTCTATGTCTTCAAAGATCTCTGATGGCATCAAGGTGTTGCCCACAGAGATTCCATAGTGGGATGAAGACCAAACTCCTGATAAGATGTGGGGTGATGCAAGTGTTTATTCTAAAGCATGTAGGCCACTTTTACCTTGACCTAGATAACACAGGCTAACCTGATATCATCAGATCTCAGAAGCTAAGCAGGTTTGGCTCAGGTAAGTACTTGGATGGAAGACTACCATGGAAGTCTGAGGTCGCTACATGGAGGCAGGCAATGGCAAGCCAACTTTGTTCCTATCTTTTCTTGAAAATCTCATGAGAGTAAAAGTGGCCTACATGCTTTAAAATAAACATTCTACAGTAAGTTCCTTGTTTAGAACCTTCTCAAAGAAGTTCTGGTTCACTGTTAGCTATCAACCTGATATGATCCCCTCCAGCTGACTCAGTGAATCTGACCTGGAATCCCTAGGGTAGGAACCAAGGTCAGTGACTGAGGGGGACCAAAGGGACCAAGAAGGGCCCAACACTGCAGAGTCATTCACAGACAATGCCTCCTCATCATCAGAGGCCATGCTAGCAAAGCCTACAAGAGAAACCTCTCCATGAGTCTCAGAGATAATCTCTGTCTCTGCCATGCAGGACTCAAGCCAAGACATGCAGTCCCACCCCCGGCCAGGATCTTCTCCCAGTCTGAAGTGGCATAAAGAAGGCCAAGTGCCAGGCTGGTTGTACACAACACAGTAGTAGAGCCATGCACCAGGGATGAGTCCTTGCAGGATGCTGGCCAGTGTATAGAACCCTCTCAGGAACTCCAGCACCTGTCAGCAATACAGCTGAGCTCAGTTACATCCTAGCCTACTTAAGCTATGACTTGGAAAGATAGCCTTGTTGGATCAATTGGTTTGTTAAATCACAACTCTTGCTTGCTTGATTTGGCTCCAGATCTTATGTCTTCCAGATGTCCTCCAATAATCCAGACCAAACTCAGCAATCATCTGCAGGGCAAGTCCTGACTTTTGGAGAGACTAGCTATATCCTGAGGTCAGAACACTACTGATAATAGTAGCAGTTCCTATTGTCCCGATACAAAGGTACCCCCAGAAAAATACATCAGGCATATTCCATCTTATTGTTTCTCCCTATTTTCCTTCTACAACTCCTACATAGATGCTAGCCAAGCCCCAAAGCAATTGTGACAAGGGAGGAACGAGAAACTGGTTACAGTACCTTTCAGTGAAGCATCTGCTTAAGCCAATTGCTGTTCTGGTAGGATCGTAACTTAAATGACAATAAAATATTATTACGCTCTTGGAAGATTCCCTTGCCTGCCAGTGTTTGCGATGAATAATGTGCCCTTGGCTCTAATTACTGACAGGTATTTATTACATCGACTCCACTACATTTATTCAGGATGAATTGCTTATTGTTAAGGACTAGTTGTAACTTTCTCCATGGAACCTAATAAAAACGAATCTAACTCCTCATGAACTAAGGGTAGTTTTAACGTGTTCGAACAGTCTGCTTTTCAGGTAATTTTTTCAAAAAACACACAAATAAACAAAAAAAACCCCACAAACCTTCAAACACATACTGTTTCTCCATATGAAAGGGGTTACTTGAACTGCTGTTCCTAGGGACCAAAGGACCCCTAGGAGTAGAATGAGGAGGAAGCCAGAAATTTCAGCACAAAAACAGTGAAAATCAACTCCTCCCTTCTGCAGAAATGGGATTCAGGATAGGGTTGACAACACTGGGTGAGGAAATTCCTGGAGATTTGAGGAGGATGCCTGTGGATGGGAGGGTTTGGGGTGGGGAGGGACCTCAGTGGGATATATTGCCATAGGGTCCACCTTCTAAAGCAGCTATTTTCTCTTGAGTAACTGATCTCCAAACTGAGAGCCAGTTTGATGTAGTGGTTAAGTGTGCGGACTCTTATCTGGGAGAACCGGGTTTGATTCCCCACTCCTCCACTTGCACCTGCTGGAATGGCCTTGGGTCAGCCATAGCTCTGACAGAGGTTGTCCTTGAAAGGGCAGCTGCTGTAAGAGCCCTCTCCAGCCCCACCAACCTCACAGGGTATCTGTTGTGGGGGAGGAAGATAAAGGAGATTGTGAGCCGCTCTGAGACTCTTCGGAGTGGAGGGCGGGATATAAATTCAATATCTTCTTCGTCTTCTTCTCTGTAGACTGGAGATTAGTTGTAATTCCAAGAGATCTCCAGGCCCCATCTGGAGGTTGGCAGCCATAATTCAAGGTTATCTGTTGTGCAGATATTGACACCCACACAGGCACTTTATAGATACACACACACAGTAGAGTAAACTGGTATTATACAGTCAGGCATACAGAGAGATCTGAGGGTGGGTTTGGATTTCCATTAATGGTAAAGCTCTTATAGAAAAATACTGCCATTTCTAAATAAGCTTTAACTCCCTTTTCTGCCAAAAAGTCACATGTTCTTCAGCTAACACAAAGAACATCAAATCAGTTCCTCAATTATCATATCATTGATGAAGAGCGACTGAGCCTTTTCTTCCACTTCAAATGATGGCAGGAGGAAGGGAATGGTCTGAAAGACAATCCGCTAGCATGGATCCAGTGGAGCCATTCTGCAGACAGAAGGATTTTCTCCCTTGGAATGTGACTTTCTTGCCTCTCCACACCACCCTTGCAATTCAAAATGAAGAAGAAGACTGCAGATTTATACCCCACCCTTCTCTCTGAATCAGCGCCTCAGAACAGCTTACAATCTCCTATATCTTCTCCCCCCACAACAGACAGCCTGTTAGATGGGTGGGGCTGAAAGAGCTTTTACAGCAGCTGCCCTTTCAAGGACAACTCCCGTGTAAGCTATGGCTGACCCAAGGCCATTCCAGTAGGTGCATGTGAAGGAGTGGGGAATCAAACCTGGTTCTCCCAGATAAGAGTCCGCACACCGAACTGGCTCTCCTCTCCCCTCAAAAAATATTGCTCTTGGGAGCCAATACAATGAAATTCCAGCTGTGTAGCACTGTAATAAAATGTTTTTATCACTGTTGTGAAAGTGATTGGAATTGTATCTAGTATATGGAGTTCTTGCCTGGCTCATTGGAGCCTGTAGGACTGAGCTTGGGGACTTAGGAACAATAGGCAGAAGGATCCAAATTCCTGCTGACCTGCTCCAATCACAAGCTGGTTTGAATGGTCCAATAGCATGCTAGCACAGGAACTTTGTGTGTATATATAGTTGGACCTGTCGGTCCAGTTTCCAGTCTTCGGAGGCAGCACTATACTATGCTATATTCAATAAAAGAGCTATGTTTACTACCACCTCGCCTCCTCATTGCGTACAACCCACTATATTATAATCAGCTTAAAGTACAACATTTCTGTGTCATTATTCACATCACAGTCACTACAGAAAACAATAACATGACATCCAAAGGGCTAAATTCCAGTGTCCTGCATGTGGAAAAAGTTCCAACTGTACCAAAAGCTGCAGTACAGCTTTAGGAGAAGCTATACCAGCAACAGAAGTGTTCGAACTATTGTTGACTTTATTTGTGAGTGACTGGTGCTTTGCAGTATCGATTGCAGTTGATGTAAGGACTTTCCGGGTCTGAAGAAGGTTGGAAATGTTGGTCAGATCTGGGAGCAGCATCGCCCATCATTATCGAATTTTGGGAGAGGCGTCACTGCAGCTTTTGGTACAGCTGGAACTTTTTCCACATGCAGGGCACTGGAATTTAGCCCTTTGGATGCACAAGCTCAGCAGTTAGTCTCCGTGTTGATTTTCACGTTATTGTTCCCAGTAGTGATTATGATGTGAATAATGACAAAGAAATATTGTACTTTAAGGTGATAAAAAACCTTTTATTACAGTGCTACACGGTTGGAATTACTTCCAGGAGACATGTGAGAAAGTTATATTCCATTGACATCAATTCATCCTTCGATATGCTTTTTTGAGCTAAAGTTCTTCCAGTGCAAAAGTTGTCTTGCAGGTGAAGGGAGGCTGACCTCCACAACAATTTCAGGCACTGTGAACAGCCACAAACAATGCGCGGGGGAGGGGGTAGTTATACTGATGAATGGCATGTAGTGTCAGGTACAAATGAAAGTCAAAGTCAAAGGATCCCGCTGAGCATGCATCCTATGGCACTACAAAAGCATTTAGAGTTCTAACTTTTCTGACTGGGATACAACTGAGCAAAAAGATTTGTGTTAATAGCATGAGCCATAAATGGTCAAGTCTGCCTCATCAGAATTAAGGTTACCATTATAGAGGCAGTACATTATAGAGGCAGTACTATGTACAGTACATAAACAAAACTTCAACTGAACTCCCCCGATGACTTGCACCAAATCAAAATGACTGCTGAAAGAATGATCGGGAAAGATCATGGTGGATGAACTGGAATATAGACCTTCAACCACTTACATCATTTGGGGAGGGATCGTAGCTCAGTGGTAGATCTTTGAATGTGAGCTCTTCTGCATTCAATCCCTAGTAAAAATGATCAGGTAGTAAGTTATATGAACAACATTTACCCAGAGAGCCAGTACCACTAGATACTGGGATAGATGGACCAAGAATATGACTGCTTCATGTGTTTCTGGACTAGATGCTGGAATTTCTCTACCCCCTCCCCCTCTTCTCCTCCTGAGACTATTTTTCACATCTTCCGTATGAGAGTTTTGAACAAATACAAAGATGGCTGCTTCATCAGCCTGATGAAGGTAGCTCTGGCATTCTTATTTAGAGAAAGTCAGAAACAGTGTTGCAACTGCATCTAATGTTCTATAGAACAATATTTCCATGGAAGCCTTGGAGAGGGAGATCATCTCCACCCTGAATGTCAAATCTTGGATAGTGCATTGCTGATGAAGTGCAGACTCCTTTTTTTAAGGTTTGGTGATTAAAGCACATTCATACAAGCTGGATTTTAGACAAGTACGATGAGGCACTGATTAGCAATCACCAGGAGTCACCTTTGCTAAAGGCATTCTGATTTAGGAACTTTAGCCTCATTAAATCATTAGTACATTCTGTACACCCATTTTTTTTCCCTGAAAGATGAAGACATAGTCAAGTGGGTTCTTGCAATTAGCCTCCTCCTCCCCAAACATGACTAAGTGGTGGCATGCCAGAACCCACATTCAGTTATCATGATGTAATTACATGGTGGGCTCAGCCTGTGGCAGCACATCTAGAAACCAATGCTGTTGACTCAAAACAATGGGTACCATGGGTAAAACAATGGCAAAAATAGGCCTTAAGGCCAAAGTCAAGAGACTACAATAATTGCTCTTCTCACTTTGACGTTCATCCCAGTTTACCATCAGTGGGAAACGAATAAACACATTGACCATGAGTGTTGTTGTGTTTCAGAATAATATGATATTTTAACTTTGTAACAGCACTACAGATAAGATTAGAATTTCTATAGCCAATACATATACAAAAGAACCCCCTCAGGTAAGCTCCTCCATTAGCATGTCACAGCCCAGGAAGCTCTCACAAGATAACGACTCATCCCTACCACACCTGCCTGAGTAGATACAAATTACCTGCCTACCACCTTTTTCTCAATTTGACCCAGAGAGAACTCCAGTTTTCTGGGTTACACCTCTGAGGATGCCAGTCACAGGTGCTGACAAAACATCAGGTCTCACAATGCCAAGACTACGGCCACACAGCCTGGAAAATCTACAACAGCCAATGGACTCCGGCCATGAAAGCATTCAACAACATATAGGACTGCTATACTCTGATGGTTTTAATACATTGAGTCTCAATTGCAAATTGATAATTTATTGTTATTATGTTTGGCTCCATGGCATTTAATTGCATGCTTCAGTTTCTATAGTTCTAGAACTAAAGGGCTGATTTTAGGTAATTCCTTATTGATTTGTTTAAAAGGTTTTAAGGCTGCCTTTCCCCTTAAGTTAGGGTCCCCCAATATTAACATAAACTTTTAAAATATTTTAAAAACCATTAAACAAATCACGTGAACATGTAGACATGTGAACAGAAAGCATAGTCAGTGAGAATCATTGAGGGAACATCAAGCAAACAGAAAGTCTCCATCCACTTGTAGAAAATAATGGCTTATTATACTCTAGTGTTTCCCCTTGCTTTCATCATGCATGTCTGTTGGGTTTTCTTTGTCCTTCTGCATTGATTTCCCTCTCTTCCATGCTCAGTTTGTTTTCTGGTTGCAATTTCTCCAGGTTTATTAAAAGTGTTTTTGTGCCGATTTTCCCTTGTTTTGTTTCCAAGCTGAAGGTAATTTAAAAGTGTACAGATTTCCTCAGATTTCCCCCCACCCACCCTTTTCCTGCCCCTTGAAAGTCACTCCCCTGCCCACAGCAAGTTTGTTCTGCACCTTCTGCCTTCCTCTGCTTTTCATTGGTGTTTAAGCTCCGTTTCCCCCTCATTTTTACATTTTTGTAATTTTTACAAGTGGCATGAATCTAACAATATGAGACTATCGCTAGTCTTGGATCACTGAATAAAAATATTAAAATGATGAGAGGAAGTTTAAAAGGAGCTATGTAAGGTTTAGTTTCCTGCTGGTATTGACTTGAAGGGAGCTTGGAGAAGAGGCAAACAGCAGCACCCCTAGTGGGGAAAGGAAAAAAAAGGATTTTAGTGCTGCATACAAACAAAAGGGGGGAGCTGTCAGCACTGATGTAAAGAGAGAGAGAGAGTGAGTGACTGGGATGGGTAGCCTAAAGCTTTGAAAACATTTTCCTCTTTAATGCTTTAGTGAACAAAGTTGGGGAGGGACTATTTTGGCAGTCTCTGGAAGCTTAACGTTAAAATATCAGCTGAGTCACATGGACCTTCTGCAGATTGCTGAACTTAAGAATTCCTTGGGACCGATCCCTTTGGAGGACAGAGTGCAATCCACGCAGGGCAGGTTCTAAAAATCTGACAATCTCCCAACCAGTGTGCAGGATCAAATTAGAGATTCACAAAAAAAACACACACATACATTTGCAAGGAAGGGCAGGAAATTAGTATTACTATGTAAAACTGCCCTAGGGCATTGCTGGGGAAAAAAAACCATTTCCCACCCATCCCTAATTTAGGTGCACAAGACTAAAAAAGCTTTCCAAAGCTTCCACCTGAGAACTCTTCCTCAATGCAAATTGTAGCTCTGTGCAAAGCATGGTAGAGTTGCAGCTGACTTTGCACAGGGACATGCACATGTGCGCACACACATGTTGCAAACCATCACGTCTTGCAATGATAGTGTCAGTGGGCTCTACCATGCATCCTATACAGACAGCATGTTCCCCTAGATTATGAGATCATGTGACTCTTTCCCATTTTTCACAGTGGCCAATAACATAGGAGAGATTCCCCCAGTGGCTCAGCAATATGGAAAACGGGGCTTTGCAGCTGCTTGTCACTTTCAAAAAAAAAAAGTCTGGTCAGTTTCAACATTGTGTTTTCCCAATGTTGCCTCATTCCTTTCTGTTCCCTTTCATTCAGTGAACTACTGCTAAAATGCATGTGCCAAATCTGAACCACAAGAATGTAAATGAAAGGTGCTTGCTGAATGTTACTGGACAATAAGGCAATTGCATATTTTTTTTAAAAAAACAACAACTTTGAATGCCACCCTTCACATGTCACAAGTGACATTCCACCCCAATCTAGATAAATGTAGGGTTTTTTAAATTGTAGCTGCAGAATAAATGCACCAAATGAAAAGAATGGTGAATAAGGTGGTCACAGAGCCCAAAATCAAGATTAAAGTCTTACTGCTCTGAAAATCTGGCATAAGATGTCTATGGATAATGGGAGAAAGGCTATCTAAGAATGATCTATGGGATCTGTATAGCTATACTTTCTTAGATTGTATTCCCTGACTAAAAAGTTGCCTTACATTCTGACTGATCACTATGTAGTTTCAACACATTACAAAAAGTGAGTTTCTCAAGGCTACACCAGAGGTAAGGCCACAAATCATTATTTTACCCTATAAATATTGCACAGGTCATTCCTTTTTCAGTTTAATTAAAAACTCTATTGCTCTTCCAGTGGCCAATCTTCTTCTTTGTACATGAACAAAGCTGTTGCATAGGGTTTTTTCCACGCACATAACATTTATTTTTTTCTAACTTTGGCTCATAAGCTTCACATCATGAGAGATCTTCTCACACAATGTCAGCTGGAAAAAAGATGAAAGAATCAGGAAGCCGATTCTAATGGTCCAGAAAAACCAGTCAAGCTTCAAAGATTGTGAAACTGTTTGGACCACTCTTTTCCTTCTTTGAGATGCCATTCCCTGACAAAACAAGAGGAGCAAGCTGTGCAAAACTCTGAGTAAAGAAAGACCATCTCATTTGTTATATGCAAATCTTTGAGAAGTATATGTCAACGAAAGAAAGCCAGATAAGATCAATGGCAATGGAAGAGTAGCTTTATTTGCTCCAAAGAATGTGGGCTGAGACCTTAACCTCATTCCACCTGAACAATTCAACATTAAGTCCTTGTTTGTCCTCCTTCACCTCTCTCCTCTAAATGATGATGGCTTTGGTTAAGATCTTTAATGAAATATTAATGAACTCATTAAACTTTGTAAAAATGTTTCCGATCCCTCAAAGGGAAACCAGGGTTAAAAGAGTATCTCAGATCTTCCTAAGAAAAACAGTCAGCCTTCTCCTAGCCAAAAGGGTTTGCAGTAGGTCATCCAGAAAGTTCTAAAGGAGCAGACTAAGTGCTTTGGGGGAGATAAACTTATGGGCAGACTTACTCTCAACCTATCAAACAAAACTACTGAGCTTTGAAATACTTGCACAGCTCTGAAGGTCAAGGGTTATGTCTGGTCAAGAGTAACCACAGACACCAAGAGCCA
This sequence comes from Heteronotia binoei, assembly GCF_032191835.1. Classification (NCBI taxonomy): domain Eukaryota; kingdom Metazoa; phylum Chordata; class Lepidosauria; order Squamata; family Gekkonidae; genus Heteronotia; species Heteronotia binoei. Next base: position 14,367,550 of record NC_083230.1, read on the forward strand.
AAAGCCAAGGAATACTACACTATTCACAAGGAAACAGACACAGTTGCTTTAGAGAGGGAAAATAAGGAAACAGTAAGTGTGAAACACAAGCATTATAATCATAAAAGTTAGTTCAAGGTTTCCTTTACCAATGAAGTGGCAGACTTGTGCCATACTTGTAGATGACCCAGTTGTGATAATTAACTCTATTAAACTGCTAAAAACAAAAAGGACAGATTTTTGTTTTGGAAAGGCATTTCAAAACAAAGAGAAAAGTTCAATTCAAAGAGATTCTCCATTGAGCCTAAGTAAAAATCTTTTGCACGGTATTTCAAATCATTACCACTAGTAAGTCAGGTGGCATTTTCTCAATTTTCTTATGAAATGCAGGAGTCAGTAAAAAGCAGCAAACTGAAGTATGGATTTGTCTCAAAAAGCAGTTCCTTGATCAGATATTTCTTATGACAGAAAGCACTAGGGATGGACACAAACCAAACCACAAAGCAAAATTCATGATGAATTTTACCGTATTCATGGTATGTGAACCAAAGTAGACTTTTAAAGCAATTCATGGCAGTTTGTGGATAAAGCAAAAAGGAGGAGGTTAAAGGGACTCTAGGTCCCCTTAAACACCTGCTTTCTGTTCCCTGCAAAAGCCACAAAAACAACTTGTGAAAGCCACAAAAACAATTGTTCTCACGTTGCAAGTTATACAGTCCTTTTAAACTTTAAAAGAACTGCACAAGACAGCCCAAAACAACTGAACAGTGGGGAGTGCCTTCCCGTCACTCAGCTGTTTTTTGGGCTGCCTTCTACAGTCCCTTTAAAGTTTAAAGTTGCAGAGTGGTAAAGCTGCAGTACTGCAGTCCTAAACTCTGCTCACAACCTGAGTTTGAACCCAGTGGAAGCTGGGTTCAAGTAGCCAGCTCAAGATTGACTCAGCCTTCCATCCTTCCGAGGTCGGTAAAATGAGTACTCAGCTTGCTGGGGGGAAAGCATAGATGACTGGGGAAGGCAATGGCAAACCACCCCATGAAAAAGTCTGCTGTGAAAACATGATGCGACGTCACCCCAGAGTTGGAAACAACTGGTGCTTGCACAGGGGACTACCTTTACCTTTTTAAAAGTTTAAAGGTACTGCACAAGACAGCCCAAAACAGCTGAGCTTTTCCCAATCTTTTTTGGGCTTCCTACCAGCCCCAATTTAAAGGGACTGTGGTCACTTTCAACAGGGTTTGCAGGGCCATGAACCGTGAACCAGTTCAATTCACGAATGAACCTCCAAGTTCTGTTCCATTTGTAGTTCACCCACAAACCACAAACTGACACAAACCACATTTTTTCAGTTCATGCCCATCCCTAAAAAGCACTACCTTATATTTCAGGCAAGCAAACATTTCTGACATTTTGATTTTCCTGTGCCTTTGTGGTGTCATACCAATCCCTCATTCTTCATCTTCATTATTTTTCACAATCTCCACCCATCATTTCCTAGTGTAAAAGAGGCCAAATCCACTGAAAGCACTTTTTCCCCACTGCAAAAAGGGAATAATTGGCTGATGGAAGTGTCCACTCATTTAGCTTCTTTCTTTCTTTCTTTCTTTCTTTCTTTCTTTCTTTCTTTCTTTCTTTCTTTCTTTCTTTCTTTCTTTCTTTCTTTCTTTCTTTCTTTCTTTCTTTCTTTCTTTCTCTTTCTTTCTCTCTTTCTTTCTTTCTTTCTTTCTTTCTCTCTTTCTTTCTTTCTTTCTTATTGAGATTCTGGGAAGAAAATTGCTACAAGCATTCTACAGTTCCAACCCAATCCAACTTGACTTCTACATCATGGTATAATGGTCGGCATGTTGGATCTGGGAGACACAGGTTGGAATCCCCACCCCCCTGCCTTGAAACTTGATGGGTGACCTTGGGCCAGTCACATACTATCAGCCTAACCCTTCTCACAGAGTTGTGAAGATTATAATGTAAGCTAGTTTGGGTCCCCACTGGGGAGAAATGCAGGGTATAAACAAAGTTTTCAAAAAATAGTGCACACGCTTTCTTTGAATGTGGTCAGGGACAACATAAAATATTCTGTAATATGATACCAGCTTTGAAGATTGAAATAGTGGAATCATCATTCAAGATACCAGTTTACATATGAAGTTGAAACCCCAGCTTCAGCTTCCTGAATCATATCTCTCGAGGCTGATCCTGCTTGCTGTGGTAATGTAACCAAACTTAGGCCCAGGTAGTTTCAGGTTACTCCCCTATAACTCACTTGAAAATGAAGCCAAAAAAAAAAAAAGTATTGAAAAAAATTCAAGGAAAGTTCTTAAAAACAAGATCTATCATTCAGTAGAGTCATAATGCACTCAAAATAATAATTTAAAAACCCTAACTTCCTATTCTATTTTCTGATCCTAATGGCAGCAGTGCTGTTTTTTATAGCCAAAGCATGATGTTCCAAACCTTACAGAGAGTGTCTTCAGGCAACAAGGCAGTGGGTGGAGGGAATGGGATAAGAAGTGGAATGTTTATTCTATTATTCACTTAATTAATTAATGTAATTGATTGATTTAGAGGCCACCCTCCCCTGCGGGGTTCAGGGCAACATACAACAGTGAAAAAGCATACAAAAATTAAGACATCAATTATTGAATTACAATAAAATCTATGAGATAATATACAGCATCAATTACAGTCTTTATCATATAGACAATGCTGGCCATAGCCTCCTGACCTTACCAACCAATCACAATTCTCTATGGAATTTTCTGGGGTGATAGTGAGCTCCCCCCTCTCATGCTAGATTCATAGCTCAACTATGTGTACTAATTAACTGGCTCTCCTTGGTGAATAGCCATCACTGAGGGAGGGGTGTTGGTTGACACCTGCAAGCAGTCAAAGTGCCAGAAGATGACAGCCTTAGCAGGAATTTTTCTCTCTTGACAACATCATGCCAGTTTTTAAACACTCTATTGGGATGCCCTTTATGACAAACCAGAAATTCTGTTTGGCCCAGAATGTGGAAGCCTGAGAGCTGGTAAAGGCTAGCTGCCAGAAATACATCTTGCAACGCATCTTGTATCTTGGAAAATAGCAACATTGACTATCAGTTTATTTTGGAGTTTAAATCACTAGTTATGACCTCTAAGTCCTTCTTGGTCTAGAACCCATATACCTACAGGACTATCTCTCTCTCTCTCTCTCTCTCTCTCTCTCTCTCAGCATACTTTTTGGCAGAATTAAGAGTCAGCTTGATTGCAAGAGTAGCAAATGCATTGCTTGCTTACTTTACGGGTATATAAAGGGCTGGGTGGGGTATATATAGATACTATGATGGATGCGTGCACTATTAGAATGTGAGATACATAAATCAAAATGTGGAGAAAGATAATTTAGAGATACTGTGATCATATATAAAACATGCTCTTATCAGGGGAGGGACGGTGCCTCAGTGGTAGAGCATCTGCTTGGGAAGCAGAAGGTCCCAGGTTCAATCCCTGGCATCTCCAACTAAAAGGTTCCAGGCAAATAGGTGTGAAAAACCTCAGCTTGAGACCCTGGAGAGCCGCTGCCAGTCTGAGAAGACAATACTGACTTTGATGGACTGAGGGTCTGATTCAGTATAAGGCAGCTTCATATGTTCATATGCTCTCTTGTGGAAGGTCCTTCAATAATCTATCACTTGCATTACAATGTTGCTTGAAAAAAATATATACAGTATGTCAAATGTTTGTATGTAGTATTATGAACCAAAGCTAATTCATTTTCAGTTATCTCCTATTCTTTGGGGTGCATTTATTGTTCCAGGGTGCATTTTAGTTCCATTTATTCTTCCAGAATCCAAAGAAAACAAAGAGTGTAAGGTGGCAGGAAATGAAGTGTTGGGGAAAGAATTGCAACTAGTTGCATTAATTTAGAGGCAATCTAAACAATGCAAGCTGTTTGAGGCACCAGCCTTATTTGCTAATTCCATGAGAAAATGCTTGGACTAAATAAACAAGATCTGATTCGTCTCTGTCATATGTGAGAAATCACAACTATCTCAATCTGCTAATTGCTAATCAGCCCCCTTACTGCTTAATAAAAATTCATTTTCTGAGGATGTTCTGTCAATATTTAATTAATGGGTCTTGATATAATAACTGTTCCCGCTAACATCTGTTCTTCAAAACAAAGTGAAAGCTAGACAATTGGCGATTCAGCACAACTTTCCTTTCCCTACTTCATTTTGGCCATGGGAAATACAGAAAGTTTAGTGGTAGCTAATACGATGAACAACATGAGAGAAGGTACTATTTTGAAATATGAATCTCCCTATATATGGACAGTATGCCAGCATTAACTTCTACAATCACTAGGTGAAACCCAACCAAAATCAAGAACTTTAAAACCCCATTGATTTTGCTAAAAAGATTTAAGCAAGTTCTTACCTTTCCCTTTTGAAGTTAATCTCTATTGATTTGCCAATGGAACTTCTAAGTGTTTAACTCTGGCTGGCTGATGCCCACGGAGTTCCTGTTACTATAATACTATGCATGGGTCCTTGACTAAACTTGCAAAAAAAGTTGATTTCCCAGAACCTTTATTGGAATAGGGAATATTTTTTAAAATGTTCAAATAAATAATACATGGATAGCTGAACACATTTAAGGTTATTTGAAATCTGGATGGGGTTCGAGTACACACCAGACCGTGGGTGGTGATGCACTGCAGGTAGAAATGCTGCTTCTGGATATTTTACAGCTGTTTGTAGATTAAAATGAGAATGCAAATGATTTGGAATATACCCATTCTGGACTTCATACAATTTAAAATGTTCTAATTCAACAGTCCAGGAAAGTAAACTTCATACTGTGCAAAGTATTTTAATTGTCATGCAATTGGCTACAATTCAGGGTGATAAAATGTTAATTTTAATTAAATTTCACAGTTTCCCACCCATTGTCTGCCTTTTAAAGTGCAATTATACAATATCTAAGACCCTAAGAGTTCACATGGGTATTTGCATATTGACCACATTAGTTCTCGACCATATTTGAGATCTGTAGGATTTTGTTCATTATAATGCAAATTGGGTGGCAAGTCATCAGCTAAAAGCAACAAAAGTACTTCATTTAAACCATATAAATGCAATTAATAGCTCTTTGTCCACACAAAAGATAAGAGACTGAAGTAAATCTTAAAACTTAATGGAATGAAGACACCACTATTTTTTAACTTTTGAGAGGCTTGCTATATCTTTCCGATTCAGTCATTATATTAGTTCCACATACAGTTGCCAGGTCCAGTCTGACAATCAGTGGAAGACCTGGTAGAGCGAAGACATGAAGGCTGGCCATCAGTGATAGTATGAGATCACTTCTGAGGAAAACCCAGAAGTGACATCACACCTCTCTAGGAAACAGCACTCTCTAGGAAACTTCTGGAGAAAACCTGTCTAGGAATAATCAAAAACTGTATGGTTTTCAGTCCCTAGAGAGGTTTCCCCGGAAGTGATGTCACACCATCATCCCAATGGCCATTGGCAATGGGAAATGAGAAGCAAGAGAGTTCTCGCATTCCCACAGGAGTTCTCCCACTCCCATATTCACCTAATTCTACTTGTCTTAAAAATGTTTTGCAAGAAGCAAAAAAAAAAAAATCATAATAGCTAATGGCTTTGGGGGTTATAATCTTATAAAATGACATATTTGGAACCATTAAAGGATCAGATTGACTGCTTTAAAGTTCATGCAATTGAAAATCCTAAATTTGTTCATATTGTCCTATTGTATATTAAATAAATTAAATGGCAGTGTTTTTCAGCTGTAACATTAGGATACCTGGTTTAACTTACCAAACAAAAGTGAACAGTCAAATATATTAATTGATAAGAGGTTTCTTTTCATGGCTCTAGGAACAAATAAAGATTTTTAAATATAAAAGTATGCATATTTTAAAGTACATAATACATTTGTCAGGAAAGGAATACATGGTATTCATGTTGACATATCATAAATAAATATCTAATTATAAATTCTATAGTGCCTATACTATATTCACAGTTAAATCATGATTAAAGCCCAGCTGGGTTTACATTATTGCAACACAGTGAACGTGTTTCTACCTAGAAAATTATTTGTGACAAATGGTCTTTTCATAAAAATTGGCTCTTTTACCAATTATAATTCTCTTGAACAAATCTCATACTATTTTCAGCCTGCTAGAACTCTTCTGGAAGTCAATGGAAAGTCTCATATCCACCTAAATAAAATGGATCCGCACATCAATCAAAATGTAAATTGATCACATTGAGAGGCTAAAATCCGAAAGCCTAATTTGAGGGTGGAAAGCGGTGTAATCATGGCAATCCCATAGAGTTTTCAAGGCAAGAGGGGAACAAAGGTGGTTTACCATTGCCTGCAGCAGGGGTGTCGAACTCATTTGTTATGAGGGCCGGATCTGACATAAATGAGACCTTATTGGGTTAGGCCATATCAGGCAGGGTCATATGTGTACCTATTTAAGATTAGGCAGCAGAGATATAAACTTTATAAAGGACACAACAATCACAATTTTAAAAACCTAAAATAAAACATGCTTAAAACATTAGCACTCATTGGTCTTAAAGGTGCTTTCTTTGTATCTCTCCCATGGGATCCAGGGAGCTGGGCAAAGGAAGCTCTGGCTCTTTCCTTCCTTCCCCAGGGGACCAAGAAGGAGAGGCGCCTCACCCAATAGAAGGAAGAGAGGTTTGGCTCAGTAGCTCTGCTGTGCGATTGAGCAAGCCTTGCAAAGCAAGCTGTTATGCAGAAGGAAGCAAGAGAGAAGGAAACAGATGACAGTCAGTTGCTTGGGGGCTTGACAGGAGCCCTCTGGTGCCTGATTCAGCCCCCAGACTGCATGTTTGACACCCCTGCTCTAGACTTATTTGCAAGTCTCCACAGTACTAATCAGAGCCAACATGGCTTAGCTTCCAAGATCTGATGAGACTGGGCTAGCCTGGACCATCCAGATCAGGGCAAGGTGTACTAGCTGAAATGCCTTAGGAACACATTGTGAGACTTTTAAAATATAAACCTATGAAGCTGCCTTATACTGAATCAGACCCTCAGTCCATCAAAGTCAGTCTTGTCCACCCAGACTGGCAGCGGCTCTCCAGGGTCTCAAGTTGAGGTTTATCACGCCTATTTGTCTGGACCCCTTTTTTAGTGGAGATGCCAGGGATTGAACCTGGGACCTTCTGCTTCCCAAGCAGATGCTCTACCCACTGAGCCACCGTCCCTCCCCATCTCTCCCCCCAGTGAAGAACAAGTCCCTATATGTCATCCCATACACTTCTCCTTTTAATTTTGAAATATCTTGGACACGTGAACACAGTCACACAATTCTTTTGGCTGAGTTCGTAACAGTCACAATTTAATTACACGAATGTAATAAGGTGTCGTATAAAAATGACATTAGTGATCACGTAACAACAGATTTAGAGAATCAGAGGGACTTGTCTAGTTACATAAGTAGCTTTTGTCAGTATCCTATATCTTTAAGGCATATTGGAACGGCCAAAGGATTGTGTAACCCTTGCATACAGGTGCTTAAGTGTTAGCATGTGATAGCATAAGAACATATAAGAACATAAGAGAAGCCATGTTGGATCAGGCCAACGGCCCATCAAGTCCAACACTCTGTGTCACACAGTGGCAAAAAATGTTATATACACACATACACTGTGGCTAATAGCCACTGATGGACCTCTGCTCCATATTTTTATCTAAACCCCTCTTGAAGGTGGCTATACTTGTGGCCGCCACCACCTCCTGTGGCAGTGAATTCCACATGTTAATCACCCTTTGGGTGAAGAAGTACTTCCTTTTATCCGTTTTAACCTGTCTGCTCAGCAATTTCATCGAATGCCCACGAGTTCTTGTATTGTGAGAAAGGGAGAAAAGTACTTCTTTCTCTACTTTCTCCATTCCATGCATTATCTTGTAAACCTCTATCATGTCACCCCGCATGTGAATGTCATTAACCAATGAGAAATGGGATTGGTTAAGGGGAATACAAATACAGTAGCCTAATGGCTGTTCTGTGTGGAGTAGGAAAAGACGGATAGAGCGTGGCTTACTGATGGACTGCTAAGGGATTTGATGATTGTGGACTGTGACTTGACTATTCTTTTGGACTGATCCTTGACTGTGATATCTGCCTGACCCTAATACAACTTTGTTGAACCGGCTGCCTTTGTGAGTGTCTTCATTAGAGCAACAACTGAGACTGGTCTGACCAGAGTGGCCCTGAGGGACGCTCCCACTACTACTCTGTCAGCTTTCAGTTTTGTTATTCATCCAGTGTGGATGACCAGACACAAAGCAGTGTGTGACTCCTGAACTTTAAGACTTTGTGCAGAACATATATCAGAAAAGAGGCTCACAGAGCAGTGATTGCCCTGAACTCACTTTTAAGGCATGCATGGGTGTGGCTTAGCAACGCATCGAATGCTCTTTACGCTACAGCCACTGGCTCACTTCTCCGTTACTCTTTCTGAAATAGCTCTTATGCCAAATGCCTAAAGCAGGGCAACTTCCTCCCTTCTGCAGCAAGTTGGCAATCACATGGCAGGTGCTTATTCCCTAGGGAGGTAATAGCGACGGCTAATGGCTGCATTCACGGCTATGCTTCAGCCACGCATACAATCATGTAAATTCAAAGCGCTTCAAGAATCATCGGTGGGTCCTAGCCAAGTTGACTTAAATGAACATCTTTGTCCAGAGACAGGAAACCTCTGAATACCGGTGCTAGGAAGAGATGACATCAGAAGAAAGCACTAACCTCTATGTCCTGTTTGTTGGTTCACCAGGGCAAGTGGTTGGCCGTTGCGTGAAACAGAATGCTGGACTTGAAGGACTACTGTGAAATTATATGTTTGTTCTATCACTTGTCATACATTTGAGGCAGTTTTAGGCATTGGGTGGGATCCATTTGGGAGGAAGTCTGTGCCTACGTGCCGATCTCCCATGGTTGGGGACTCCCTTAAGGGATCTTGTGGTGAAGCCCTCCAGCAGCATACCTAGCTTGGGGGCTGGTGCCCAGCTCCACTCCCAGGTGGCAAGGGAACTACACAGAGGCTTATGCCCATCTGGGTCCACTGGCTTGACACTTCAGGTATTCCCCCAGCAGGGAAGGGTTCCATCAGTCAATAAGCAGGTTACCAAATGCCTGGGGCCCATGGCCTCTGCTATGCCAAATGCTCCACCAGTTGTAATTAATAGAGCTGTGGCCTGTTTTTTTTTTTTTTTACTCAAAATGCTCTGTCGGTGTGTTGTTTTCTTCCATCCCTTTCCTTCCCTGCCTCCTCTCCCCGCTTCTAAGACCGCAATCAGTAGATGCGGCTTTTCTCATTCCTTTGTGAAAAGAGCACATGCTAATAATTTATGTATGTATTGACTACATAAATGCCCTGCCTTTCTCTCAATGCACTCAGCAGAGTTAATAAGTTTAAATAAAGGCAAAAGAGAATGGCAAATTCGGTTGTGCTGGTATTTGGCCATCACAAACCACCCAATCCTATATATTAGATATATAATAACTAGGTACAATGGTTATTGCAAGAGCCAATACAGCTCTGAGGACTACAGTTCTGAGAATTCTCTCTGCCATAAAGCTACTACGCATGCAGGGGCTTTAGCTACATTCTGGTCACCCTGAATCCAGCTGAAATCAATAGCAAAATATCAATTTCTAGGTGAATGCATGAATGGGATTCAACATAACCCCAAAGTCTGTGCATACATGCATGAGCCATACATATGATTTCTCTTCCGTTTTCCATTCTAGCATCCTCTTCTTCACCAAAGACCCAATTCAGGGGATTGGATGGCTAACTTGCATGTGTTAATGCTGTTGCTTTAGCATCTCTTTATTTTAAAGCGATCTCTTTCGGACTTTCCAAGCATTTTATTCATTCCTTAAACAAATCTGAAAAGCACCAAAAAAATCGGCAGTCCTAATAGCCTGGTGAAAAGAGACAAGAAAGGGAAAGCTGCTGAAGTAGCTTGAAAAGAGATGTGCTAAGTAGAAATAATAATGAGAAATAGGCTAGCCCAATCTAAACTGATTTCAAGAGCGAAGCAAAGCTCGCCCTCAGCAGTACTTGGATGGCAAACCATCAAAGAAATCCAGGGTTGCCATGCAGAGGCAGGCAATCAGAAACGTATTAACAATTAGGACAAGTAGACACTGGCCTATGGGCCCCCATGCCTTTAGGGGCCCCGGGCCGGCTCCTCCCCCAGTTTCTTCCCTGCTTGCAGCCCTTCCAGCCCACACATGCAGCCAGCAACTGAGCTGCTCTTTGCCCAACTTGCCTGGTGCAGCTGCTGCTGGCATTGTCGCCAAGTTTGCCTCTCTCTCTGCCTCTCCCCCACAGCTCTGTCAAAGACGCTTTTAAGAAGGTGCCTGCAGGCTGAAGCGGGGGCCATGGATGGCAGGGAGGGCAGTCAGACTGAGAGCCAGTTTGGTGTAGTGGTGAAGTGTGCGGACTTTTATCTGGGAGAACCGGGTTTGATTCCCCACTCCTCCACTTGCACCTGCTTAGAATGGCCTTGGGTCAGCCATAGCTCTGGCAGAGGTTGTCCTTGAAAGGGCAGCTGCTGTGAGAGTCCTCTCAGCCCCACCCACCTCACAGGGTGTCTGTTGTGGGGGAGGGAGATAAAGGAGATTGTGAGCCGCTCTGAGACTCTTGAGTGGAGGGCGGAATATAAATCCAATGTCGTCGTCGTCTTCTTCTTCTGACATAATTTGCAAAGGGGGGCCCCAGGATTTTGACTGCCTAGGGGCCTCCACAGGGTTTAATCCGGCGCTGCAGACAATGACAAACCACTTCTGTTTATTTCTTGCCTTGAAAACCCTACAAGGTGGGGTTAGCTGCAACGTGATGGCATGTTCCTCTACCAAGTAGAACATTGTCAATTTCACATTAATCAAATAATCAGTATAATATGCTGTGATAGAAAACACAGTGATTTAGCAGTTTCCTTTTCAACAGAAAGCAGTATTTTCCATTGCTATGTATGGATGAGAAAGTTAGACAATAAAAAAAAAGCTCTCAGGAAGAAAATGTATTCCTTTGAAATGTGGTGTCGGAAGGTAGTTTTATGGATACCACAGACCTCCACAAAGACAAATAAATGGGTTCTAGATCAAATCAAGCCTGCTTTCTTGAAGCTAAACTGAATGACATGAAGCTACCATACTTTGATCATATCAAGAAGATGAAGAAGAAGATATTGGATTTATATCCCGCTCTCCACTCCGAAGAGTCTCAGAGTGGCTCACAATCTCCTTTCCCTTCTTCCCCCACAACAGACACCCTGTGAGGTGGGTGGGGCTGGAGAGGGCTCTCACAGCAGCTGCCTTTTCAAGGACAACCTCTGCCAGAGCTACGGCTGACCCAAGGCCATGCTAGCAGGTGCAAGTGGAGGAGTGGGGAATCAAACCTGGTTCTCCCAGATAAGAGTCCGCACACTTAACCACTACACCAAACTGGCTCTCCAAAAGAAGACAAGACTCACTGGAAAAGACAATTATAAGAAAAGTTTAAGGCAACAGGAAAAGAAGAAGACCAGACATGAGATGCATTGACTCAATAAAGGAAGCCCACAGCCTTCAGTTCGCAAGACCTGAGCAAGGCTGTTAATGATAGGACATTTGGGAGGTCATTAATTCATAAGATCTCCATAAGTTAGAAGTGACTTTGATAGCATATAACATACACAAGGGGTTTATCCAGCTATCCATGGACTTTCCTAGCCGGACTCTCTGTGCCTGCTGCAGCCAAAGAATCCTCAGAAATGTTGTTCCTGCATGTCAGCAGACCCTTCGGAACAGCGTGAGTGTGTCAAGCCTCCCTTGCGAGAGTGTATGGGAAGGTGCTGATTACTTTGTTCCTTTCTCGCTACTTCTAATTACAGGCCATAAAGCAGGAAAGGGAAGGGAAAGAATAACAAACTAACAAAGTTTGGTCCTCCATGACACTTCACAGACCAAGTTTAGGCAGGACCATTAAACACTCCATTATCAATAGAATTTGACCAGGCTTGACAGAGTGGGGTCTGCAGAACAAGGTGGAATCAGCAGAAACTTCTGCTACGTGCTCAGAAGACTTAAGTGCCATGAAGTCTTCAGAATTTATGGTATGATATATGCCAGTATCCCAGGTATAAATAAAGCGATACCAAAATTGTTTTTAAAAATCTTGTAGGGATCGCATTCCAGCCTTCAAAACAGAGTATTTTCCTTTCCAGGAAACACACACACACACACACACATATGCTATACAAAAGTCTTCTAATTCAACACACAGCTCTCCCCCACATTCAAGTTCTTTCACATCTATAACACCTAAACATTGGAATGATGATTTTATAATGCAGTGATAATCTGCACACACAAAGCGTTTACAAAGCGGTTGTGATGACAACCCTCATCTACGGCTCCGAATCGTGGGTTTTATACCGTCATCACCTGCGACTCCTTGAGCGCTTTCATCAGCGCTGCCTTCGCACCATCCTCAACATCCACTGGAGTGACTTTGTGACCAACGCTGAAGTCCTCAAGCGGGCGGAAGTTACATTGGCATTGCTGTTGAAGACGCAGCTGCGCTGGGCAGGGCATATCTCCAGGATGGAAAACCACCGCCTTCCCAAGATTGCCCTCTATGGCGAACTTTCCACCGGCCATCGAAATAGAGGGGCACCAAAGAAGAGGTACAAGGACTCCTTGAAGAAATCCCTTGGTACCTGTCGCATTAACCATCACCAGTGGTCTGACCTAGCCTCAGATCGCAAAGCATGGAGGCACACCATCCACCAGGCTGTCTCTTCCTTTGAGAACGCACGCATAGCTGGTCTTGAGGACAAAAGGAGATGGAGGAAGAATCATACTGCTACAGCACCAGCACCAAGAACCATGCTGATTTATAAAATAATATTAGGTTTATTCAAAATATGTGAATAAAGAAAGAATTATTGCCAACTAATTACTCAGAAGTCATACAGAACAGAAAAACAAGAAAACTAGCTTCAACTGCTGTTATGTCAGTTTGGTGTAGTGGTTAAGTATGCAGACTCTTATCTGGGAGAACCGGGTTTGATTCCCCACTCCTTCACTTGCACTTGCTAGCATGGCCTTGGGTCAGCCATAGACACAGAAATTACTTAGAAAAAAATATAAAGAAAAATTTATTCCTTAGGGCAGGTAAAACCCCAACATGTGCACACATAAAACAACAAAAGGTTAACTAATTACCTTTACCTCAGTTACAGGTAATAGTCCAGCAGGCTGAGTCTTTCACGGGATTAAACAAACACCTTTCAGGGTTCCCACAAATTACTAAACTGACCCTCAGGTCACCAGAGCATTTTACCTCAACAAAAGCCAACCTGGGAAAAAAGGCTTCCCTTTTTCTAACACCAGTCTGTAACCTCCAAAACTAATTACCTACAGCTGATGGCTCCACCCTATGGTCACCCAGCAAAGGAAGTATCCTGATATGACTCAAGCCTTCTTTAAAACGTGCCCCCTGCCACTACACATGCTTTTTTAAAACCATCAGGTCACAACTGGCTTATGGTGACCCCGTAAGGTTTTCAAGGCAAGAGATGTTCACAGGTGGTTTGCCATTGCTTGCCTCTGTGTAATGACCCTGGTATTCCTGGGTAGTCTCCCATCAAGACTGATCCTGCTTAGCTTCCCAGATCTGAGATAACCTTGGTTAGCCTGGTCGAGGCTGACCTGCAGCCTACACCCATTAAAATCCCATGGGGTCTTGGAGGACTGTTGGGGTGGGGCTTCCCCCAACCACCAACTGGCTAGTGTTGGGGGGGGAAGTCTCCAGAATCGGGGGATCCCCTGCCCCCACCTGGAGACTGCCGTCACTTGAAAACATTCTTTGTTGCTATCAAAATCTGCAAGAAACACAGAGAAGAGAAAAGAATAATGCGCTGTTGTCAATGAATGACTTTAAAACGTTATTTGATTTTGGGGTGTGAAATGAAATGAGAATTTAGCCTCAACAGTTCCCTATTTATATTTTATAACAAAGAGGAAAAAGGAAACGAGCGAACGAACGAACCAACGCACGAACGAACGAATGAAATGCGCCAGCTGCGGCGACCCCCACGACAGACGGAATTGCCAGTACCAGACCTGGGACTGCAGAAGCTGCGGGAAGACTGGCCACAAAGCGCGGGCTTGCCGAGCCAAGTCCAACTGCCAGAGGCCAACCATGCACCACGAGGCTGCCGAGTCCCACTTCATGGCCTCCACCACACTCCAGGTACTGAACTTGCCCTTTACCACCCCCAACAAGATCAAGATGGCAGTCCTCATAGAAGGAGCCCCATGCCTCATGGAGGTGGACTCAGGCTCCTCCATCTCCATAATCGCGGAGGAGACCCTGAGGAAGCTGTGCCCCCATCAGAGGGTACCGCTGCGGCCGGCCGATTTTATTTTACGGGACTTCCAGAAAAACCCGGTACAAATCGCGGGGTGGGCCAGGGTACAAGTGGAGCGGGGGTCTTTCAAGGGCCCGCTGGACATCCTGGTGGTCAAGCGACCGCTTACCACCCTGTGGGGCCTCGCATGGTTCGGCCCCTTGGGAATCCGCATAGAGGGGGTAGCACAAACGGTCTCAGCCGGAGGGTTCGGGGAGGTGTGCAGAGAGTTCCCAGATGTATTTGACGGGTTGCTGGGTAGCTATAAGGGCCAGGCCATCTCCCTACCGCTCGACACAACGGTCAGGCCGATCCGGCTCAAGGCAAGGAGGGTCCCCTTCGCCTTAAAGCCAAAAATTGAGGCAGAACTGGACCGCCTCAGGGCTCAAGGGGTCCTGGAGCCAGTCGATTATGCCATGTGGGAGACCCCCATAGTGACTCCGGTCTAATCGAATGGGGAGGTGCGGATATGTGCAGACTACAAGTGCACAATAAATAAGGCACTCCAGGAGAACCCCTACCCAGGGCCCGTAGTCAGCCACGTTTTGGCAGCCCTGGCGGGGTCAAAGATTTTCGGGAAGCTGGACTTGGCACAAGCCTATCAACAGCTCCCGGTGGACGCCAAAACGGCAGAGGCCCAGACTATAGTGACCCACAGGGAAGCCTTCAGGGTGTGGAGGCTACAGTTTGGGGTCAGTGTGGCTCCGGGGATTTTCCAGAGTATAATGGAAGCTCTCCTCAAAGGGATCCCCAGAGTACAGCCCTTTTTCGACGACGTTTTAATCGCCGCCCCGGACCCCGCAGAGTTCAGCAACCACCTCCGGGAGGTGCTCCGTCGTTTTCAAGCTGCTGGACTAAAAGTGAAGAGGGAGAAATGCTTGCTGGGAGTGCCGCGGGTGGAGTTCCTGGCCTTCGCAGTGGACGCGGAGGGCATCCACCCGACTGAGGAAAAAACCCGGGCCATCGTGCAAGCCCCGGCTCCCACGTGTAAAGCAGAGCTACAGAGCTTCTTGGGGGTGCTCAATTTCTATCACACATTCATACCCCACAAAGCGGCCATCGCTGAACCCCTACACCGCCTACTGGACAAAAAAGCTCCTTGGGTGTGGGGCAAGCGACAAGCCGCCGCCTTCCAGGCAGTGAAGGACGTTCTGGTCTCCAATGCAGTGCTGCATCACTTCGATGAGCGCCTACCGGTGGTCCTGGCCTGCGACGCATCGCCTTACGGGGTGGGCGCAGTCCTGGGGCACCAACTACCGGACGGCCAGGAGGTATCGGTCGCTAACTACTCCCGCACCCTCATATCGGCGGAGCGTAATTACGCTCAAATAGACAAGGAGGCTCTGGCCATCGTAGCGGGGGTTCACAAATTTAACGATTATCTGTATGGGAGACGGTTCACAATCGCCACAGACCACAAACCACTCTTGGGTCTGCTGGCCCCGGACCGCCACCCCCCCAAATCCTGTCCCAAAGGGTGTTGAGGTGGAATCAATTCCTCAACTCCTACACGTACATCTTGGTACACAGAGCGGGCAAAGCGATGGGCCACGCGGACGCGCTCAGCCACTTGCCGCTCCCGGACACGGGCCCCAATCCTGCCCCAGCACACCATGTCATGTCGCTCGAGTCACTCCCGGACCAGCCACTCCACGCCGCAGACGTAGCCAAAGCCACCGGGAAAGACAAGACTCTGGCAAGGGTTCTCGACTGGGTGGTGAGGGGGTGGCCGGAAGGGAACATGGGGGAAGAATTCAAGCCCTATAAAATGAGAAGGGAGGATCTAGCAGCCCACAAGGGGTGCCTGCTATGGGGGAGCCAGGTGGTAGTCCCCCCCCCCCTCTACAGAAGCGGGTCCTGGAATCACTCCACGAAACACACCCTGGCATAGTTAGGATGAAGGCCTTGGCTAGGAGCTATGTTTGGTGGCCTGGAATGGACGGGGAGATAGAGAACTGGGTCCGGAGATGCAGCGCATGTCAGGAGTCGCGGCCAGACCCACCTAGCGCCCCGGCCACATGGTGGGAAACCACAAGGAAACCTTGGTCCAGGCTCCACATAGACTTCGCGGGGCCATTCCAGGGGCAGATCTTCATAATTATAGTAGACGCATACACAAAATGGCTAGAGGTCATTCCTGTGGGGTCCACCTCTGCCGCAGCCGCCATCCGAGCCCTGCGCAGGGTCCTGTGCACCCACGGCATCCCAGACACTATAGTCTCGGATAACGGGGCAGCCTTCACCTCGGGGGAGTTCCAGGCGTTCCTCCAGAGGTACCTCATAAGACACATAAGGTCTGCCCCCTTCCACCCGGCCACCAACGGCCAGGCGGAGCGGATGGGCCGTACGACCAAAGAGGCCCTGGGCCGAATCGTGCAGGGCGATTGGGACCACAGATTAGCCGCGTTCCTCTTTGACAACAGGGTCATTCCAAACCCAGTCACCGGGGTGAGCCCGGCAGAGCTCCTCATGGGACGCAAGCTCACAACAAGGTTGGACCGGCTGCACCCTGACCGAGCCTCGGACGTGCGAGGGTCCCCAGAGGTCAGAGACGCGGCTAGGGGGTTCTTCGCTGGGGATCCCGTATTCGCCCGCAACTACGCCACGGGACCTGAGTGGCTAGTGGGGCGGGTACTATGGGTGGTGGGGTCCCGCCACTATGAAGTGTCCACCGAGGGAGGCCAGATCCTACGCCGGCACATCGACCAGATGCGCCGCCGGACACTACCGGAGATCCCCACGGAAGCGGCAGAAGAAGCAGGGACCGGGGAGTCACCCCCGACCGCTGCACCAGCCGCGGTGTCCCCCCCGCCGCCAGAGGAGAATCAAAACCTCGAACCAGCCCTGCAGCCCACTGACACTCCAACTCCCGGAGGAACCCCGGACGCTGAAGTCACCCAGCCACCGCAAGCAACCCCACAGCGCTCAACACGGGAGCGCCGGCCTCCCACCTATCTCCAAGATTATGTGCAGTAACTAAGGGGGGAAGAGTGTAGCGTATTGCGGCAGCAACCATTTCGTTATAACGCAACGACGTAGAAGCGTTAGTCCGCGCGAGCCGCAGAGGCAATGGGGGACACCCCGGCGACTCCGCGCAGGGCGCTGAGCATCCGCCAATCACCATCTGTGGCGGGAAAATGGCTGGCCAGCATTGGACTGGCCAGTAGGAGATATAGTTCCGGCGCTGTATATATGCGGGGCCCGGCCCGCGTGTTCTCTCTCTCCATCTTGTAATGTACCCTGAATAAAGCATGTTGCCCTACGCCCGTGACTCCGCGTGGTGCATTATATACAGGTACATTTATTACTAATGGAAATTTTGCCACTGATTCAGTGGGATGTAGGTTGCATTCTTGATTCGATGCACAGCAACTTGGACCTGCTGAGTTCAGTGAGACACTTAAGAAAATAAGAGAAGCCATGTCGGATCAGGCCAATAGTCCAGGCAGTTCAACACTCAGTGTCAAACAGTGGCCAAAAAATCCATGCGCCATCAGGCGGTCCATCAGCAGGGTCAGGACACTATTAACCCTCCCACTGTGCCCCCACTAGCACCAAGAATACAGAGCATCACTGCCCCACACAGAGAGTTCCATTTACTCTGTGGAAAATAGCAATTGATGGACCTCTGCTCCATATGTTTATCCAACCCCCTCTTGAAACTGTCCATGTTTGCAGCTGCCAAAACCTCCTGTGGCAGTGAATTCCAGGTGTTAATCACCCTTTGGGTGAAGAAGTACTTCCTTTTATCTGTTCTAACCTGACTGCTCAGCAAATTCGTTGAATGTCCACAAGTTCTCATATTGTGAGAAAGGGAGAAACGTACTTCTTTCTCTACCTTCTCTATCTCATGCATAATCTTGTAAACCTCTATCATGTCACCCCTCAGTCGATGTTTCTCCAAACTAAAGAGTCCCAAGTGCTTTAACCTTTCTTCATAGAGAAAGTGTTCCAACCCTTTATTCATTCTAGTTGCCTTTTTCTGCACTTTTCCCAACACTATAATATCTTTTTTGAGGTGTGGTGACCAGAATTGTACATATTACTCCAAATGAGGCCGCACCATCAATTTATACAGGGGCATTATGATACTGGCTGATTTGTTTTCAATTCCCTTCCTAATAATTCCCAGCATGGCGTTGGCCTTTTTTATTGCAGTCGCACTCAGACTTGACATTTTCAGTGAGTTATCAACCACGATTCCAAGATCTCTCTCTTGGTCAGTCTCTGCCTGTTCACCCCTCATCAACTTGTATTTATAGTTAGGATATTTGGCCTCAATGTGCATTGCTTTGCATTTGGCCACTTTGAACCTCATTTGCCATGTTGATGCCCACTCGCCCAGCCTCGACAGGTCCCTTTGGAGTGCCTCACAATCCTCTCTGGTTCTCACCACCCTGAACAATTTAGTGTCATCTGCAAACTTAGCCACTTCACTGCCTACTCCCAACTCCAAATAATTAATGAACAAGTTAAAATGCATCGGACCCAGAACTGAGTCCTGCAGTACCCCACTGCTTACCACCCTCTGCTACGAAAATTGCCCATTTATACTCACTCTCTGTTTCCTATTAATTAGCCAGTTTTTGATCCACAAGAGGACTTGTCCTTTTACCCCATGACTCTCAAGCTTACTAAGGAGCCTTTGATGAGGAAGTTTATCAAAAGCTTTCTGAAAGTCAAGGTAAACAACATCTATTGGTTCCCCTTTGTCCACATGTTTGTTCACCCCCTCAAAGAACTCTAACAGGTTAGCGAGACAAGATCTTCTCTTACAGAACCCATGCTGAGTCTTCCTCAATAACTTCTGTTCATCAATGTGCCTACTAATTCCCTCTTTAATGATGGTTTCCACCAACTTTCCCAGTATTGAAGTCAGACTGATGGCCTATAATTTCCCAGATCTCCTCTGGAACCCTTTTTAAAGATGGGGGTGACATTAGCTACCTTCCAGTCCTCAGGAACGGATGCAAATTTCAATGAAAGATTACATATTTTTGTCAGGAAATCCACAACTTCACCTTTGAGTTCTTTCAGAACTCTTGAATGTATGCCATCCGGGCCTGGTGACTTATTAGTTTTTAATTTGTCTATCGGTTGTAGGACCTCCTCTCTCGTCACCTCAATCTGACTCAGGTCTTTCCTCCCAAAATCAGCAATTCTGGAGTAGGCAAACACTTCTCATCTTCCACAGTGAAGATGGAGGCAAAAAAAATGCATTCAGCTTCTCAGCTATTTCCCTATCATCCTTCAGTAATCCTTCTATCCCTTGGTCATCCAAGGGCCCCACTGCCTCCCTGGCTGGTTTCCTGCTTCTAATGTATTTGAAGACATTTTTATTGTTGGTCTTTATGTTTTTTGCAATATTCTCCTCATAGTCCCTTTTCCCCTGTCTGATCACAGATTTGCATTTGATTTGCCACAGCCTGTGTTCCCTTTTATTATTCTCACTTGGACTAGCTTTCCACCACTTAAAGTTTCTCAGAGAATTTACCCCTTTTGAAGTGGTTGTGGTGGTCTTTGGGGGCAGCTCCCTATTTATACAAATGGTGAAATCAACAACATGATGGTCACTGCTTCCAAGCGGTGCAATCATGTACTTCATTTGTGTAGAATGTCAGCATGGAAACCTGCCCCTAGGTGTGGTTATTCAAATGACAGCGCTACTCAGCATAACAAGACTCTTAAGCCATAAAGTATATCTAGGATTAATTGCTCTTCAGCCATAAAGTATACCTAGAATTAATTCATACATCCAGACATTATGCCTACACATAAGAAAGAAAGTGCATACCAAGTATGTTCTAAAATAGTGTTCCTAGGACTGTCACCTTTGGGTTAAACCCTAAGATGCATGAGACTTTGGTCCTTATTTCAAGATAGCTAGCTTCAAAGATCACAGGAGTGTATGGGGGAAAGTTTTTCCTCCCATGTCTCTACAACTATCGGTTTAAATTACCCATATAAATCTGCAGTCCTACATCATTTGTGAAGCTAATTACAGTTGAGAGGACTTTTTAACTGGTGGAATGAATAGGAGAGTAAAAATACACTCACAACCCGTTCCCTCTCAAGAAAGCAGCCATGTGATACTTTTTTTTTTTTTAAGTGGGAGATCTTAATCAAGGGTCTCTCACGTCCTATCTGGTTTGGTCCTTGGTATATTAATGAAGGATATAAGCAATATTTTATAACTGAAGATCCATATGACCTTGCATACAGGGTTGTAGCCATTCTTAAAGCAGCTGCTTCTAAAAAATCATCAATAACTCTTCAGTTGTTAACAGAAAGAGGTTGACAGGAAAGACAAATCACATGTTCCTCTAGCCACGGAAATAAAATGGAGCCTTTGTACAGAAAAGTATATTCAGTGATATATATTGTGCCCCAATTGCAACAGATAATAGCTTTTAAAAAATGTTCAAATAATTGTGCTCATAGAAAATGAATTGGATGAAGTTCTTGGGTTACCTGTGTTCTACGCTGTCACCTTTGTAGAATCAAAATAGCCTTTCTGAAATGTGATTGGACTTTGAGCCCAATTACACTGTACACTTTTCTTGGCTCCAGCCTTGGAACCAACCAACCAGGGTTGCCAACTGCATGGAGAAAAAAATTTCCTACTCCTTTTAATAGAGGCATAATGAGGGGTTATTTATTTATTTATTTTAGTAGGCTTATATTCCACCCTTTCCCGTAAACGGGCTCAGGGTGGCTCACAACATACAGTGACAACAATAAAAACCTGCAGTCCAGAGTTAAAACAATACATTAGACAAAAAGAATAAAACAATAAATAAAGTGCACCACAGGAGGGAAGGGCACATCATACAGGTAAGCAGTTCTAGGCCCAGAGTGAATGATGGTAGCAATAGCAGGATAGCACTGCCACAAGGGCGGCCAGCTGATGGAATAATAGCTGGAATAGGACGCCCGCTGCCTCAGCCGTAAGCCCGGCAGAATAGCTCTGTCTTGCAAGCCCTACAAAATGGCAGTAGCTCAGGTAGGGCTCAGATTTACCAGGTTTACTTCCAAGTCACAAAAGGCTTCATCTGCCCAAATTCACTCATTAAGTCCCTATTAAAGGGACAAGACATGTTCCTCCAGCCTTATTGGCAGTCTTGCAGTTAACAGATTGAGGTCTGTGCCTGATTCCCAGGTATGTGGGGGCCTGATATGGATCAGACCATGGGACAGATGAGGGTGCGGGGGCTTAAGTCTTTCCTCCACATGGAAACTTAAGTCTTTTTGTCAAGTCTGCTGTAAGTTTTATAAAATGCATCTTTGGTTCAGGAAAAGGATCCTGGGTAAAAACCATACTATGTACCGATGCTGCTAGCTTGATAACTCCTCTTTCCCCCCTCCCTCCTTTTGTTATGTAGTACTGCTTTGAAATGGGAATATGGGAACAAGATAGTAGTGCCTTCTCAGGAGAGCGTGGGGGGAATTGGTGCCAAGAAAACGGCCAAGGCCGGCCAGGCCTGAGAACGAAATAGTAACAGCAATGTGTGAATGTGCCCTGCATAGAGTACCCCTCCCTCAAGAATCCCTTTGATGTATACCTTAAATGCTTGCCTTGATTGTATACTCGCCAGTCTTTCAATTTAACTCTATAGTCTAACTACATGTTACAATAAACTAGAAACTTTTATCAAGAAGGTCTCGTTATTGAAACATCAGACTTGACACTTTTCCCATATGGTTTTTTTTTTTTTTTACTGATCTGAATTGGCCTTTGCTCAGGAAACACATACAGCGCAAGAACAGAGTTCAAGTGCTGTGGCACTGTTAAGACCAACAAAGTTTTAGTCAATGTATATACTTTCTTGTATATGCACATTTCTTCAGATACATTGAAATGGAAGTTACCAGTCCATACAAATAGGTACAGGATGAACAGCAAATTAGTATACAGCATATTAAATTTGTTTAACAGATCCAAGGACCAAACAGGAATAACAAGGCTAGTTTATATGGTGGACCTCTAGATGGCACTTGGGGATTTTTTTGGCCACTGTGTGACACAGAGTGTTGGATAGGATGGGCCATTGGCCTGATCCAACATGGCTTCTCTTATGTTCTTATGTGACACAGAGTGTTGGACTGGATGGGCCATTGGCCTGATCCAACATGGCTTCTCTTATGTTCTTATGTGACACAGAGTGTTGGATAGGATGGGCCATTGGCCTGATCCAACAGGGCTTCTCTTATGTGACACAGAGTGTTGGATAGGATGGGCCATTGGCCTGATCCAACATGGCTTCTCTTATGTTCTTATGTGACACAGAGTGTTGGACTGGATGGGCCATTAGCCTGATCCAACATGGCTTCTCTTATGTTCTTATATTCTTATGTCACCATTTGTTTGGATTTCATTCCAGAGGCAAAAAACAGTGAAGGAAATAAAGATATCAAAATCAAAGATTGATAGGCAGATGTACCATTCTTGTGAAATGTGGACAGTAATAAACTGAGATCCTGCTATCATGTTCCATCTGTCTCCTCTCAAGCGTGGAGGCAACAGTGCAGCATCCTTTTCTTTGAGATGGTGTGATTAGCTGTGCAGTGTATCGCCTCAGTCCAAAAGCCAGAAAAATATATTCCAATCTACCATTACAAATTACATTACATTCTAGTATTCATTACATTATAATCTACTATTCCAATCCAGTCCACTATTCCAAATAATAAAATAAAATAAAGAAGATGTACACATCACTTACTGCCTGATGATCTCTGGGGGATTGGTGAGAATACAGATTTAAGAATTAAGCATATGTAGTGAGATAAGAAACCATTATCCTTTTTAAGTCCTGGGGAATCCCTGAGGATCTACAACAAACCTTTTTGAAACTAAAATATTCACCTGATGAAGTCAATAAACAGATTAAAAAAGCCAGAATGATACCCAGAGAAAGTCTGTTACAAGACAGACTCAAAAGAGACACTAACAGAACACCACTAATAGTAACACACAGCTTTCAGCTCAGAACCACCAACTCAGTTCAAAATTAATACATTTTTAAAAGTGTACATCACTAGCCATAAGGCAGTTCTCATGGCTTTGGAGGATCAGGAAAGCTGTGTGGAGGGACAGGCTTATGTCTCCTCTTCCCACATGAAACAGACCCAATCCATATCAGCCCCAATTGCTTGAGTCAACAGGCAATACTGACAATGATCTGACTCAGTATAAGGGAGACAACTGGGGAGGAGCTGTAGTTCAGTGGCAAAGCATCTGCTTGGCATGCAAAAGATCCCAAGTTCAATTCCCATGTCCAGTTAATAGGATCAGACAGTAGGTGATATGAAAGGCCATAGCCTGAGATCCTGGGGAGCTGCTGCCCATCTGAGTAGACAGGGCTGGACACCCACTAGGCAAATTAGGTGATTGCCTAGGGTGCTGGTGGTCCAGGGGGGCTAATTAACCCCCTCTGTGTCCCCCAGGCCTTCCTCCCCCCCTCCCCTACCTCAGCCAGCACTGGATAGGGGTGAGTAAACAAAGAAGAGGCAAAAGGAAAAGTATAATATAGTGGGTTCTATACATTAATGAGGCGAGGTGGTAGTGAACATAGCTCTTTTATTGAATACAGCATGGTATAGCGCTAGGGTTGCCAAGTCCAATTCAAGAAATATCTGGGGACTTTGGGGGTGGAGCCAGGAGACATTAGGGGTGGAGCCAAGATCAAGGCTGTGAGAAGCATAATTGAACTCCAAAGGGAGTTCTGGCCATCATAGTTAAAGGGACGGCACACCTTTTCAATGCCTTCCTTCCATAGGAAATAATGAAGGATATGGGCACCTTCTTTTGGGGCTCATAGAATTGGACCCCCTGGTCCAATCTTTTTGAAACTTGGGGGGTATTTTGGGGAGAGACACTAGATGCTATACTGCAAATTTGGTGCCCCTACCCCAAAAAACAGCCCCCCCCTAGAGTCCCAGATCCCTGTGGATCAATTCTCCATGATTTTCTATGGGAATAAATCTCCATAGGGAATAATAGGGTTCCCAGCAGACATTTCCCTCTCCTCCCCCCACTTTCTGATGACCCTGAAACGGGGGGAGGGTCTCCAAACCGGGGGATCCCCTGCCCCCACCTAGGGATTGGCAACCCTATATAGCACTGCCTACAAAGACTCAAAACTAGGGCTGCAGGGTCCCCTATATATACACACCCAAAGTTCCTGTGCTGTCTGTGAGTGGACCATTCAAACCAGTCGGAGGCTCTTGATTGGAGCAGGGCAGCAGGGTTTGGATCCTGCCGTCTATTGTTCCCGAGTCCCCCAAGCTCTGTCCTCCAGGCCCCAGTGAGCCAGGCAAGAACTCCAGCTTATAGATACAATTCTAAGCACATATACAACATCCAGGCCTTCCTCCCCCACTCCCCTGCCTCAACCAGCACTCTCAGGGAGGTGGCTTGCACACTAGTGTGTGTGTTTGAGCCAGGAAGAGGGGGTGGGGGTTGACGGAAGGCTGTGAGTGCCCATCCCCCTTTGGTAGCAACCTCACTGCATTATGCACAAAAATGCTAGCTGCCTGGCTTCTTCCCATCCTTTTCCTTTCCTTGCCTAGGTTTCAGGAAGCCTCATGAAACTCTGCCCTGGATAGGGTTGCCAAGTCCAATTCAAGAAATATCTGGGGACTTTGGGGGTGGAGCCAGGAGACTTTGGGGTGGAGCCAGGAGACATTGGGGCGGAGCCAGGAACAAGAGTGTGACAAGCATAATTGAACTCCAAGAGAGTTCTGGCCATCACATTTAAAGGGACAGCACACCTTTTTCAATGTCTTCCTTCCATAGGAAATAATGAAGGATAAGGGCACCTTCTTTTGGGGCTCATAGAATTGGACCCCCTGGTCCAATCGTTTTGAAATTTGGGGGATACTTTGGGGAGAGGCACTAGATACTATATTGAAAATTTGGTGCCTCTACCTCAAAAAACAGCTCCCCCAGAGCCCCGAAACCTCCAGATCAATTCCCCATTATACCCTATGAGAAGACGCTTCACTCTCCACCCCCCTCCCCCCTCCCACCCCCCGTTCCTGGCAAATCTGATGCAGGGGACTGGCCTCTCTACTCACGAGTTGCTGCCAGCTTCTCACAGCAACACAGGCACACCAGCTGGGCACTTTATGG
The DNA here is from genome assembly GCF_032191835.1 of Heteronotia binoei. Taxonomy (NCBI): domain Eukaryota; kingdom Metazoa; phylum Chordata; class Lepidosauria; order Squamata; family Gekkonidae; genus Heteronotia; species Heteronotia binoei. The sequence continues at coordinate 14,393,116 of NC_083230.1, forward strand.
CATGGAATAGGAAGCCGGCAGAACTCACCTCCGGAGGCGCAAAGGCACATGGTCCTTTGGGGGCGGGGCTGGGCTCCCCTCCATTCACCAGCCAGCTGACTGGGGGTGGGAAGCAGCCTGAGAAAACGGAAGAGCTCTGGCTGCTGCGATCGGGGCTGGGTGGGAAGGGCTGCCCTTCTCCCCCTCCCCTCCCCCCGCTTTCACTTTTATGGCCAGCGGGGGGAGGAGGCTCCAAATCGGGGGTCTCCAGGCCTAGCGGGGGATTTGGGAACCCTAGCCCTGGATATGGGTGAGTAAACAAAGAAGAGGCAAGAGGAAAAGAAAGGCAGGGAAGGAAGGACGTGTGGAGGGTTTGTTCAGCCTGGACTCTGCCTGGTTGTGGGTTCACGAATTTACATCCTTTTTTTTTCAGTGCCTGACTGCTCTGGCCTGGTCTGCTTCAGGCATGGCACAGGAAAGGGGAAAAGATGTGGGAAGTGGCAGCCAGCATGTGGAAAGGAAGGAGACAAAGAGAACCGCTGCCATCGCCACCAGCCTCCTTCTCCACCCCTACCATCATGGCCCAGTAGGAGGGATCCAGAGGTACCAGCCAGGGCCCATTCCAGTTTAGGAGGAAGCTCACTACCACAGACCAGCCATGGCCACCAAGATGAGGAGAAAATCACCGCCCGCCCTGCTTTATAGCAATGCTAAGCTCTCTCCAAACCCAGCCAGATATGGTCAACTAGCTCTCATAACAGTTCCCTGGCTCTGGCTGCCTTACCAGCACTTTCTTATTTCCCAACTGGGGGCGGGGGGGACACTGGGGGGGGGCAGCAGTTCTTGAGGGACTTTCCTATGTGTATATAGGGTGCGTGTTTCTTTTTCTCTTGGCGGGGGGCAGCTGGGCATTTTGGCGGGATTCTGCTTGCTCACTGGTGGTGGGGGTACCACTGGTGAAATGAGAGAAGTTGTGTCAAGGGGGGAGAGTGCTTGAGGGATATTCTCAACTAGTGAAGACAGTGTTGTGTTTTCATTTTGATATGTTTTGTGTTCTCTTTCTCTTCATACAACACAATGCGCTGGCTAATACTGACTTAGGCCTTCGAGCCAGCAAGTGGTGAAAAGGGCTGAAGATAAACTTGTAATTTTTGTAGTTGTATCTAAAGAGACTCTCTCCACTAATTAAATGTTCATTAACTCCTGCTAAATGGCAAAAAAGGAATTATTGGGAGATCCAAGGAAGAGTGCACTATGTTTTTAAAAAGGCCCTTCCTCAGTCTAATAAGTTGCCTCCCATTCTGCCACAAGTTGCTTTCTTTGCTCTCCAGTTTCTCCTGTCAGCCCTGCCCCAGACACTTGTTGCTTGTGTCCATGTTTTGTATTGTTTAATTTTAAATAAAGTTTTCAAAAGTAAAAAAAAACGTTTTGTACACAATAGTTCAGCACAGTTTGCCTGTGCCTATTAGGCTTCCCAATCCCCAGGTCCCAGCGGGGGATCCCCTGGTTTTACAGGCTTCCCCCCTCCCCCAGCCAGCTGGCCGGCGGGGGAAGCCCCACCCCCACAGCCATTATGCAAGTCCATGAACAATTCCCATAAGGAATGATGGGGAATTGATCCGCGGGCATCAGGGCTCTGGGGGGGCTGTTTTTTGAGGTAGAGGTGCCAAATTTTCAGTATAGCATCTAGTGCCTCTTCCCAAAATACCCCCCAAATTTAAAAGTATTGGACCAGGGGGTCCAATTCTACGAGCTCCAAAAGAAGGTGCCCCTATCCTTCATTATTTTCTATGGAAGGAAGGCATTTTAAAAGATGTGCTGTCCCTTTAAATGTGATGGCCAGAACTCCCTTGGAGTTCAATTCTGCTTGTCACACCCTTGTTCCTGGCTCCACCCCAATGTCTCCTGGCTCCACCCCCAAAGTCTCCTGGCTCCGCCCCCAAAGTCCCCAGATATTTATTGAATTGGACTTGGCAACCCTAGTGCCTATTTTATCTAGGAAGGTATCTAAGCTCTGATACTAGATGTCAAGGGTGGTAGTTTATATTACATTTGGTATTCTGGAAAAATATCGGTAGGAATAACGTAAGAGATGCAGTGCAGCCTGGGTGCCAAGGTCAGCACTGTCAGGGGGTACATGTGCGCATGTGTGAATGAGTTGGGGATGGAGGGGGAGGGGAGGAGAAGGATTTTACAAGTGCAAGGGGGACGCAAGTACGTAGCCTTCCCTAGGGGCCAAACAGTCTAGATTCAGCCCTGTGAGTAGACAATACTGAGCTTGATGGGCAAAGAGTATGATTCAGTATAAGGCAGCTTTATGTGTCATGAGTTTATATAACGTGCATGTCCAAAAGTTTTGGCATTGTTTAGCATAGCTGAAGCAGAATGCAGGCAAAAATAGATTAACATGGTGCTTATACTAAAGCTAGTCCCTGGTCCAATGTAAATAGCATTGGAGCATCACTCAAATGTACATGCTGAGTTGCTTCCTTCATTGCAATGAACAGGGAAGAACTGTTGCTCTCAACGGATAACTGAATCAGATGGCCAGTCTTGAATAGTTGGAGGGCTTTTATAATGTCAAAAGATGTAAAGACAAATGCTGAACTGATTTTTACACAACTTACTCAATGCACAGCAGCCAAGAAGGTCTGAGCGCCTGCTCCGGCTGCAACGCCACTGAGGATGTTCTCCGCAGCTGAGAACGAAACGTCTGGAAGGAAAACTTTCTCCAGTCGAACACGGCACTTGATCCCGAAAGATTCTACAAACCCTAACAACTTACTATGGCTTTTATAGTTAGACTTTGCTGATGTCTGATTAGTATATAAAGCCAATTAAAGATAATAAGGATTGGTGTCACTTTGAAAGCGCAGGTAATCAAGAATCTATTGAAATAACATTAAAATAGGACTGTGGGTATTAAAAATATATGGGAAAGCACATTTCAATCATTTTGATTTTTGTTAAATGCAGCGTAAAGTTCTCATGACTTTTCACTGATATAACAAACCAGCTCATTAGTATTATGTATCAGATAACTTTTTTGTTCTTCAGAAGCTTAGTGCCTGAAAACCAACATTAACAACCGGCCGTAACTTTTTCCTTACTTGCCATCTTGACACATTTCAAATAACATTCCTCCTCACCTGCTTTCCCACCTGAAAGGGGAAATACGAGTTCCTGTATTGTTTTCTCGGTGGAGAGAAAAAAAACAGTTTAGGAAGAGAGATTTGCAGCACAATAAAGAGGGAGTGGAGAAAACCAAATTGCCCATCGATGGTTGCCCGCTGCTCATATGCTAAAACTGGCAGTTTTCAAAGAGCAAGAGAATATTCTTGCCTGTTCCATGAACCATCTTAACGGGCCTTGTGGCTCGCATGGGACTCCCAGGAGATGCTAATCTATGCAGGTATCTTCTTCTGGCCCTCTTAGCATCAAATGCTATAGCAGAATTCCCCTGTGATTACTATGGTGCCTGCCACTAGCTTCTCTGGCACACACCAAGCTTTTCAGAAACTTGGGAGTGGGGGGGGGGACATTTTAAGGTAGTGCTTGTTATAACCACCTGAGATTTCCTTAGTCAGTATGTGGTTCCATTCCCCCTCCAGGCCTGCTTGACTGTTACCCTGAGCTTTGTTTGCAAAGCAGGAAAAGGAACTTTGTTCTAATCTTAGAGTCCAGGGCATTGGGTTATTGCACTGAGAAGGGGAAGACAAATATTCAGGAGCAGAAAGTCAATCCTTCTTTTCCAGGCTTGCCACCCTGCCAGCGCATGGACCAAAATCCAACCAAAATACAGATAGTACTAACCTTGATAGACTAATGGCCAGACTCGAAATAAGGCAGATTCATGTGTTCAGTGTGGTTGCCATGTGACTGTTTTGCAAAGCAAAGAGGGAGGTTTTGAATCTGGCTTAGCCTCTTGCGACAGCCATTTAGGATTTGGCTCAACCTCCTGGGGAAGCCATTTTGGGGTGCATCTCATCAACCCTTCTCAAAATTCCAAAGGTATCCTCAGGTTATCAAAGATTTCAGGTTTTCACGGCTGGTAACATCATTAGGGTTAGTAGAATCTTTCGGGATCAAGTGCCGTGTTCTACTGGAGAAAGTTTTCCTTCCAGACGTTTCGTTCTCAGCTGCGGAGAACATCCACGCACTTTTACAAACACCAGCAGAATTTTAACAGAAAGGAAGAAGGCATTTTCGTCCACCAATCTTGGTACCCAGCTCTGCAAAACACCCTACAGACTAGAAATTGCAGAAAGTCTCAGAACAACCAGCAAATTCCACAGAACAATCAGCACAGTCAACAACCATCTTCCTTATCTTCAAACCCCTTCCAACCTTCCCAGCAATTAACACAGAACAATGGTCACATCCAACAGCCAGTTTCCTTATCACTACCCTTCCAGGAAGCCCCACCAAACAATGGGCACATCCACAAACCAATTGCCCTTTCATCACACCCCCTCCAGCCTACAAATAGCAGCTCTCCAGCAGCTCTGGCCCCACTCAATGCACAGCAGCCAAGAAGGTCAGAGCGCCTGCTCCGGCTGCAACGCCACTGAGGATGTTCTCTGCAGCTGAGAACGAAACGTCTGGAAGGAAAACTTTCTCCAGTAGAACACGGCACTTGATCCCGAAAGATTCTACAAAGCCTAATATCCTCAGGTTCCCAAAGGTTGAGTATACCACCCCTGTTATATAGCATCAGAAACTTCCAGATCATTCATTATTGTTACTGGGTCTTTTTTGTCCTACCCTATCTGCAAGGAGGTCAGGCTTGGATACATAATCCACTCTCCTGCCATAATTTTGTCCTCATAACAACTCTATGAGGAAAATTAGACCATGAGTGTCTGGATAATCCAGGATCATCCAGTGAGCTTCATGGCTGAATAGTTTGTGGCCATCTGGGTGGCCCATGAAGCCCAAACAGAACTAGGGCTTTCCAAAGAGCACAGTCAGAGAGAAAGAAGGGATGCTGAGACACTAATTGGAAGACGGGGCCTGCTCTGACCAAGTGTAGCATTAAAGACAGCAAGGATTAAACCTCCAGGGAAGAGAAGGAGGCAGGGAAAGAATCCCTGAGGCCATGGAGGTCAGAAGAGACATGACTGAAGAGGACATGGTTGTGGTAAGCTGTGAAGTCATGTCGAAGCAGCCTGGAGGGGGCTAAGAGGTAGATATCAAGAGGGATGATGCCTGAATAAGTGCTTGTAGGGAAGGTGATGAGGACTGCACCCAGGAGGCTCAACCCAGGAGGAGAAGGAGAAAGATTTATACACTGCCCTTCTCTCTGAATCAGAGTCTTAGAGTGGCGTACAATCTCCTTTATCTCTTCTCCCACAACAGACACCCTGTGAGGTAGGTGGGGCTAAGAGGGCTCTCACAGCAGCTACCCTTTCAAGAATACCTCTGCAAGAGCTATGGCTGACCCAAGGCCATTCCAGCAGGTCAAGTGGAGGAGTGGGAAATCAAACCCGGTTCTCCCAGATAAGAATCCATGCACTTAACTACTGCACCAAACTGGCTCTGGAAATGGGGAAGGAGCAACTCATGATGGGGGTAGGGTTAAAATGGGGTGAGGACATCTGCTGGTACTTGCTGTAAAGTACCAGAATTGGAGACGAGCGTAGGGCAACATAGTTTATTCCATGGTACTATACAAGATGGAGAGAGAGAGCACGCGGGCCGGCTCCCGCATATATACAGTTGTCGGACTATTCTCCCTGCTGGCCGGTCCAATGCCGGCCAGCCGTATTTCCCGCTACGAGCTGTGATTGGCTGATCGTTGCGCCCAGCGCGGAGGCACCTGGATGTTTCTCAGTTGCCTCCGCGGCTGGGGTGGACTGATGTCATTCTGCTGTTGTGGCCCTTATGAACTGGTTGCGTTCTGTGAACGCCATACACTACACTCCTCCCCCCTTAGTTAGTGACATAGTCCTCGAGGTAGGCGGGAGGTCGGCGCTCCCGTGTTGAACGCCTGGGAGTTGCTTGTGGTGCCGGGGCTACTTCCGCCTCTGGGGTTTCCCCGGGGGTTTGAGCGTTGTTGGGTTGTGGGTCGGGGTCCGAGGGTTGGTCCGTCTCTGCCGGTGTGTGTGGCCGTTGTGTCGGTGCAGGTGTCATTGGGTGCCCCTCGGACCCTGCCCCCTCCCTCGTTTCCGTGGGTACCTCTGGGAGAGTCTGGCGGCGTAACTGGTCGATATGCCGGTGTAGGATCTGGCCCCCCTCGGTGGATACCTCATAGTGGCGGGACCCCACGACCCGTAGTACCCGCCCGGCTACCCACTCGGGGCCTGAAGCATAGTTGCGGGCGAACACTGGGTCCCCTGCGAAGAACCCCCTAGCCGCGTCTCTGACCTCCGGGGACCCTCGCACGTCGGGGGCTCTGTCGGGGTTTAGCCGATCTAGCCTTGTAGTGAGCTTGCGTCCCATGAGGAGCTCGGCTGGGCTGACCCCGGTGACTGGGTTTGGGATGACCCGGTTGTCGAAGAGGAACACGGCTAGTCGGTGGTCCCAATCGCCTTGCACTATTCTTCCCAGGGCCTCTTTTGTTGTTCGGACCATCCGCTCGGCCTGGCCGTTGGTGGCTGGGTGGAAGGGGGCTGACCGGATGTGTCTAATGAGGTACCTCTGGAGGAACGCCTGGAAGTCCCCCGAGGTGAACGCTGCCCCGTTGTCCGAGACTATGGTGTTCGGAATACCGTGGGTGCACAGGACCCTGCGTAATGCTCTAATGGCTGCTGCTGACGAGGTAGACCCTACGGGAACGACCTCTAACCATTTTGAGTATGCATCTACAATGATTAGGAAGATCTGTCCCTGGAACGGCCCGGCAAAATCAATGTGGAGCCGGGACCACGGTTTCCTTGTGGTCTCCCACCGTGTAGCCGGGGCGCTGGGTGGATCCGGCCGCGACTCCTGGCATGTGCTGCATCTCCGGACCCAGTTCTCTATCTCCCCGTCCATCCCTGGCCACCATACGTAGCTCCTGGCCAGGGCCTTCATTCTCACTATGCCTGGGTGTGTTTCGTGGAGTGATTCCAAGACCCGTTTCTGTAGAGGGGGGGGGGACCACTACCCTGCTCCCCCATAGTAGGCACCCTTTGTGGGCTGTGAGTTCCTCCCTTCGCATTTTGTAGGGTTTGAACTCTTCCCCCATGTTCCCCTCTGGCCACCCCCTCACCACCCAGTCGAGCACCCGTGCTAGGGTTTTGTTCTTTCCGGTGGCTCTAGCCACCTCCGCCGCGTGGAGGGGCTGCTCTGGAAGCGACTCGATCGACATGACCTGGTGTGCTGGGGCTGGATCGGGGCCTGTGTCAGGGAGCGGCAACCGGCTGAGAGCGTCCGCGTGACCCATTGCCTTGCCCTCCCTGTGTACCAGCGTGTAGGTGTACGAGTTGAGGAATTGATTCCACCTCAACACCCTCTGGGACAGGATTTGGGGAGTTTGTCGGTCTGGGGCCAACAGACCCAAAAGCGGCTTATGGTCCGTCGCTATTGTGAACCGGCGCCCATACAAATAATCGAATTTATGGACCCCCGCTACTATGGCCAGGGCCTCCTTGTCGATTTGTGCATAGTTCCGCTCTGCCGAAGTCAGGGTGCGTGAGTAGTATGCGACCGGAACCTCCCGGCCATCCGGTAACTGGTGCCCCAGAACTGCGCCCACCCCGTACGGCGATGCATCGCAAGCCAAGATGACCGGGAGGCGCTCGTCGAAGTGGTGCAGCACCCCGTTGGAAACCAGAACGTCTTTAACTGCCTGGAAGGCGGCGGCTTGCTTCTTCCCCCACACCCATGGAGCTTTTTTGTCCAGTGATCGGTGTAGGGGTTCGGCGAGAGCCGCCTTGTGGGGTATGAACGTGTGGTAGAAATTGAGGACCCCCAGGAAGCTCTGTAGCTCCGCTTTACACGTGGGGGCTGGGGCTTGAACAATGGCCCTGGTCTTTTCCTCGGTCGGGTGGATTCCCTCCGCGTCCACTGCGAAACCCAGGAACTCCACCCGTGGCACCCCCAGCATACACTTCTCCCTCTTAACTTTTAGTCCAGCGGCTTGGAAACGGCGGAGCACCTCTCGCAGGCGGTTGCGGAATTCATCAGGGTCCGGGGCGGCGATTAAAACATCGTCGAAAAACGGCTGGACTCCGGGGATCCCTTTAAGGAGAGCATCCATTATACTCTGGAAGATCCCCGGAGCCACGCTGACCCCAAACTGCAACCGGTTAACCCTGAACGCCCCCCTGTGGGTAACTATCGTCTGTGCCTCGGCCGTTTTAGCGTCCACTGGGAGCTGCTGGTAGGCTTGTGCCAGGTCCAGCTTCCCAAAAATCTTTGACCCCGCCAGGGCTGCCAGGACGTGGCTGACTACTGGCACCGGGTATGGGTTGTCTTGGAGCGCTTTGTTAATTGTGCACTTGTAATCGGCACATATCCGCATGTCCCCATTTGGTTTGACCGGGGTCACTATGGGGGTCTCCCACATGGCGTAATCGACTGGCTCCAGGACCCCTTGGGCTACTAGGCGGTCCAACTCTGCCTCGATCTTGGGCTTCAAGGCGAAGGGGACCCTCCTTGCCTTGAGCCGGATCGGTCTGACCGTCGGGTCGAGCGGTAGGGAGATGGCCGGGCCCTTGTAACTACCCAGCGACCCATCGAATACGTCGGGGAACTCTCCGCACACCTCCCCAAACCCTCCTGCTGTGGCTGTGCGCGCCACCTCTACTCGGATTCCCAAGGGGCCAAACCATGCAAGACCCAACAGGGTGGTAAGCGGCCGCCTGACCACCAGGATGTCTAGGGGCCCTCTGAAGGACCCCCGCTCCACCAGCACCCGTGCCCACCCCGCTATTTGGACCGGGTTTTGCTGGAAGTCCCGCAATATGAAATTTGCCGGTCGCAGCTGCAGCCCCTGGCCGGGGCGTAGCCTTCTCAGGGTCTCCTCCGCAATTATGGAGATGGAGGAGCCTGAGTCCACTTCCATGGTGCAGGGGGCCCCGTCTATGAGGACCGCCATCGTTATCTTGTTGGGGGTGGTCAGGGGCAAATTCAGTACCTGAAGTGAGGTGGAGGCTGTGGAGTGGGACTCGGCGGCCTCGTGGTGGGCTGTCGGCCGCGGGCGGTTGAGCTTGGCTCGGCAAGCTCGCGCGATGTGGCCGGTCTTCCCGCAGCTCCTGCAGTCCCAGGTCCGGTACTGGCAGTCCCGCCGATCGTGGGGGTCGCCGCAGCTGGCGCATTTAGCCCTTTCGCTGGTGCGCTGACTCGGCCGTTCGTGGGCTCGGGGGCGCTGTGGAGCTCGGGCGGCGGGTCCTGCGGCGCGTCGCGTCTGGAAGGCTTCTCCCTCGTCCTGGTGCTCGGGGTCCAGCTCCTCGTGGTGAGCGGTCTCGGTCTTGGCCCGGGGAAACGTCCTGGCGGTCCTCTCCCACGCTACCGCCTCGCTGAAGGCGCCCTGGAGGGTGAGCTCTTCTTTGGCGAAGAGCTTCTGCTGGAGCCTTTCATCGCGGAGGCCCCACGTGAATCGGTCGGCCAGGGTTTCCTCCAGCTGGGGAAAGTTGCAGTTCCCGGCGAGTTTGCGGAGGGCCGCCAAGTAGTCCGCTGCTGACTCTCCTGCGGTCTGGTCCCTTCGGTGGAACAGGAATCTGCGGGCCACCCGTGAGGGCTGCGGTAAGAAATGGCCCGTGAGGAGCCGGATGATCTCCTCGTAGGATTTCTCCGCCAGGCGGGCGGGCGCCGAGAGACCCTTCGCGATCTCGAACGTGGCTGGCCCGCAAACGCTCAGGAGGACATCCCTCTTTGCTCCGGCGTCGGTGATCTTGTTGGCCCGGAGGTAGAACTCGACCCGTTCCGAGTAGGACTCCCAGCCCTCTGGATTTGCCGGGTCGAAGGGCTCGAGGTAGCCGGTGCTCCCGCCCTGGTTGGCCATGGTGGCGGCGGCGGTCGTGTCCGGTCGTTCGTTGCCCAAGATCTCCGTCGTAGCCGATGAGGCTAGAATCCCACCTTCGTCGCCACTGTAAAGTACCAGACTTGGAGACGAGCGTAGGGCAACATAGTTTATTCCATGGTACTATACAAGATGGAGAGAGAGAGCACGCGGGCCGGCTCCCGCATATATACAGTTGCCGGATTATTCTCCCTGCTGGCCGGTCCAATGCCGGCCAGCCGTATTTCCTGCCACGAGCTGTGATTGGCTGATCGTTGCTCCCAGCGCGGAGGCACCTGGATGTTTCTCAGTTGCCTCCGCGGCTGGGGTGGACTGATGTCATTCTGCTGTTGTGGCCCTTATGAACTGGTTGCGTTCTGTGAACGCCATACACTACACTTGCAATCGTAATGGAATTGTGAGGGGAGCACCAGGCAAGTGAAGGGTCAGAAACAAACAAGACAAGGCCAAGAAAGATCTCTAGATGCTGGCCCTGGTTAAAGGGACCATTACCTGATCTGAGGACATTTGCAAATGTGACATAGAAATTTGGAGTCTTTCAGATTCTAGTTTAGCTTTCTAATCACTACTCCATACAGACCTTCTGAGATTCACTGACTGGGTGATTTTGGACCAGTCACAGATTTTCAACCTATCCTGCCTCACAGGGTTGTTGTGCAGATCAAAAGGGGGAGAGGAGAATGATGTAAGTTGCTTTATCCCCACTGTGGATAATGAGTACAGTCTTTCTTTCCAATGGGGACCAAAGCAACTTACATCATTCTCCTCTCCCCCTTTTGATCTGCACAACAACCCTATGAGGCAGGATAGGTTGAAAATCTGTGACTGGTCCAAAATCACCCAGTCAGCTTCCACAGCAAGCAGTTTGGTCTAGCAGACCCTGCTCTGAAGTGCCAACAGCCATGTCACACTGGCTGTCATGGGGGGTGACCTTAGCAGGGTATAATGACTTAGAGCAGGGGTGGTCAAACTGTGGCTGGGAGCCATATGTGGCTCTTTCACACATATTGTGTGGCTCCTGAAGGTCAAGGAGAAACTTAATGCAGGCTTACTCTCAAGTAAGCATGCTTAGCATCAGGACCTCAGTCAGCCTCTGAGTGCTGACCTATAGGTAGATGACTATTTCTGAAATGTGTGAAACAGGGAAGGAGGGGGTAATAGGCAGGCTTGCAAGCTCTTCTTCTCCACCACAGAGGTTGGCCAGAGAGCAGAGAAAGAGAGAGCAAGAACTGAGGGAGCCACTGGAAGGAATTAAAGAGAACAGCTCAGGGTTCCTCCTTAGTTTCAAAGCTCTTGTAGGAGCTGCATTTACTAACCCTGGTGTCAAGGCAAAGAGAGATCCATAACGATGCAAACAGTGGTCAATGATTTATATAATACATGTGTGTTTCCTTCTTCCCCTGGTGCCAAAAAACAATTCCCTAAGCTTTTCCTGTCCTGGTTATTCCCAGCTTTTGTTTTGTTTTTTTAAAGTCTCCTAGCATGGTTGTGCTGTAAAGTTAATACACATGTATTTTATCTTTCTGTGCAAAGGAAGTATTGAGAGTTTCAATAAAGACATGTGCATAATATTTGTTCACGTCTTGCTGCTCTCAAACATCTGATGCTATTCTCTGTGGCTCTTATGTTAAGCAAGTTTGGCCACCCCTGACTTACAGTGTACCATGTTCTCCAGGGGAACTGATATCTACCCATCTGGAGAGCAGTTGTAGTTTGCCAGACCTCACTTGGAGATTGGTGACAATGGTTCCCCAGGACTGGTTTGGGGATGGAGTCTATGACATTGGACCTGTCTGAGTTCCCACTCTTCCTCAACCCCCATCCTTTCCAGGCTCCACCCCTCAAATTTCCAAGAATTTCCTGACCTGGTCTTGGCAACCCTCTCTCCTTCCCAGCCAACCATCAACCTACCTTGATCTGCCCCCTCTGACTTTAGTTTCCCATCTCCTCCCCCCTCCCAGCCTTTCTCCACAGTGAGGACTAAAGCAGCTTACGT